>NC_081562.1:75830637-76066989 GCF_022355385.1 Mustela nigripes
CCGGAAAGCTTTACTCTCGTCCTTATCCTAGGAACTTTGCAGCCATTTCGTTTCCCATCCCTGAAAGCTTTACTCTCATCCTTATCCTAGGAACTTTGCAGCCATCTCGTTTCCCATCCCGGAAAGCTTTACTCTCGTCCTTATCCTAGGAACTTTGCAGCCATTTCGTTTCCCATCCCGGAAAGCTTTCTACGCTCGTCCTCGACTTGAGGAACTTTCCCTGTCACTAGACAGAATTAGGTGCACTCTTTACCTGATCGTCGCCGACTCCATGCGTCTCTCACAATGAGATTCCCGGGTTTCGGCACCACTTGTCGCTCTCGCCTGCAAGAACGACTCAGAGACTCATGTAGCGGTGAACCTTTTTTATTAATCGCTTTTTTCTTCCTCCTCCTTCTCTAACCCCGGGCGCATGGGTTTTTATACAGGCAGTGTTAACCAATCCGAATGCAGTGCTCATGCACCTCCCGTGTGAGTGGACCTAAATGAACAGCCAATCATATTCAGTCCCTTACAGCTCTTATAGTAGGCCTCCTATACTGGCTCCCGACATAGGTCTATGATTTATTTCTAGCTTTTATTTATTTTGTGCCACATAAGGTCAAAAGTTTTTTTTTTTTTTTTTTTTTTTAACATACATAAGTGCTCCAGCAGCATTTGTTGAAAAGACATTCTTGCACCCAATGAATGAACTTTATGCCTTTGTCAAAATCACTTGACCATGATGGGTAGGTTTGAACTCCTTATTATGTTCTATTGCTTTTATTATTTTACCTATTTATTATGATTTATGTTCTAAAATTTATTTATTATAGATATATCTCCATATCTCTTATGTGAAGAACACATTATCTTGACTAATGTAGCTTTATAACAGGTTTTGAAATCTGTTGTTGCTACCCGTTTTTTAAAGTAATTACCCTGACTTTATATGTATTTCCATATAACATTTGGTCTCAATTTTACATGTGTTTGTATGGAAAAGTATTAAAATTTTCTTTTTTTAAAAAATATTTTAACATTTTTTAAAAAATTTATTTGTCAGAGAGAGGGAGAGAAGAGCGAGCACAGGCAGACAGAATGGCAGGCAGAGGCAGAGGGAGAAGCAGGCTCCCTGCCGAGCAAGGAGCCCGATGTGGGACTCAATCCCAGGACTCTGGGATCATGACCTGAGCTGAAGGCAGCTGCTTAACCAACTGAGCCACCCAGGCATCCCTCTAATGTTTTTTTGCATCTATATTCTCACTGCACTGCTCCTTCTAGGAAATGGCTGTCCTCTGCCAGTGATGTAAGCCACTTGCCTCAACTGCCAGCTGCTTTCTGACCTACACCTACACATGCCTCTATGTAGCATGCTCTGCCTGGCTGAACATCCTCCTGTCATTCCCACTTAAGTTTACCCTGGCCTTTCACTTGTCCTGTCACAGTGAGGAGATGAGATGTAAAGAATTAAAATTTGTAAATGTCTGGCACACTTATTTTGGTACATAAAAAGCATATGATTAAGAATAAAACTTGTTGAAAATAATCACTATAACACTATGATCTCTACATACAGACTTAGAAAGTCTTAATGAAATGGTTGTGCCTGTTAATATGGCCAACTATCAAAGAGACTTGTAGAAATTTGCCACTCGTTCATTATACATGCTGAATGGAATGCAAACAAATGAAAAGAGACCTGTGATATTCTTGGAATTAATATAGGTACACAGGGAAAGAGTTTTTAAAGTTTATGAATACTGTTACTTATAAAAGTCAGAATAGCCAAAGATAATGACTTACCATTTTTTAAAAAGATTTTATTTATTTATTTGAGAGAGCGAGCATGCAGTGGAGAGGGGTACAGGGAGAGGGAGGGAGAGAATCTTAAGCAGGCTCCATGCCCAGCTTGGAGCCTGATGTCGGGCTTGATCTCAGGACCCTGAGATAGGACTTGAGCCAAAATCAAGAGTTGGATGCTCAACCGACTGTGCCAACCCAGTGCCCTGATAATGCCTTATTTTGATGAATTTTTTGGGTGTAGTTTATGTCTAATGGGGTGAACCCCAGTGCTATTCATAAGAGACTACAACGTTTTGTGTTTTTTATTTGTTTGTTTTTGGTTTAAGATTTATTTATTTGAGAGAGAGAGAAGCAGACTCCCCTCTGAGCACTGAGCCTGATGCAGGGCTTGATTTCAGGATCCTAAGATCATGACCTGAGCTGAAACCAAGAGTTAGATGCTTAACTGACTGACTCTGTCACCTAGATACCCATAAGAGACCACCAACATTTTAAGAGGAGTGTACTTTCAGAACAGCTGCCTGCTTGGACTAAAAGGGACCGAGACAGTTCAACATAAAAAGAAGCTTTGGACTTCCAAAGTACTATTTAGAGGAAGCAGGCTGATAAAAACTACTTAGCTGCAAACGTAAACAGTTTTTTATGGAAAAGAATGATGAAGGGGGTTGAACCATGAGCTCAGAGGTAGAGTAAAGATATATAGACATGCTATGCCACATTCCTCAGCAGAAGGCCTGCATCAAGGGAACTTCAGTATATGCCTGACTGGATTTCAGAATTGTTATTGACTGGTAACTCTTGTTTACCTCTATTTCATCTATTTTCAATAGAAAATTCTATAATAATTGCCTTCTGCCTCTCATACCACTGCATTATGGTGTGCAGAGGATATATAACCTATGTCTGTAGGTTAGATCCTAGATCCTCAGATTGAGAATAGTTATACTTGAGGAACTGTGCTTGATAAATAGCATCTGGAGAGCTTCATACACACGTGGATGAGACTCTGGACTTTGAACCTATGTCTGGTGCCATAATCAGTGAGGCCTTTGCAGGGGGTGGGGGTGTCTTAGGAGGTGGAGACTGTAATTTGCAGCAGAAGGAATATAAGTAATTCGAGGCCAGAGGATATGTTTGCATTCTGACTCCCCTTCCACAAACAATGGGCTCTAATTGTTCTCCTCTTGATATGTGTGAGCCTTGATTACTTACTTCTAACAAACAGAATGAGGTAGAAGTGATGCTGCCTGTTTTCCAAGATATGAAAAATGATTAACAGTTTCCAGGTGATGCTCTTTTTTTACCCTGCTTTCAGGACACATACCTTTGCTGCCCTGAGCTGTCATTTAAGAAGTCTTGCTGCTACTAAACCTCCATGCTGGAAAGACCAAATAGGGTAAGATGCCTGAGGAGTTCCAGTCTTTGGGTCTTCTCAGTCTGGACACTAGATGTGTGAGCAAATGAACTGCTTTTAAGCAGCCTCAGCCAAGAGTGTAGAGAAATAAGCTGTCCCTGCTAGCCATGCTCATGTTGCACATTTGTGATCTAAGTACGTTGTTTTAAGCTACTAAAAATTTTGAGGTGATCTGTTACATAGCATTAGATAACTGAGACAGTTCATGTTTACAGGTCTTAATCTCCTCACTGCTACATTTACTGATGAGAGCTAGAACCCCGTTTTGCGATATATTTTTTTAAATGTATATGGCCTAAAATAGTGCTTTTCATACAGTGGACACTCAGTAAAGCTTGCTGGTTCTGTAAAATGGATTGAAGCACAACCAGGCTACATGTAGCTAGCTCTTTTAAGGCAGCTTCCTTAGAATGAACTAGCATTATAGCTGTTATCACTTCATATTTCTCCTTTAAACCTTTGTTCTTGTTGCTTTGCTTACCTTAGTTACTGTCTGACTTTGGCTCTAGTTCACAATTTATTTTTTAAACAGAGAGAGATCACAAGTAGAGCAGCAGGCGGGGGGGGGGGGGTTGGGGGGGGAAGCAGGCTCCCCACTGAGCAGAGAGCCTGATCAAGCGGGGCTTGATCCCAGGACCCTGAGATCATGATAAGCCTCTGAGTCAAAGGCAGAGGCTTAACCCACTGAGCCACCCAGGCACCCCTCTAGTTCACAACTTTTATATCTCTCCTTAACCTAACTTTTGGCTCATGACCTGATAGTGATTATAACTACTAAAATGTATTGACCTGTATGTAAATTTTATAGTTCAAGAGCCACTGTATCCCTGGAAATAGTGCCCATTTACATAAAAAATTAGTAATCATGTGTTGATTGATCTTACCTTCTTGTCCATGTGAAAGACACTGAAGTAACTTATGTACACTACCTCAGTTAATCCTCACAACAATATTATGAAGATTATCCCCATTTTATAGATAAGGAGATTGAACTTTAAATTGGTGAAGTGACTTTCCCAGGTCATCCAGTCTGTAGTAGAGACAAGATTCAAATCAAAGATCTAACTCTAAAGCCCATGCCCATGCTTTAATAACTGTGCTTTACCTCATTTTGATGTTAAATAGGTTTCTAGTTGTTGACCATCAACTTTGCCCTTTATTTGGTTTGCAATTTAGCCTAGCCTTCTCCAGAACTGATGTCCTATTTGTCTCTGATTTGTATGTTGCTACATTCTATCCTATTGCGCATGTTTGGAGGTGCGTGGAAAGAATCTACCACTTAAAAATTATGCATGCACCAAAAAATCAAAACCAAGACCCAGTTCAGTAATATGGAGAATAACTTTTTTTTAATAGGAAAATATGTAAAACCTAATATTCACTGGTGCTATCGAACTATTTCCATGCTTGAAAAAATAAGACCTGTAAGAATGGATGGGTAAGACTAATAGCAGTTCTTTCTGATGTTAGAGTTTAGTTTTAGATTTAGACATTTTAAGCCTTGCTCATATACCAGTATTTTTGTTTTGTTTTGTTTTATTGTTAAGGTGAAATCATTTGCTCACATTACAAAGTCTATTTTTCTGTTGCATATTGGCATAATAGTCTGCTCTTTTGGCTGCTATTGGTCATTGGGTTTTCAGCCAAATTATTTTGTTCTCAATAATACTTTTGGTGTCATTGAACATGTTATATATGAACCATATTTTCCTCTTATTTGCAGTCTTAAGGATTTTTATTTTAATGTTATTTATGAGTTAGGGAAAAGGTGAAAAATAAAAATTGAGAGTGATTAACAAGGTAGACCAAAAGAGCATTTAGCAACATTTGAAAAATCAAAGTACAATGGAGTACAAAGATATCTTTTTCCTATCGTAAGTTAATTGCAGTTGACTCTTGAATGACACAGGTGTTTAATGGTACCAATCCTCATGTAGTCGAAAAACCACATATAACTTTTGACTCCCCTAAAAACTTAATTGCTAATAGCCTACCTTTGGTAGCCTTAGGGATTACATGAATAGCCAATTTACACATTTTTTATGTTATATGAATTATATACTGTATTCTTAAGTAACCTAAAGAAAAAAATGTTATTAAGAACATCATAAGGAAGAGGAAAATACATTAATAGTACTATAGAAAATCCAAGTATAGTGAACCCCTGCAGTTCAAATCTATGTTGTTCAAGGGTCAACTGCATACTGAAACTTAATTATGTTTGATATTAGTTAATTCTAATCTGTCTTTAATAGTTGATAATGGGGCAGTCCTTCATTTTACATAAGATCAGATCCAAGGATCATTATTTCCCACATCTCTTTTTACTTGGAAATAACTGATTTTATATGATATGACCTCCCCCATTGCTAAGTGGCATTTTCCATATTACTTCATAATAGCTGTAAGTAATGACTTCTTTGTTCAATACCCATGAAGGTAACATATTTCAGTTTATTTATTAATCTAGAAATCTTTTCTGAATTTCATTATAATATGTAGATGTTTTTGTTATATTGTATACGATGTGTAGAATAACGTGTATCTTACAATAGGTACTTATTAAATTTTTGTTGAAGGGATGAGACTTTTTTTGAGTAGATTTGGTCTCTCTGCAGTCACTGGAATGCAAAAATGGGAATATTTTTAAGATATTCAAGACTTGTTTTTATTTACCATTTCGTCTGGCTTGAACAGGAGTTAGGCTCTGTAGAGTTTCATAAGCCATCTAACATTCAAGGCCTCATATAGACAAAAGTTCCTTTGCTATCACACCAAGCCTTCTTCCTTCTCAGCTTATTACAATTAATAGCAATAACCAATATATATTCTACACAGCATATATCATCTTGGGCTAATCACCCCGAAATATTACTGAATGAAGTGAGCATTTGTAGTCTAAGAGAGAAAATACTGAGTTCTCCAAATTCTGTTGTATTAGAACCCATAAGTAGCAGAAAGAATCTGGATTTGTTTATTTAAAGCTAACATTCTATTAAACTGTAACAGATCTATTACTAAATGTTCTTTAAGGATATTAACCTTTATGTTTTTATAACATTAAATTAAAAGATGACTATTATAAATGAAATGGCTGATGAAATAATGATGTTGAACTGAGACCCAGAGTGGCAGAGCTCTTTACAACTAACTGTGGGGTTGGGGTAGGGGTGCTATGGCAGAGTCACTATAACAAGTTGTATTTATAGCTATAAGGTCATATTTATCTTTTTTTCTCCTTTGCAGTGTGTTGAGGTCAGTGTTTACTGCCTGTTCCATACAACATTTCTAGACAGCTAGTTAAGTTTCAAATGTCATTGGGATGGCTACACATACTTTTGAACATGCAACCTTAACACATTAGAAAATCCTGCAGGGTAAAGGAAGTGTATATATATGTTCCAGAATTCTTAATCTTTAAGTCCTCCTTTTGCTCTTCCTATAAAAAGGTAGGTAAGAATTATTTTTAGAGAAACTAAATATGTGCAAAAACCTAGAGGTTATGGGAATACAAATTAATTGAGATAGGCCCTTTCTCAGTGAGTTTTTAACTTAATAAAGGATTAATTCCTTTATTCATTCATGTGTACTTAGTGTAGGCACTGTAAAAGCAATATCCATGTATTAGAAGAAAACAAGATAGATTGATCCCTAGTTACATAAAACTCATGGTTTAGTAGGAGCTCTCATAAAGAGAATATAGAATATCACGATTGAATTATTTATAGAAATGGAGTTAAAATATGTCACTTTTGGCTAGGATGCTCAGGTAAGGCTTTCTGGAAGGTATACTTACAAATATTTTAAGTCAGTGTGAAATTCTAAGTCTTCATTTTTGAGCAGAATGGATATAGGAGGGGTAGAAACCAAATGTAATACTGAAGATGGCAAAAATGGTCATGATTTTCTACCCCTTTCTATATTCACAACTGGTACATTATGATATTGCATGTTCTTCAGTTAAGAGGAATCTATTTCTCTGTCCCTGAAATTTGGATAGGTGTCAGAAGTTGATTTTGCCTATAAAATCTAGCAGATGTGACTTTGTGTCAGATCTGAGCCTAGACCTCAAGAGGGGTTGCATATTGATGCTTTCTCAAAAGGATGCTCAGCTGTGTTGGAAAATTCTGGGCAAGCCAGCTGAAGGATGAAAGACCACATAGAAGAGAGTTGAGCCATCCCAGCTGAGGCCCTCTTGGACAGCTATCACCCCACCCACCCAGTAGCTGACCTTACGTATTAGAGAGCTCAGCAGTAACACAGGAACTACCCATCTGGGCACAGTCTGAATTGTCAGCCCACCAAATTGTGAGCTAAATAAATATTTGTGAATTTGAAGCCCCTGCAATTTTTTTTTAAACATAGCAACAATTAGCTACTGTAGCATAGTTAATAAGTATAAGTGCATGTAGGGAAGAATGTTTTAATTACCAAGCTCTCAATACCATTTGTATAGTATACATACTTTTGGAAACTTTTTAGCAAGCCAGTTTTATTTCTTGCAGTGAATTCCTATGGCAGATTTCTTTTGGCACACATGGAGTTTGGATTTACAATATGCATGGATTATGTTGCTTTCCAAAAAGTTTGTATCACATTAATAGGAAATAGGTATCCATTTTCACTAAAACAGCATGTTGTAATTTTTTAATGTCTTTGTATGTTTTGATTTTGGGGGTCTACTTATGCTAAGTAAAAGTGATATTAAGGTTTTCTTCAGTTTATATTTTGGTATCACTTATAGGGTAATTTGTGATCAGAAATATGAATCACCAGAGGAAATCAGTGAGGCCCTTGCTTTCCTATATTTAATAGTATAGTGAGGTAGAAAGAATGTGAGATTTGGAGTCCAAGCAATATATCAGAAAATGTAATTTTTTAGAAGATTATATTTCCTCAACTTTTTTCTTGCTTCTCCAAAACTGATAGTGTTTAAAAATTCAGCTATTTTTTTAATAATGAAATGAAAGTTATATGAAGGAAGTCCAATTTGTGTTTTCTGAATAAACTGTTTTTAAATCTAGTGATCCTGAGTTTGACTAGTCATTTCATGAACAAAAGTATCCCTTTAAATTCGTAAATTAAAGAAGGGACTTCAGGTTTTCTTAAGATTTCTGTATTTATCTCTGGAAAAAATATTTTCTTATGCCTTTAGAATTTTTATTAAATTTAATCTTATACTGCATTCTAAATGGATTTTGAACTTCCCATGGGTTGATGTCCTTCCCTTTTTAAAATTAGCTTACATAGGACCTACCATAATCCTGGGGACAGCCAAGCATATAGGTAGACTTCAGGTAGGCTGGTCATCATCTTACCAGGGAATATGAGGAGAACAGTATTACTGAGAATAGAATTTTATTACATGATTATTTTAACAGGGCTTGGGATACAGTTCAGTGATTACTTTATAGGTTATAGTGTTTCTTCTTTTTTTTTTTTTTAAGATTTTAATTATTAGAGAGAATGTGGGGAGGAGGGAGAAGAGGGAGAAGGACAAGCAGACTCTGCACTGAGCATAGCCTGAGGTGGGGCTCGATCCCATAACTCTGAGGGCATGGCCTAAGCTGAAATCAGGATCAGACAACCACCTGAACCACCCAGCTGCCCCTAATGTTCTCTGCTTTGAGCTAGCTTGATGGCTTTTTTTTAAAGGGCAATAAAATAATTTGTTAATTAAATTAATAGTTAATTTATTTATATACAGTGCATATTCTATAATTGCTTATTGATGATAGCAAGGTTATATTACCATAAACTATTTTTGAGACATGCCATATTGCTTTTTAAAATTTTACTTCAAAAAAAATTTTTTTTAAGATTTTATTTATTTGACAGAGAGAGATCACAAGTAGGCAGAGAGGCTGGCAGAGAGAGAAGGGGAAGCAGGTTCCCTGCCAAGCAGAGAGCCCGATGTGGGGCTCGATCTCAGGACCCTGAGATCATGACCTGAGCCGAAGGCAGAGGCTTTAACCCACTGAGCCACCCAGACACCCCTACTTCAAAAATTTTTTATTCCAATATAGTTAACATACAGTGTTAATTAGTTTCAGGAATAAAATACAGGTAATTCAGTAATTCTATACATTACTCTATGCTCATCAAGGTAAACATAGCACTTAATTCCCTTTGCCTATGTCACCTTCCCCCCATCCCCCATCTCCCTTCTGGTAACTTATCAGTTTGTTCTCTATAGTTAAGACTTTTTTTTTTTTTTTTTTTGGTTTGTCTTGATGTTGTTTATTTCTTAAATTCCATATATGAGAGAATCATATAGTATTTGTCTTTTTTCGACTAACTTACTGCACTTAGTATTATACCCTTTAAGTTCATCCAAGTTGTTGCAAATGGCAAGATTTCATTCTTTTTTAATGGCTGAATAATATTCCATTATATGTATATACCACTTCTTCATTCATCTATGAATACTTGGAACAGTTGGGCTGCTTCCATAATTTGGCTATTATAAATAATGCAATGAATATAGGGTTGTATATATCTTTTTGAATTAGTGTTTTGTATTTTTTGGGTAAGTACCTAGTAGTGCAATAACTAGATCATATGACAATTCTATTTTTGGTTTTTTTGAGGAACTTCCATACTGTTTTCCACAATGGCCACACCAGTTTGCATTCCTACCCATAGGGTATAAGGATTCTTTTTTTTTTTTCTTTATAATTTTTTATTTTTTATTAACATATAATGTATTATTTGCCCCAGGGGTACAGGTCTGTGGATCGCCAGGTTTACACACTTGACAGCACTCACCATAGCACATACATTCCCCAATGTCCATAATCCAACCACCCTCTTCCTCCGCCCCCTCCCCCTGGCAACTCTCAGTTTGTTTTGTGAGATTAAGAGTCTCTTATGGTTCGTCTCCCTCCTGATCCCACCTTGTTTCATTTATTCCTTTCCTACCCCTCAACCCCCCCCATGATGCCTCTCAACTTCCTCATATCAGGGAGATCATATGATAATTCTTTCTCTGATTGACTTATTTTGCTAAACATAATATCCTCTAGTTCTATCCTTGTCATCGCAAATGGCAAGATTTCATTTCTTTTGATGGCTGCATAGTATTCCATTGTGTGTGTGTGTGTGTGTGCGCGTGCGTGCGCGTGCACGCATGTCTGTGTGTCTCTGTGTGTGTCTGTGTGTATACCACATCATCTCTATCCATTCATCTGTTGATGGACATCTAGGTTCTTTCCATAGTTTGGCTGTTGTGGACATTGCTGCTATACACATTCAGGTGCACATGCCCCTTCAGATCACTACATTTGTATCTTTAGGGTAAATACCCAGTAGTGTGGTTGCTGGGTCGTAGGGTAGCTCTGTTTTCAACTTTTTGAGGAACCTTCATGCCGTTTTCCAGAGTGGTTGCACCAGCTTGTATTCCCACCAACAAGTGTAGGTGGGAATGCATCTTCGGCAGCATCTGTCATTTCCTGACTTGTTAATGTTAGCCATTCTGACTGTTGTGAGGTGGTATCTCACTGTGGTTTTGATTTGTATTTCCCTGATGCTGAGTGATGTTGAGCACTTTTTTATGTGTCTATTGGCCATCTGGATGTCATCTTTGCAGAAATGTCTGTTCTTGTCCTCTGCCCATTTCTTGATTGGATTATTTGTTCTTTGGGTGTTGAGTTGGGCATGAGGATTCTTTTGTCCACATCCTTGCCAACATTTGTTCTTTCTTGTGTTTTTTATTTTAGCCATTCTGACAGGTGTGAGGTGATACCTTATTGTGATTTTGATTTGCATTTCCCTAATGATGAGTGATGTTGAGCATCTTTTCATATGTCTATTGGCCATCTCTGTGTCTTCTTTGGAGAAATGCCTGTTTTTGTCTTCTGCCCCATTTTAATTGTATTATTTGGTTTTTCTGGTGTTGAATTGTATAAGTTCGTTATATATTTTGGATACTAACCCTTTATTGGATTTGTCATTGCAAATATATTTTCCCATTCAGTTGGTTGTCTTTTAATTTTGTTGATTCCTTTGTTGTGTAGAATCTTTTTATTTTTGTGTAGTCCCAATAGTTTATTTTGCTTTTGTTTTCCTTGCCTTAGGACAGATATCTAAAAACATGTTGTTTTGGCCAATGTCAGAGAGATTACTGCCTGTTCTCTCTAATAGGATTTTTATCGTTTCAGCTCTCACATTCAGGTCTTTAATCTATTTTGAATTTATTTTTGTGTATGGTGTAAGAAGGTGCTCCAGTTTCATTCTTTTTGCATTTACATGTCCAGTTTAACTAACATCCTTTTTTGAAGAAAGGTTTTTTTTCCTATTGCATATTCGTCCATCCTTTGTCAAAGATTAATAGACCTTATCAGTGTAGGTTTATTTCTGGGCTCTTTATCCTGTTTAATTGACCTGTGTCGTCTGTTTTTGTGCCTGTACCATACTCTCTTTGGATTACTACAGCTTTGTGGTATAACTTGTGAAATCTGGAATTGTGGTACCTCCAGTTGTTTTTCTTTTTTTTCTTTCTTTTTTTTTTTTTTTTAAAGATTTTATTTATTTATTTGACAGAGAGAGATCACAAGTAGGCAGAGAGGCAGACAGAGCCACCCAAGTGTCCCCATCTACTGCATTTCTATACACTAATAATGAAGCAGCAGAAAGAAAAATGAAAAAAAAAAATCCCACTTATGGTTGCACCAAAAATAATAAAATACCTAGAGTGTTGAGCAGAAAGCCCGATGCGGGACTCGATCCCAGGACCCTGAGATCATGACCTGAGCAGAAGGTCATGGCTACAGGTTTGTCAATGTTTTTGATCTTTTCAAAGAAGCAGCTCCTGGTTTCATTGATCTGTTTTATTTTTATTTCCTCTTTGATTTTTTGGTTAACCCATTCATTGTTTAGTAACATGTTATTTAACCTCCATGATTTTTTGTTGTGGTTGATATTTTTTTCTAGTGCTGTGGTTAGATAAGATGCAAGGCCTGACTTCGATCTCTTTGAATTTGTTGAGATTTTATTTGTGGCCTAACATGGTATCTCTTAAGGAGAATATTCCATGTGCACTTGAAAAGAATATATTTTCTGTTTTAGGATACAATGTTCTGAATATATGTTAGATACGTCTGTTCCAGTGTGTCATTCAAAGCCATTGTTTCCTTCCACTGTTTCATTCCATCTGGATGATCTTTCCAGTGATGTAAGTGGGGTGTTAAAGTCCCCACCTATTATTGTATTACTATAGGTTACTTCCTTTGTGTTTGTTATTGTTTCATGTATTTGGGTGTTCCGATGTTTGATGCATCAATATTTACAATTGTTATATCTTAACTGCCCTTCTTTGTGTCTTGTTACAGTCTGTGGTTTAAAGTCTTCTTTACTTGATATAAGTATTGCTACTTGGGCCTTTTCCCACATCTGTTTGCATTTAAATGTTTCTCCATCTCTTTCTTCACTTTAAATCTGCATGTGTCTGTAGGTCTTAAATGAGCCTATTGTAGGCAGCATAGATAGGGGTCTTGCTTTTTTATCCATTGTCACCCCATGTCTTTTGATTGGAGTGTTTTTTTTCTTTTAGCACTTTGAATATATCATGCCTGTGAAGTTTCTGCTGAAGTATTAGCTGATAACCTTATGGGATTTCCCTTGCAAGCAATGATTTTCTCTTGCTGCTTTTAAAATTCGTTATCATGACTTTTTACCATTTTAATTATTGTGTGTCTTAGTGGGGACCTCCTTGGGTTGATTTTGTTGGGAACTCTGTGCCTCCTGGATCTAGATTTCTGTTTTCTTCCCCAGATTTGGTAAGTTTTCAGCTATTTCTTCAAATATATTTTCTGCCCCTTTGCTCTCTTTTCTCCTTCTGAGGTCCCTGTAATGAGAATGTTATCACAGTAAGCCTGACATTTGATCATGTTTCTGAGTTCCCTAGTTCTGTTTTTATTTTGTATCATTTTTCCCCCTCTCATCTTTTTAGTTTGATTGCTTTCATTAGTCTGCCTCCAAATCACTGATCTGTTTTTCTGCTTCTTCTATTCTCTTTAGTGTATTTTTAATTTCAGTTATTGATTTCTTTCTTTTTTTTTTTTTAAGATTTTATGTATTTATTTGACAGAGAGAAATCACAAGTAGATGGAGAGGCAGGCAGAGAGAGAGAGGAGGAAGCAGGCTCCCCGCCAAGCAGAGAACCCGATACGGGACTCGATCCCAGGACCCCGAGATTATGACCTGAGCCGAAGGCAGCAGTTTAACCCACTGAGCCACCCAGGCGCCCCCGGTTATTGATTTCTTCATCTCGATTGTTTCTTTTTTTGTTTTCTGTCTTGTAAAGAGTCTCACTGAGGTTCTCCACTTGTCTCAAGTCCAGTGGAATATTGTTATGATTATTATTTTAAATTTTCTATATTATTTACCTGTATTTTGCTTTGGTTTCTTCCTGTGGTTGTCTTGTTCTGTCATTCATTTGGGACATATTCCTCTGTCTCATTTTATCTGAGTATCCTTGTCTTTTTCTGTGTTTTACAGAAGTCAGCTATGTCTCCTACTCTTGAAGACCTTATGAAGAAGTCCTGTAGTGCCCTGCCTTGCAGTGTCTCCTGTTCACCAGATCCTGGCATTTCAGGGGTGTCTCCCATGTGCATTGTGTTTGCCCTGCTGTTGTGGCTGAGCTCATGTTGCCTTCAGTTTAGTTATCTGTAGTGGCTCTCTTTGCTTATTGTGGGCAGTGTTTGGTTCCTGTGCTCATAGTGGGCCAGTCTGGTCCCCCTTCAGCTTGAGTTAGGTCAGACCAGGTGTTTGTCATGGATGCAGTAGCACTGAGCTGCACTGCTCTTTCTGTTTTGTCCCCCGAGAAGCTATGGTTAGTGGGTTGAGCTTGCAGTCAGACCAGCTGTCTGCCCCCAGCTCTTTGCTGGAGCCACAGTCTGACTGGTGTATGTGGTCATCTTTCCCTCTCTCTGGAGAAGTCAGTCTGGAATGCTACTGGCCCCTGTTGGGGCTGCTTGCACACTGTCAGACTTGTGACATTGCTTTAGGTGCATCAGGTCAAGAGTGTATTGGAGAGGGTGGGTCAGCAAGGTTTATGCTGGTCTGCTGTGGGAGGAGACCTGAGGTGGAGGCCTGTCTGGAGGGGGTCTGTCTGTCAGAGAATGCAGGGTGGGGCTCATTTTTAGCAAGTTAGTTCGCTAGTTTTGGTAGCTTGGGAGGTGTGGGAGGGAAGTGGCTCATTTGTGCCCCACACTCCCAGTCTCCTAAGGATCCCTGCATCTAAGGCACATGCTCTGAATTAGTAAACAGATCTCCCTCCTGTATGCCCCAAGGGATTTTCAAGCTGCTCCTTCTATGCTGTATCTTTGTGGGGCTGTTTGTTTTGCTGTCTCTAAGAACAGGGACTAAATTTCCTCTGGCCCCCCACCCCCAGGTCTCCCTGAGCTGAGCCCACTGATTTTTAAAGTTCCAGGTTTTAAGTCCTTATGGTTGTAAGGACTTACTCTTCAGCCCTTCTGGTTTTCAAAGCCAAATGTTATGGGGAGTCTTCTTTCCCCTGTGGGATCCGTGGTGTGAATCTGTTTCAGTCCCGTTTCTGCACCTGTGGTGTTCCTCCCTCCAGTGGACAGTGTGACGGTTCCCTTTGGCTCTGGACTGTATCTCTGTCCTCACTACCTTCTTTGATGTGGCCTCTTCTCTACATTTAGCTGTGGGGAGTTCTGTCAGTCTTCAGGTTCTTTTCTGTGTTTTTTTATACTCATGTGAATGTTACCTGGTTACATCTGTGGGATGAAGTGAGCTTAGGATCCTCCTACTCTACCATCTTCTCCAGAAGTCTGGATGGCTTTTTTAGAAAGGCTAGTTTAGAAAGTTAATCAGGTTCCTCTCTACAGTTGAACACTGCCCCCCCGCCCCCGCTATTTATGGAGGGAGGAAGAGGTCATGTAACTAACCAGTTATACCAATTATGTTTATTAGGTGTGTTTGATAAATGAACTTTACTGTCTAGCAACTTGAGGGCTTTCCTGTTGGCACTTGCAGGTTCCCTGAGACTTCTGATTAAACCTTAGAAATAAATGTAATTTGTTTATTTTTGGTATCTAAAGGTACCCCTGCCTTGGAGCTCTGAAACATCCATGCTCTTGGTGAATGCTTTTGACAAGACTTCAGTGTCTTCCGGTCACTTGCCCAGTTATTCCTTCTGGTGGGAAAAAGACTTCTTAAAGCACACAAAAAGGTATCGTGTCTACCCCACCTGGAGTTTTTAAAAATTGTATTTTACAAAGTTGAGGAAGCTTATTAGGTTTCCAGTCTGGTATATAAAGGGCTTGGAAGGTCATACCCCATCCTGACAACAATTAAAAGGCGAACAAATTGAATATAAACAACTCTTCCACATGGAAAAGTGATGTTATGGGGCAAATCACTGCACACACAATTGGGGAGAGAGAGAAAGACAGAGAATCACAATTTACCTAAGCATAAAGTCTACAGCAGAAACATTCATGGGAACCAATGCCAAGGTAGGAAACCTAAATTAACTGATGGATTGCTGGAGGCTCAGTGTGCCAAGTCTGAAAGTGAAACATTCCAGAAGGGTGCAGTCATAGTGGGCTTCTTACATTTTTTGAATTTTATTTCTAAGAGCTCTACGACGTTCTAACAGTGAAGGTTGGAGAAAGATTCTCTGAGGTGCCTGGCAGGAGGAGGGGAAAAGGAATCAATTGTAAATAGACCACAGCAAGCCGTTCTTCTTTTTTTCTTTTTCTTTTCTTTTATTTATTTGAGAGAGAGAAAGTGAGACAGAGAGCATGAGAGGAGAAGGTCAGAGGGAGAAGCAGACTCCCCATGGAGCTGGGGGCCCAATGTGGGACTCGACCTCGGGACTCCAGGATCATGATCTGAGCTGAAGGCTGTTGCCCAACCATCTGAGCCCCCCAGGTGCCCAAGCAAGCCATTCTTCTTCTTCTTCTTCTTCTTCTTTTTTTTTTTTTTTTAAAGATTTTATTTATTTATTTGATAGAGATCACAAGTAGGCAGAGAGGCAGAGAGAGAGAGGAGCAAGCAGGCTCCCCGCGGAGCTGAGAGCCTGATGCAGGACTCGATCCCAGGACCCTGAGATCATGACCTGAACCGAAGGCAGAGGCTTAACCCACTGAGCCACCCAGGCACCCCAAGCTATTCTTCTTAACAAGGCCTGCCCTCCAGAGAAAATATGTTACCAGAGCCTAACTTGATTGAGCTTTATCAGAGTCTAATTGACCAAGGGAAAAAAACTACCCAACTCCGGCTCTTTCTAGCCATCCTCTCCCGCCAAAGGGAAAGAAAAAACTGAAAATTTTTTTGTGAAGTTTATATCTCAGGGGCATAGGCTCATTAAGACTGAGACCTTCTCGTAGGATTATGGAACAGTTCCTCTCCTCCTACACCTTACCACTATATCACTAAAGGCCTATTTACAGGCCTATTTATCTTTTACCTGCTACATCATGTCCATGTTTCAACAAAAAATTACAAAGTATACTAAAAGGAAAAAAAAAAAACCAGTTTGAGGCGACAGCAAACATCAGAACCAGATTCAGATATAGTAAGGATATTGAAATCATCAGATTGAGACTTTAAACAACTATGACTAAGATATTAAAGACTCTAATGTGAGACATCTGAGTAGCTCAGTTAACTGCCTTTAGCTTAGGTCATGATTCCAGGGCCTGAGCCCTGCAGCAGGGAGCCTGCTTCTCTCTCTCCCTCTGCCTGCCACTCCCCCTGCTTGTGGTCTCTCTCTGTCAGATAAATATTTTTTTTTTTAAAGATTCTAATGTAAAAATTAGACAACATGAAAGAACAGTTGGTTAATTTAAGCAGAGAGATGGAAATTCTAAGAAAGAATAAAACATGCTAGAGATAAACATTGTAACTGTAGTAAAACATGCCTTTGTTGGATTCATTAATAGGCCAGACATAGCTCAGGAAATAATCTCCAAACTTGATGATATGTTAGTAGAAACTCTTAAAACTAAAAAGCAAAGAGAAAAAAGATTTTTAATAATTGCACAGACTATCCAAGAACTTTGGGTAAGTACCAAAGTTATACATACAAGGAGAATACTAGAATGATAAGGAGAAAGGAATAGAAGAAATACTGCAGGTTATAAGGACTTATGGACAAATTTATGTCCCATAACAAACCAAGGATCTAGGAAGCTCATATAAATGCTAAAAACCCCCACAAAAATCAAAACAACAAAAAACCCAACTACACCCAGGCATGTCATATTCAAACTGTGGAAAATGAAGATGAAAACTCTTTCTCCAATAAAAGCTTTTCTCCAAAAGCTGGAGGACATAAACACCTTATTTAAAGAGCAAAGATGAATATTACATCTGACTTCCCAGAAGCCCAAGGATGCAAACAGAGAGTAGAGTGAAATATTTGAAATGAGAGGAAAACATCTACCACCTTGAATTCTAGATCCTGCAAAAGTATCCTTCTAAAGTGATAAGGACTTTTTCTCAGACAGAAATTGAGGAAATGTGTTGCCAGGTAGACCTGCCTTGTAAACAATGTTAAAATAAGAAAAATTCTCCAGAGATAAAGTGATACAGATCAGAAACTTGGACCTGCATAAAGAAAAGAAGACATTAGAGAAGGAATGAATGTATAGGGAAAGCTTTTATTTTTCCTATTCTTAGTTGATTGAACAGATAAGTTTGTTTGGAATAATAGCAAAAGCAACAATGTGTGCAATGTGTAGCTTATGTACAAGTGAAATGAATGATACCAGTGACATAAGGGATGGGGAATTAGGAATATTTGACTCTTCTAATCTGTGAAAGAGTGTAATATTATTTGAAAGTGGACTTGAATTAGTTGCATATGTACATTGCAGACTCTAGGGAAACCACTAAAATGAAAGTATATTTGATATGCTAAAAGAGGAATGGAATAATATAATATGCTCAATAATAACCCCCAAAATGGAAAAAGTAGAAAACAAAAATAGGAATAGAGAACAAAAGCAACAAATAGAAAACAGTAACAAACATGGTAGATATTTCGTCACCCTGTTAATGGTCTAAATACACCAATAAAGAGCAGATTGTCAGGTGACAAAAAATAAGACCCAGCTGTATGCTGTCTTTAAGAAACCACTTTAATTATAAAGACACATGCAGATTAAAAGTAAAGGGATGGAGAAAGATATACCTTGCTAACATTAAAGAAAAGAAAGTTGGAATAGTTATTTTAACTTCAGACAGCAGACTTCAGAGTAAGGAAGCTTATTAGGATTCTGTGGGTTAATTTATAAATGTTAATTTGGGCATATTTTAGAAATTGCTGATCATTTTAGACTTTAAATTACAGTCCTTTCATATTTACTTCTAAATGTTATTGTCAGTTTTATCCAGTAGTTACGTTTTAGTTTCTAAGTCCATAACCAGTGACCTTGCAGGAAAAAGGAAAGTATAAAAATTTTCAAGTAGAGGCAATTATAAAATTTTCCATGATAAAGTTCATTGTAAAAAAGAAAATAAATAATACTTGTTAAAAATGACTTTGGCACAAATTGACCTGTCTGTTTTACTTAAGTTACTTACTTTCTGTGACTGAGGTTATTTCCTCATCCATACAATAAAGATACTCATGCTACTTTTTATACAGGCTTTTGTGAAGAGAAGATAAAATAATGTATATAAAGTATATAGAATATGTGTTTTTATTCCATAAAAGGAATGTAGAAATAGAATAGTATAAAAGATACAAATTGCACCCCAACCTTCCTTGCTATCCTAATTAGATTTTCTCCTCCTCTAATAGGAGAAAGAAACCAAATTTGTCATCCAAATGTGTTTATGTGAATACACATGCCTTCATATGCCATATAGAATTTGCTGTTTGATTAAAACAGCTTTGCTATACAGAGATTGATTTATGAAACATGCTCTCTAATATTGGACTGGTACCATGGTATCATTTTTTTATTAACATATAATGTATTATTAGCCCCAGGGGTACAGGTCTGTGAATCTCCGGGTTTACACACTTCATATCACATACCCAATGTCCATAACCCCGCAACCCCCATGGTATCATTTTAATGATTTTTCCGCAGCCCATTAAAACTTCCCCCTGCTCCTTTGTAGGCCACAGGAGCACCTGAGATGCACACATCCATTTGTTCCTTAAATTTTTACTGAGCACATACTATATGCTAGGCACTGTATGAGTGGAGAGTCAGTAGTGAATAATACAAATTCCCTGCTTTCATGCAGTGTATATTCTCATGGGAGAAACAGATAAGAACTAAAAAATAATTTTCAAATAGTGATAAACACTAGGGAAAAAAAAACAAGTTTACATGATGTATTGGGGAGGAGGGAGTGATTAAATTATATAGTCAAGACAGGCTCTCAGAGGAGATGATTTTGAGCTGAAACCTGAGTGATAAGAAGAAACGGGACACAAAGAATAGGGGTAACAAGCATGCTAGACAGATGTAACACCACATGCAAAGCCCCTGAGGTGGAAATGACTTAGCTTTATGAATTCCTAAGTAACTTGCATATAAATCCACTCAGTTTATTATTCACTAGATGAGCTAACCATTTGAAAGAAAATGCAGCTGATTCCTTTTTAATGTGTTGATTTAAAAAATCGAATGTAGTGGTTCCACTATTGTGTGCTTAAGAATTATCTGGAGAGTTTGTTAAGATCAGTTCCCTGATCCAAAAAAAGGTGAACTTGGGAAAACAGAATAGAATGGTGGTTACCAGAGGCTAGGGGGTGGGGTGTGAGGATTGGGGAGGTATAGACTTGGAACTAGTAGATAGGTCCTGGAGGGCTAATGCACAGCACAGTGATTATAGACAACAGTATTGTATTAATAAACTTCAGAGTTGCTGAGACTGGATTAATTGTTTACCACAAAAAGAAATGATAATTATGTGATGTGGTAGACCTATTAGCTAACACTATGGTGGTAAACATTTTGCAATATGTGCATCAAATCAATGCATTGTATACCTTATACAGTGTTACATGTCATTTATATTTCAATTAAAAATATATAGTTTCCTGGACTATTTCCCCAGATATTTTGATTCAGCTCAGGTGAGGCTCACAGATTTTCATTTGTAACAAACTCACAGATGATTCCAGTGCTTCTAGTTTGAGGACCACGCTTTCAGAACCACTGTTTTAACAAATCTATTTTGGGTTTAGTATCCATTTGCTAGAAGTAAAACATGTCAGTATTTTCTTTCATGTAAAAAATTAACTTGCTCTGCATGTTGCTTATTGTGCAGTTTTTTTGTGAGTGTAGTGGAAAAGCAGATGAAATATTAAAGGTAAAAAATAGTATCAGTGTTTCATGTTGAACTCATAGCATTTATAATAGCTTAATTTCAGGATAGCCACTTAATAAAGGATTAATGTCATTTTTTATTTGGAGAGAATTTTTTAAAAAGATTTATTTGAGAGTGAGAGCACATGAACCCATGAGTAGGGGGAGGGGCAGAGGGAGAGAATCTTCAAGCAGACTCCCGGCTGAGTGCAGAGCATGATGTGGGCTCCGTCTTATGATTCGTGAGCTCTAGACCTGAGCCAAAACCAAGAGCTGTACACTCAACTGACTGAGCCACCCAGGTACCACTCCTCCCCCTTTTTAAAGCATTTGGAGAGAATTTAAAATATTTTTTAAATGCTGGAAGGAATTTAAATGATAGGTTACTGAGAGATATTCTGAACTTATTTTTGTTTCTTGATTCAGAGATCACACACACAGAAGTTGTGTATTAAATCCTGTGAAATCTGGAGATTGTGAGAAGGTTGTGTTTTTCATTAACTGTGCCATTCAGGAGGATGCTCATGGGAAGGAGGTGGAGAAGGGAAGAGGAACCTCAGGGTAGTCGGCCATATCAGCTCCATCCATTCTGGTCAGCAGGAGCTTGGCTGCTGCAGTCATACAGTGTATATGACATAATGTCAAGCCCATGCGCTCCTGCTCCTTGTAATTGTTGCCAGGAGAGGAATTTATAAACACCTTGCTTGTGCTTTGGACAGTGAGACATTAGCAGCATCAGGGATAACATGTGAAGGATGACACTAAGAACAACCAAAGGTTATCCAGCACTTACTATGTGCTATTGCTCTAAGTGCTTGAGATGATTAACTAATATGACCCCCGTAACAAATACATGAGGTAGAGAGTAACATTTCTACTTTATAGACAGGAATTGAGGCAAAGAGTAAGTCAGTGCTTCATATTTGGAGAAAAATCTCCAAAGGTTTTCAGAATTTGTGTCTATAGACCAGGTTAAAATGAGGTAACTGATTCTTTCTCTGCATACCTTTTAAGAGTTATAACACAGGAATTAATTCCACAATGTCTATTTTGTAATCTTTCTGCCTGGGTCTCACCAGAAGACATCCCAAATGATGACAGAGAGGAAGATTATTGGTGTAGTCCACACAGAAGTTCTGTACTACTTCCTAATGTGTGATCTTGGGCAAGTCATCAGAATGTTCTGAACTTAAGTTTAGTACCCAGAAAAGCACTACAATGTTTACCCCACAAGACTGTATAGTTAAATGAAGACTTTGACCACTGATGCAAATATGTACTGCAATATTTAGGTGTCCTGGTGAGTAGAGCCTTTATGCATAATTTATGGGATTTTCTTGGGTCATTCCTGTAGGATTTTTACTTTATCTGCTGGCATCAGAATTCTTGATTAAATGCAACTCCACTTTTTTTTTTTTTAAGTTGAAAAAAGAAAATATTTATTTGATAGAGAGAGGGAGATCACAAATAGGCAGAGAGAAGGGGAAGCAGGCTCCCGGCCAAGCACAAAGCCCAATGCAGGGCTCAATCCCAGGACCCTGGATCATGACCTGAGCAGAAGGCAGAGGCATAGCCCACTAAGCCACCCAGGTACCCCTCCACTTTTTCTTTTTTTTTTTTGCAGAAGAAAATAAAATTTAATTTTGTGTGCATTGAGAAGCCACCTGAACATGAGATCCCATCTCTATTGTAAGCCTGTGGACAAGTGATCTAGTATCTTTAAGGGATGATCTCATGCTGTTTTGACAGGTGGGCTTAGGATGGCACACCATAACTATGGAGGTAAGTCTTAATAGCTGCCCAGATAATACTATAGAAAATTCTTGCTAATAAAAGCTACAGTTAGGGCAAAATGGCAATGGAGACCAATAGAGTTCCAAAAGGAACTGTCAGATGATCATCCAGCAGGTATTTTGTTTTTATTTACAAAGCAAATAGTTTTTGTCAACCCAACATAATGGCTTATGTCACATCTGGTTTTGACAACAACCAGAAATAATATCTCAAGGGTTCCTAAAGCATTTCATTTCAAAGTTTTATATTTATTAGAATAATTCCTTAGAATAATTTTTAGGTATTATATTTATTTTTAAAGATAGTTGAGTTTATCCATGTTAAAAAGAGGTAAAATATAATTAAAATGAGTAAGAATTGCATAAATATATAGAGATAACAAAATTTTGTAGATGCCTTTCCTGTGTAACTTAGATCCTAAAATCAAAGGAAGAGAATCAAGAAATAGAAAAATGCAAAGGAGATAAATGACTAATGAATTGTCATAACTTTTATTTGATTATTTTCATTTACAATTCTGGCACTGACACTTTTTTTAAAAAAAGATTTTAATTTTATGTAAAGATTGAACTTCAATAAAATAACTTAAAAAATTTACATATACATCACTAAATTTCCATAAAATATACAATACTTTTGATACAGCTATAGGCTAGAATGACTTTGAAGGGAATGGTACATAGTCATAATTTTTAAGAGATACCCCATATGTCACATGTAAGAATAAATATTTATATTGAATTTTCCAAGACATGTGAAGTATTAAATACTATATATATAACATGCACTCAAATTAAAATATACATTTTGAAATACATATTTTAAAAGCATAAAACTCTTGATTTAATCTAGATGTACATTAGAGCTTTTAAATAGAAATTTGAACATTTATTACAAATAAAGATACTCTAACATCAAATGTGATATATAGTCCAAAAGCCTCTAGGAACCAGTTTGGACATGTAGAATATAAAGTTCTACTTTGGCTAGAGTTAAGTCTTATTTTTTTTTTTAACCTTCAAATGAGATGGAATGATGTTAAATTTACTAAAATCATAAAACTTCACAAAATATCGGTTTATAAGTACTTGTACGCTGCATTCCTTTTTCTCATACTGATATGACAAAAATCAAACACATGAACTTAACTGTGTGAAATAAATATATGAATATTACTGCTAAAGAAAGTAGTTATTGAACATTCCATAGACAAATTACTCAAGTGCAAGACTGCTTTATACATATAAAGATTTATAGGAATCACACCATTCTACACTCACAGGCAAATTAAGAGGATAAAATTCTCTCATGTATTTCTGAACATCATTAACACTCTTACAAAATATCTCTTTGATGATTACTGGCACACAAATATTTCCCCCTCTAAAAGACAATGTAAAAGAGAGTTGGTAGCAGTTAGCTATTTGGCATTTTTAAATGATTGCTATTTCCAGAAAACAGCAATATTTCTCACCCAGAAGAACTGAAAGTACTGATAATTGATCTGTTGTTACCAACTGATCACTTCATCAAACTAGCTTGACATTTTTGTACATGAGGCTAAGAAAACTGATAAAAAAGAAAACAGGACATTAAAATCAATCCAGAGAAGAATTCTAAGTCTTTTCATAGGCAGCAGCTATATATTTTATCCACTGTTTAATAGATTCTTCTATAAAGCACATGTTATGAATTCTCTGTCATGGGCCTGCTAGGTCATTTTTTTTATTTGCAGTTAGTAAAAAGATAAAAACTGAAAACTTGTTGCAACAGCTGTATAAATGTAAGTTGTTAGGTGCTAAGTAGAATTTGAGATTTTCTAATCAGGAAAACAGTTAAAAAATATAACTGATTATAACAAAAATCTCATTAATTATTCTTAATTACTGTGCCAATGTGATAAAAATCCTTCCACTCCCTGTCACTATATTATGGTATTTTAAGCCATTAGTGTCATTAAGCTGTGAGACTTTCTTAGATAAGATATAGATAGTATTTTTTAGAATATCCTTCCCCTAGAATCTATAATTACATTTCAATTTTACTTTCCAATATAAAAGTCAAAGGGTAAGTTGTCAGTTAACATTTTTCCTCTTCATTCTTCCTCTAGATAATGGATTTTGAAATGATAGTAAGCAACTTCTAAATTTTTTGTTTTAATTGAATTCTCATTTTAGAGTAACTTAAAAAATAATATTTAGACTCCATACACTAAAATCTAGCTCAGTGGTAAAATAAAATTATGAAAAAGCACTTGACAACATTACTGTCATAGCATTTTCCATCAGGGGACTAATTATTGCATATGGCTGGGAACAAAATTACAAACGGAAATACTACCTTTTAAATTTAGTTTTGATTTAGATCTTTTACAAATACATTAAAAATAATGTTTTGGGTAATTAATTACTAAGGTACAACAGTCAAAATTATTAGGAATGCTTGTGTTGAAGAAAAATATTAATACCAAATCTTTAAAATTTATCTGACAGCACATTCAGCCCTATGTGTTCAAATGCAGGTGAAGGGTTATATTCTCTTTAGTCTATGGTAGATCTCATCAGCCACCCAAGCTAAGCCTCAAATAGGGGTTACGACTTTCTTTACTACGTGTTCCTAAAACACAATAGGTCTCTAGTGAATTTGCAGCATGCTTAGAAGGAAACCCTAATTTTGGTTAAAAGCATGATGCTTAACCTGTTATAATATGGTAGGTCAAATCATACCATATATAAATTGTCCTACAAAATATACATTTGATGGTATTTCAAATGGAATGTTTTCAAGTTGGTGGTGGTAGCCAAAGATGCTGAGAACTTAAAAGGTACATAATATAAAAAAACCTGCAAAATTCAAATACTTAATTTTTAATATATTATAAAGGTTCACCAAATCTAAAAATAATACTCTAATTGTATAAGGTTTCTTTTTAAGTAGTTGTTTTTAAAAAAGTTATAAATAATCTTTATACTGTGCCAACTGTCTTGTACTTCAAAGATAAGGAAATTTGTCTTTATCACTATATAAATAACAAATAGTCCTTTAAAGGAGAGGTTGAGGAGAATAAAGGAGAATGTGGCTAATCTTCCCTGCTACTATGTGCAGTTATGGATATAAAGTTGAATATACGATTTGCTTATGTCAGGGAGAACAGGCCATGTTCTGCTTTAAGAAATAATAAAAGTCCAGTTGCCCCTTTAATAAAGTTACTGTGCATTCAGCACAGCTGAGTACATAAGCATATAGTTAAGGCTATGCATGTAATAAAGAGAAGAATTGAGGCAATTTGGATAAATCAGAAAAATACATTTTTAGAGAGCACTTTATTGGTCTAAATATTTTTTCTTCCCATCATATTCTGATTTTACCACACAATAGCTCATTTTCCACTTTACCTGTGTGAAATATTACACAGATAAGATATTTCTTATGGGATAAGAAATATCAATGATTTTCTCTATTAAATCACATCTCCTTTTCTGGGGGAAAAGATCAATATTAATATCCCCTTAGAAATCAAAGCACCTAATTCAGGGGAAAACAACTCTCTAAAATTTTTTTAATATATGAAATGATCAAAGGAAGAAAACTTTTTTTTTTGGCTGAAGGATATTTAGACCAGTAAAATGACAGTTCAAGCGGTTACCATATTCCTGGTGGCTATGAGAACAAACCTCCTTGGCTACATCTTCAGTTTTGATAATAGTTCTAGGAATAAACCAGACTTCAAGCGAAGAACAAAACATCTTGGAGACTGGCAGAAACACACTGAATTTAGAGATAGCCATCTTTTCACTCCAAAGAGTACCTTATTAGAAGTTTAGAGCCATATTAAAGTCCATCAAACTTACATATTCCTATCTGGCCCCAGACCATTCATATTTTCATTGGAATTAGCAAGTAATTTTTTATATTCTGAATAGCTCTTAAGAGCAAAAATTAGAGTTCATTGATGAATGGGCATAAAAACCAACAAACATTTTGAGAAGACATTGTAGCAATGTATATTATATTAGAGCCATTAATCTGTTCCAATAGAAAATCCTAATTTTTAGACAAGAAGGAAAAAGTCCAAGCAAGTATGAGAAAAAGGAAACACCCACAGACATATCTATGTCTTTTTTTGATAAACTGTCAGGGCAAATGAGAAAAGGGTGTGCAAAATAAAAATGAGTTTATGTTCTTAAAGTAAAAAAAAAAAAAAAAAAAAAAAAAAGACTATAGTATTATTAAGTAATGTCACAGTTCCCTTAAGAGTTACTAAAAAAACTAAGGAAAAAATTTGTCCCACTATTTAATTAAAACATCAGTAACAGCTGGATTATCTGTCACTGATTTTCTTTCTTTCTTTTTTGCTTCAGGAATTACTTGATTAAAAGAAGGGGAAAAATAGTCTGCTAGCAACTATTTGTATTAACACAAATGAAGGCACAAATAGTAGGACTCCAGAGGCGATGAGTGAAGGCATGGTAAGCATCAGGTGATTTTGGCATGAACAGAAACCCTGAAACACAGTCAAAGATCTGGTGCTATTTTGTGTTTATAGTTGTGTACCTAAGTGGCTAACTCATATCAGGGATCCATAAAAATGTTTTCTTTCTTACTTTCTAGCAATAAAATATACTTATCAAAACTTGCTACCTTATCTGTGCAAATGTATACTTATCACCAATGCAAAAAATATGTATGAAAATAAACCCTAAAAGACCTGCTTTTCATAATGTTCAAAAGGTCCTGTGCAGAGTCAGTTTCTGAAGAACTCTCAAGATCTGATTTGGAGAGAGAGACCAAAATGTGGAATCCACAGGAGATAAGGACAATTGTGCCTCTGTATGAGGTACTTTTGAATTTGTTGAAAGCTTAAACAGAATCTTTCTAATAGCTGATCACAGATACACTTCTTGTCCTTAGGAAAATTTAGGGCCAACAGGCCATGTTTTGACAGAAAACACCCTCGGATCTTATCCCAGAATCCTCCTTCATAAGTATATCATACAATTAAGCTAGAATAGACTGATTCTATTGCCACTAATAATTATATATGGTTTTAGGAAAAAAGGATACCACTGAAGTCACTGGATACAATATTCATTTTAGACTACCTCAGGAAGGAATTACATACATTTGTTCAGTAATTATTAGTTTAAAATCTCTAAATATTGTTTTATATTTCTGCTTGTGAAAAAAAATGTCATCATGGTTGTATCTTCCTCCTAATCAAATATTCTAGATTATGAGGTCATTCAAAACTAGACTGTGGAAAGAACCAGATTAAAAGCAGGGCATTGAGGTCACCAATTGCTGCTTTTGTCCCCCAGGTTTGTTTAAATACCTAAATAAATCAGCATCTGAAAATTATTCTACATCAGAAGCATCGTTGTCAGAAAGATGATAGTTACTTCCCTTCACCCGAATATATTCAATATATCTCCCTTCATCAGAATCTGAAGCGCCACATGTACATAACCTGTTGTCAAAGAGTGATTCTATTTCTTCTAATTTTTTCCCTTTGGTCTCAGGAAGACAGCCATAGATGAAAAGGAGTCCCACACCAGCGAATCCAGCATAAAGGAAGAAGGCTCCTGCAATGGAAAATAATACGTATTTGTAGGTACAGTCCTATGTTGGAAGGAGTACTTGATATGACTTTTCTTTCTGGTCAATTGTGCCTAACTGGTCTGACATGGATCAAGAAATAACTACCAGCCTGCTTTACTGTTACTGTTCGAGCTCTAGGAACATAATATAATGTATTATTAGTCTTGTAATGCCTAACTAACTCAAGAGGAATGATAAACTGGGTTCAGATATAACTTCTGCTTTGAATCTCTCCTTACTTCTCTGGCTAGAGATCATTGTTCTCTCCTATGTATTTTTAAAGCACTTTGCTGAGGCCCCCATCATCGTTATCAAAAAGTATTATAATTGTCTGCATGAATTTGTGTTTGTCTTGTCTGCTAAACTGCAGGCACTTTGAGGGAGATGTGTTCTTCTGCTTCAGTGTCAAAACTGATCTCCTTGAGGGCTGAGTCTGTATGGCTTGTTTGTGTTTGGGTCCCCAGTGCCTAGAATGGTACCTGACACATTGGAGGGTCTAGAAATAAATGTGCTTTTGTTCACTGCCAGATGGAATACACTGGGTAAATAGATCTGAAATGAAGGGCTAAACTAGAAAATATAAAGACATATTTAAAAAATCAAGCTTTAAGCAAAACAGAGCAGTTAAAGACCTGAATAATATTTCTCATTCTGTTGAATCATTACAGAATGGGAAAGACATTTTTTTTCTTTTTTTTTTTATTAATTTTTATTTTTTATAAACATATATTTTTATCCCCAGGGGTACAGGTCTGTGAATCACCAGGTTTACACACTTCACAGCACTCACCAAAGCACATATCCTCCCCAATGTCCATAATACCACCCCCTTCTCCCAAACCCCCTCCCCCCAGCAACCCTCAGTTTGTTTTGTAAGATTAAGAGTCACTTATGGTTTGTCTCCCTCCCAATCCCATCTTGTTTCATTTATTCTTCTCCTACCCACTTAAGCCCCCATGTTGCATCACCACTTCCTCATATCAGGGAGATCATATGATAGTTGTCTTTCTCTGCTTGACTTATTTCGCTAAGCATGATACGCTCTAGTTCCATCCATGTTGTCGCAAATGGCAAGATTTCATTTCTTTTGATGGCTGCATAGTATTCCATTGTGTATATATACCACATCTTCTTGATCCATTCATCTGTTGATGGACATCTAGGTTCTTTCCATAGTTTGGCTATTGTGGACATTGCTGCTATAAACATTCGGGTGCACGTGCCCCTTTGGATCACTACGTTTGTATCTTTAGGGTAAATACCCAATAGTGCAATTGCTGGGTCATAGGGCAGAGAGAAAAACAGAAAGCTTTTCCGCTAAGGTCAGGAACACGGCAGGGATGTCCATTATTACCACTGTTATTCAACATAGTACTAGAGGTCCTAGCCTCAGCAATCAGACAACGAAAGGAAATTAAAGGCATCCAAATCGGCAAAGAAGAAGTCAAATTATCACTCTTCACAGATGATATGATACTCTGTGTGGAAAACCCAAAAGACTCCACTCCAAAACTGCTAGAACTTATACAGGAATTCAGTAAAGTGTCAGGATATAAAATCAATGCACAGAAATCAGTTGCATTTCTCTACACCAACAGCAAGACAGAAGAAAGAGATATTAAGGAGTCAATCCCATTTACAATTGCATCCAAAACCATAAGATACCTAGGAATAAACCTAACCAAAGAGACACAGAATCTATACTCAGAAAACTATAAAGTACTCATGAAAGAAATTGAGGAAGACACAAAGAAATGGAAAAATGTTCCATGCTCCTGGATTGGAAGAATAAATATTGTGAAAATGTCTATGCTACCTAAAGCAATCTACACATTTAATGCAATTCCTATCAAAGTACCATCCATCTTTTTCAAAGAAATGGAACAAATAATGCTAAAATTTATATGGAACCAGAAAAGACCTCGAATAGCCAAAGGGATATTGAAAAAGAAAGCCAACGTTGGTGGCATCACAATTCCGGACTTCAAGCTCTATTACAAAGCTGTCATCATCAAGACAGCATGGTACTGGCACAAAAACAGACACATAGATCAATGGGACAGAATAGAGAGCCCAGAAATAGACCCTCAACTCTATGGCCAACTAATCTTCGACAAAGCAGGAAAGAATGTCCAATGGAAAAAAGACAGCCTTTTCAATAAATGGTGCTGGGAAAATTGGACAGCCACATGCAGAAAAATGAAATTGGACCATTTCCTTACACCACACACAAAAATAGACTCAAAATGGATGAAGGACCTCAATGTGCGAAAGGAATTCATCAAAATCCTTGAGGAGAACACAGGCAGCAACCTCTTCGACCTCTGCTGCAGCAACATCTTCCTAGGAACAACGCCAAAGGCAAGGGAAGCAAGGGCAAAAATGAACTATTGGGATTTCATCAAGATCAAAAGCTTTTGCACAGCAAAGGAAACAGTTCACAAAATCAAAAGACAACTGACAGAATGGGAGAAGATATTTGCAAACGACATACCAGATAAAGGACTAGTGTCCAGAATCTATAAAGAACTTAGCAAACTCAACACCCAAAGAACAAATAATCCAATCAAGAAATGGGCAGAGGACATGAACAGACATTTCTGCAAAGAAGACATCCAGATGGCCAACAGACACATGAAAAAGTGCTCCATATCACTCGGCATCAGGGAAATACAAATCAAAACCACAATGCGATATCACCTCACACCAGTCAGAATGGCTAAAATCAACAAGTCAGGAAATGACAGATGCTGGCGAGGATGCGGAGAAAGGGGAACCCTCCTACACTGTTGGTGGGAATGCAAGCTGGTGCAGCCACTCTGGAAAACAGCATGGAGGTTCCTCAAAATGTTGAAAATAGACATTTTGTTTTTAAGACTTTTTTTTTTAAAGATTTTATTTATTTATTTGACAGAGATCACAAGTAGGCAGAGAGGCAGGCAGAGAGAGAGGAGGAAGCAGGCTCCCTGCTGAGCAGAGAGCCTGATGTGGGCTCTATCCCAGGAACCTGGGATCATGACCTGAGCCGAAGGCAGCGGATTAACCCACAGAGCCACCCAGGCGCCCAAGGCTACTTTTTTTTTTTAAGAGACCACAGGCACACGTGTGGGTGGGGAGGGGCAGGCAGTGAGGGAGAGAATCTCAGACAGACTCCCTGCTGAGTGTGGAGCCCAACTCGAGGCTGGATTCTATGACCCTGAGATCATGACCTGAGCTAAAACCAAGAGTTGGATGCGAGTTGGACGCTCAACCAACTGAGTATCCAGGTGCCCCAAGACTACTTTCTTAAAGACATGCCTATAAGCACCATTTCAGGAAAAGGAAACCATGGAGGAAAAATGCTGCTGAACTGACCACCTGAAAGAATCTGCTCTGAAATGAGAAGGAGTTATGAGAAAAGAAGCGAAAAAGAGGTAAATTATGAGATTTTGAAAAAACATGAAAGGGTTGACTAAATTATGACAGTTTGTTAGATTAAATCATCAGAAGCTATAAGACTCTTAAAATGCTGGATTAAATCACATTCTCGGTTAAAAACTCCATTTACACCTATAGGGGTCCTTTATTTCATTTGTTTTGGTTCATGTTAAAAAGACATGTCTTATACTTGGTAAATAATCAGAACATAATACTAGGTCACCTGGGATGCATGACTGAATTACAGTGAAAGGAAGGATCTGTAGAGAGTGTGGATTGGAAAGTCACAAAGTGACACAGGCAGACTCCTAGAATAGTTTCTTAAATTCTCTTGACCTTGGTTTCCTCATCTAATGCAGAAAATAATTGCTGCCCTGCCCTGCCCAACTGCAAACAACAGAAATAATTAATGTATGATGTTACATGCCTATCAGAATTCCAAAAAAGGGGATAGCATTATCATATTCCACTAAATGACTAGGGAAGAAGGGTTACTATTAGCACAGAATGATATTAGTAGGACTTAAACACTGGGAAAATTTTCATGAAAAAGGTGATACTGACAAGCTAGATCTTGGATAATGTGGGGATTTAGGGGGAAAAATGAAAGGAGATACAGTCCTGTGTTTGATTACAGAGAAGTGAAACTTGTGGGAAGAGAAATGGAATCTTTAACAGGGAGGGATAAAGAAAGGATGGTAATCATGATGATAACACAGAAAAATAAGTGCAGATGGTAAAACATTTTAGACTAAATCAGGCTGCTAAACTCCAAAATCTCTAACAGAGAAAACTAGGTTTGGCTTTATAAACTGTAATATTGAGGAAACACTTACCATGTTTCACAATTTAGGAACAGGCATAAAGAAAAGTAACAAATCTTTCAGTGCTCAACCCTATAGTTAAAAATAATTAGATGGATTAGGAAAATTCTTAAAAGGCCATAGGGCTTCATGGTTGTGACCCAGATTCCCAAGCCAAACAACATCAAGGAAATGCTATTAAAATATAAGAACTTTTATAGAATCTGAAGAAAGTAAAGTGAGCAAATAGCAAAACTTCCTAAGTGTGCTCCACTGGTGAGACGTATGGGTAAGCCCCAGGGGCAAGGGCCAACTGGGGGTGGGTGGTTGCAACCCGCTCCAAATAATGGCCAAGTCAATTATGTAAACTTACTTAGCATTTCTTTTTGGAATGAAAATGAAAAAAAAAAAACTTGTCTGTAATGAGTCTGTCAGGATAGTTAAGTGCACATATTCCTTAGCTTTGTTCTGAAGGAAGTAAATCTTATTAGAGTCCTATAACAAGTTTTGGATTTAAGCAAATGTTTAATTGAATTATACATAATAAGGAATCAAGATCATGTGTGACTGAATTTCAGTATTTCAGTATAGGAACTTTGATACAATCCTTTCCAAGGGATCTAATTGGTAGATTTAGTATTTAGTATTCACAGTGCTATACATAAAATGGTATACTGGTGACAGTTTTTAGTAATAAACACTAGTGCATGAGGTCCAAGGCAGACAGACTATCTAAGCAGTACAGTTTAGAAAGGAAACCAAAATCTGGAGAAAATAAAAGACCTGCATATTTCAAGAGAAATACTTCATTATGGCATGTGTTTGGTAAATGAGGAATAGAAACATGCACCTTACATAAACCAATAACATGTAGATTAAAATTCAGATCCAAAAACAGGGAAAAAACTATCTAAACTTAAATGTTGTTCCGCTTCTAGCGAGCAGTAGACCTAATGGACCAGTGTGCCGACATAATTGAAGCTTGGCTTAATGCAAAGCAAAATCTGCTTCTACCCGGATATAGTTCTTTATTATATATATAAATATATCAATTGAAAGTGCAGTTGACACTAGTATCCAGTGTGCAACATAGTGATTCCACAACTCTGTCTTATGCTGTGCTCACAAGTATAGCTACCATCTGTCACCACACTATTACTATTATTACTGTAATACTGATCATATGCCATATTACTGTACCACTGATCACATGCCCTATGCTGTACTTTCCATCTCCGGGACTTTTTCATTCCATTACTGGAAGCCTGTACCTCCTACCAATCATTTTGCCCATCCCCTCAAGCCCCTACCTCTCTGGCAACCACCAGTTTGTTCTAACTGGATATTTCTGAAAGAAGCCTGGCTATGAGCTATTTACATTTTATTTGTTGCCTCATGTTGTTCAGGCAGCATAAATTTGAGAGAAAGGCACTCTGGTAACAAATGCCTTGCCTTGTAGACTTTTGGTCTATGACTTAAGATGTTACCCTATATTTAGGTCTTTAAATATTTAAGAATTCTCCAAAACAAAACAAAAAAAATAAGCATTCTCAAGAACTAGCAAATATGGGTAAATATTTATTGTGTAAATATTTATGGTCTCAGAAAGATAGGTTTTTGATTTATGTAAAAAGTTCTAATTGCCAATGGGTTAAAACTGAATATATGAAATACATATCCAGTTTCAAATGCCAGTGTATTTCCTTTTTTAATGTTTCTAAATTTCTAAAAGTTCACTGGGGGACACAAGAGTTTTATAAAGATAATAAATACCAATACGGATGTTGAGAATGAGAAGGAACAGATTCATATAATGTTTCTTCATATTAAAATTCTTCCGCATATTTATTCATTTGACAGACACCTGTGAATGCCCAGTGAACAGGAATGCCCAGGAAGGCACTGGGACTAGTATAATGGTGAACAAGGCGTAAGTCCTGGCCCGAGTTCCAAACATTTATGGTCCAACTGTGAGGGGTGTGTGTGGGTTCTTGCAAAAAGGAATTTAAGTGCCCGGAGCATGGGATGAGGTAGGGTGAGTAATGGGTAAGGGATCAGAGAACTGGTATAAGCAAGAGATAATCCCTACACATACAGAGACTTATGGGGAGATTAGAATAAAAACCTCACATTTCATCTTTTAGAATCCAATTACAAATTGTAAACTCATACATATAATGAAGAAATTCTGTTGCTAAAGAGAAAGTCTTTTCGTTTTAATAGAAATGGACTTGAAGTAGCTTCCTGGAGTTTTTTCCTGTCTCAGCCACTTCCTAATACTGTTTTGAGTTATGGTCCACACATTTGCACATAAACACCTCTGTTAGGTTTATGCTTCAGGCAGTGGTAAGTGCTGCTCTTAGTGGATGCTGAAATTAACATGCTGTAACCTGAACAGCATGGATGATACAGTGGAAGGTATAAATCACAGCATGACCTTTGGGGGAGCTACTTGGGCATGACTCCATCTCCGTCACGAGACATCTTCAAGCATTAGCCCTTAGATTCCCCACCTGCCTCCTTTCTACCATGCTCTGTTGTTTAGATTTCTTCATTAAACTAAAAGCACTGCTGTGAAGATTTCCAACTGGGGAGAGAGCTGGGAGATGTTTGGGTTGGAAGGTGGGTTAAGGCTCTAAAGCACTGAGGGACAAGAAGGAGTGCTGCTTAGGAAAGGAGAATTCCTTTTATATTTTCCACGTACATTTTCAAGGCCTTTGGGGAAGGAAGGAACCACATAGAGATTACTTATAATAGCAAAAATATAACCATCTATACTTTCAAACACAAATAATAGCATGTATAAAAAGAGGAGGAAAAATAAAAATGAAACTATAGATGAGAAAAATATTCTTACCATAATATGTAAGATACTCTGCTGTGTGTAAAAATGTCAGTGAAACCAGAACGTTGAAAATCCAGTTTATTCCAGATGAACATGCATTTCCTGTACTTCTTGCCCAAAGGGGATATATTTCAGAATTCACAGTCCAAGGCATTGGTCCCATTCCTGAGAAAAATATGAAACTAAAAATTTCAGTAAAGTAGTTTAGAATCTGAAAAAAAGTAGTTTGTCCCCTCTAAAAAGAGACACTTTAATTAATACAACACAAAGCCTTTGTTTACCAGGTGCGAAGAAAACAAGATATAAAATAAGGCCCAGAAGTGCAGTCCAGGAGTATGGTGTAGGGCAGAAATTGTAAGCCCAAAATACATCTTCTGTTTTAAATTTGGTTTCATTCTCACACCTGAAAAATATAGCAATAAAAATAATGTTTTAGGGTATAGTTACAGAAATTCAATGTGTATATATATCTTGGATATATCTGAAAGTTCCTTAATATCATTAAGGAAAAGGGTCCAAGATGTTTTTCTTGAAAAAAAAATTAAGATTAAATATACAGTATTAGCTATAAACCTCACATAGAACACTTTAGATCTGAATATAACTCAAGAGAAAAATACACTGTGTGTACAACTCACATCAAAAAACAAAAAACAATCCAATTTAAAACATGGTCAGTGGTGTGCACCTGATTGAGCATCTGATTCTTGGTTTCGATTCAGGTCATGATCCTCAGCGTTGGCTCAGCTCTTCAGTGTCCTGAGACTGAGCCATGCGAGTCAGGCTCCGTGCTCAATGGAGATTCTCTCCCCCCTCCCTCCCCACTTTCTCTCTCAAAATAAATTAATCTTTAAAAAAATGGTCAGAGGATCTAAGTGGACATTTTCATAAAGGAGGCATATAGATGACAGGTACAGGAAAAAGTGTTCAACATCATTAATCATCAGGGGAATACAAATCAAAACCAAAATAATGAAATATCACTTCCCACCTGTTAGAATGGCTACCATCAAAAAGATGAATAACAAGTGTTGGTGGGGATGTGAAGAATGAGGAACACTTGTGCACAAACTGATGAGAATGTATATTGGTGCAGTCACTATGGAAAACAGGATGGAGGTTCCTCAAAAAATTAAAACTACCATATGATTCGGCAAAACAACTTCTGGGTATTTATCTGAAGAAAATGAAAGCACTAACTCGAAAGATATATCCACCTGCATGTTCACTGCAGCATTATTTACAATAGGATATGAAAGCAACCTGAGTGTCCACTGATGGATGAATGGATAAAGAAAATGTGTGTATATGTATACACAAACACACACATACACACCATTAGTCAGCCTTAAGGAATTTTTGCCATCTGTAATAATATGGATGGATCTTGAGGGCATTATGCTACCTGAATAAATACCATATGATCTTGTATATGCAATCTAAACAAAAATACTGAGCCATGTCATAGATACAGAGAACAGATTTGTGGTTGCTGGGGCACAGAGTTTGGAGAATTGAAATGGGTCAAAAGGTACAAACTTCCAGTTAAAAAATGTCATGGAAGGTAATGAACTGCGTGGCAACTACAGTTAATAATACTGCACTGCATGTCTGAAAGTTGCTAAGAGAGTACGTCTTAAAGGGTCTCACGACAAGAAACATTTGTAAATAATTTATGATGATGGATGCTTAATGCCAAATCATGTGGTCTACCTGAAACTAAATACGATGTTACAGGTTAATTATATACCTCGATAAAAAAACACATTCTGTTTTATATCCACTTTGTAGAAGTCAGGCATGATTTCCAGTTAGTCCTTGAAAGCTATAGTAACCATTTTAAGACTACTGGGAGTCTGTCTGTTGTGGTAGAAAGAACTCAGAATTTGCAGTGAGGACAAGATTCAAATTCCCAAACCAGATTTTTTTTTTCATCATCTGTAAAATGGGGATAATGCCTTACAGGTAATTTTAAAGATTAGAAGGGTCACCTGTAAAGAGGTGACTGCGTAGATGTGAGAAAGGAAAAATGCTCATATCTGATCCTAGCTAACACTTTCCCTTCCTGCTGCACGCCCTTGCTTCTGTCTCAGTCACTCTCTGGTGACTCTGCCTCCTAGTTCTTTTGTGAAGCAAAGTCTCCTCTGGTCTTAGATTGACTTTCAGGTTGAACTTCCAATTCTTTACCTTAATTGAAATATTGTCCATGAAGACACAACAAGCCTCAAAAACATTCTTGCCCTCGTTGTCATTTTTAGACTAGTGTTCTGCCTCTTATGACCTCTATGTTTGAACCTTAACATCTAAGCCCTGTCCTTGCTAGTCTGTTTATGACCCCCATCATAATAACCCACCTTGTCTTCCTGAGTTGGATGCCCGGTCAGTCATATCCTCCATCCCCCTTCACATCCTCTGCCACAGTTTATTTTTACTTCTGGCCCATATCATACTTTGGCCTCATCATTCTTTAGCCTCTGAAACTGCAAGAGGGCACTTTATAGTTTGCTTGATTTGGAATTATTTTACCTCAAGGTCTCTGCATCCCTTTTCTGATAAAAAGCATTTTATTTCCTTCTTTTTGATTACTTCCTCCACGCCCAAATCATAATCTTCAGATTCTGAACTCCCGTCAGTATTCACCTAACCTCATCATTCAGTGTAGACCATGCCAATACACTTCACTGGCCTAGAACCCATTTTTCCTTCCTCCATGCTTATCTGCCATCCACACAATGTCAGTTTCCAACCCTGTGCAGTACCATCTAACTGCCTTCAATTACCACTGGGCTAAACTTTGGTCATCTGTTGCATCAGTTAATTAAAATATTTGTTGTTATCTCCAGTACTGAGGTCTTTCCCTTTTTCTCACTACTGTGAACTTGGGTACTTCTTTCCTCAGTTTTACTCTCTTGAACCTCTTGTGTTCCTGCATTTTCTTTCAGGGCTCTTCTCTTCCACCTCCATTAGTAACATGTCTCTTGCCTTTTCTAAGGACCTGCACCTCTTCCTTGTTCTGTCTCTGCTGGGGTCACTTTCAATCAGTAGTCTATCTCTTTCTGCCATTTTCATTTTTTTTTTCTGACGTGAGCCTTCACCTTCTATTTTATGACACACACGACTGCTGCTACCTAATATTCAATCCCTCTCATATGACATTAGTTCATCTGCAATTATGGAGAAATTTATACTGGTGAACTCATCCTTTCGCCCCACTCTTTCCTTCCTAGCCCAGTTCCCCCATCCACCCATGGGCCAGCTGACTCTCACACAGTCAGGCTGTTTTCCTGGAGCCACTTACCCAAAAGTTAGACCTCCTAACCTTGATTCTGAGGTTCTTTAATTACTTTCTGGTGGTTGATAGTGCTGACAACCCCCTTTTCTTCTTTTCCCTTTGCATTTTCCAGTTATATCTCCATCTTTTCTGATATATATGTCTTCATTGCTTTTTGAAGTGTCTCTTCCTTCCCTCAACCTCTAAATATAGGTGTGTTCTAAGGTTCTCTTATGAGGTCTGTCCTTTGTCTCTTAAACAGCCCATCTAATTTTAATTAATTTTTTAAAAGGCAGACTGCCACATGCAGTGCTTCATTGGATGTGTCTGGAGTTCTGGAATCTTGATGACCCTACATTCTCCTACAAATTGAACTCAAAAGCTCTTTTGGAGGTTCTAAGTGGTGCGCAGCTTCTCCTATACCCTTAATGGAAGAATAGTATCTGGGAAGGTCATCCTTTTTGAGTGTACAGCACAGGAGGGATGCACATGGAAGGGGGAGGGAGGGGACACCTGTCTAGTAGCCAGATCAGCCAAATCAACGCTGGCAATCAGTGGGGTGACATATCACTGCTAGATTACTCCTGCACCCATCTCCTCTAATTTTAAAGATGATAATTTTAAAGATGCTCCCTGATAGTTTACTCTAGCACTGACTTTTTTCTCATGCTCCATTGATGGAATTTAGGTATCTGCTGAATATCCACTATTATTAGAGGCTGTTGGAACATTAACTGTGTCATGCATACTGAGTGCTTAGCACAGTGCTTGGCATGTAGTGTATGCATAGTATGAGTGTAATAGTGCCTCTCATGACATTTCTTTTTTGATACCACCACCATTCCCTGAGTTGAAATGCGTTAAACACTTGAAGTTTATCTTCAATATTTTCTTACCCATCTTTCTTTAAATTCCCCATACTTTGAAGATCAATTAAAGAAGAGTGGCTAGGACTATGAGCTCTGGGACTGACATCCTATGTTCAAATCTAGGTTGGGACACCCAGATTTGAAGCTGGGATATTTGTAACTTAGGTACTTAACTTTTCAAAGCCTGTGTTCTCATCTGTGAAATAAGGATTTTCCTGGCACCTACCTCAAACAATTATTTAGAGGCTTACATGAGATGATATATGCAGAAAAATTTAACATAAGGTGGGTAAGAATTCATAATTATATTGCCTAGATATAGTTTCTTGAATCTTTTTTTGTGTGTGTTAATACCACCCCAATTCAGACTCCATTTATCTCATCAACTGCATTTGTCTCTATAGCAGATTCTAGAGCAGTCTCTCCATGGTCCACTTCCTAATATGCATACTCTTCTCTAGTCCTCGTTCCTTGAGTGTGGGAGTGACCCATGACTTGTTTCTAACAGAATGTGGCAGAAGTGACAGGACATATGTGATTATGTAAGATGACAGTGGCTGCTCTGCTGAAGTCTCTCACACTCTTGCTAGCTGTGAAACAGTAAGCTGTCATGTTGTGGGATGACAATGTTGGGATGCTCATGGAAGGAATGGAGGGATGTCTTTAGGAGCTGTAGATAGCCTTTGATTGACAGCAAGAAACTGAAGTCCTTGGTACAAAAGTTACTGAATTCTGCTAACAAAATCTTCCCTAGTTGAGCCTCAGATAAAACCATGGTCCAAGTCAACACTCTGTACTCTTGTGAGACCCTAGGTAGGGGGACCTAGCTAAGCGTGCTTGGACTATTGGCCCACAGAAACCGGGGTATAATTAATCTGTGCTGTTTTAAGTAAGTATGTGTAATATTATTATAGCACCAATAGAAAATGAATATAGTCTCCTACTGATTTGCCCTGCGTTTAGCATTCCTTTCTTCAAACCACTGCCCCACCAAGTTGAGCTCTTGAAAACATTGCTCTGACCACCTTATTGCTCAAAAACCTTCAACCCCCTTATTCCAACTGCCCATATAATGGGGCCTGCAAAAAATTTGGCTGGAGCCTACCTTATCTTATATTCCTATATACAATCCTTTTCTCTGACTAAATTATACGACTAATTTTTTGAGCCAGCTTTCCAGACCTGTATGTATGTATGTATGTATGTTCTACTCGTGACATTTCATCTAACTGAAAGTAAACTCTCACTCTTGAGCTCCACTGTCACAACCAAGCTCAGCCTTAAAGGCGAGTGCAGATGTCACCCACTCACCAGAAATACTCTCTCCTCTCAATGGATTTTCATTTTCCTTACCTACATCATTATCACATAAGTGCTCTGTACTGTCCTATCTGTATATCCTCCCCCTTTTACTGTCCTGGACTCTTATCTGAGGCAGCACAGCACAAAGGTTAAGGTTTAGAGCTGGGCTGCACAGCTTTGTATCTCGGTTCTATTACTTACCAGCTGTGTAACTTTGGGAAAATTAGTCAACCTCTTTGTACCTTGGTTTTCTAATCTATAAAAGTCCCTAATAAACTTGTTACAAAGATTATCTACAGTTATAATTGTATGGCACAAAGAAAGTGATTTAAGTGTTTGCCAAAAGAATAGCAAGTTTTGTGTTCCCCACCAGAGTTTTCTTAGATCTCCACCTCTAGTCCATACTAGTATTCTCTATGGGCATAAATGAAGCCTTTGCACTGAACTGTGAGTAAAAAACAGCATTAGAAATGCCCTGATCAATAATCTTCCATCTTCGGGTGCCTGGGTGGCTCAGTGGGTTAAAGCCACTGCCTTCGGCTTGGGTCATGGTCTCAGGGTCCTGGGATCGAGTCCCACATCGGGCTCTCTGCTCAGCAGGGAGCCTGCTTCTCTCTCTCTCTCTCTCTCTGCCTGCCTCTCCATCTACTTGTGATCTCTCTCTGTCAAATAAATAAATAAAATCTTAAAAAAAAAATCTTCCATCTTCATTTCCCACTAATCAAAGAGTCTTTTGCATTATGAGGATCCTAAAATGAGAAAGTAAGAAAGGGGACAGAGAAGAGTGAAAAAGGCAGGCAGGTTCCTTGAGAGGGAAATATTTACAAATACTCAAATCACTAAAATCTGCTGAAAAATTCTATTCACCATTTTCATTATTACCAAAGTCACTTGCAGGATCTCTTTTGCTAGAACAGTGGAAAGCAGCATATTTTAGGGTGAGCTCTGTGCTTGGTGTGATGTAGGTTTTCACTGTTTGACTAGGCATGTCTGTGTGCGTAAAAGGGCAAGCAACTCCTCGTCATCCTCATGCTGAGTTTAGGAAAGTGCTGCAGGCTCTGACTTGGCAAGTTACACACTCAGCGATACACGGATGGCTAATGACTAAGACTGTGACATCACCTGACCTTTAGAATATAAACACTAGAAATCCCAATGAAAAGATAAAAATGTATATTCCAAATGTTACTGCAAAATACCCTTATGTTCTCCTGGCTAAGTGACTGCTGGGGGTGGGGGAGGGGAGGAAGAACATCACGCTCTAGAGAAAGAACAAAAAACACTTGGACATCAGTGTGTGGGTTAGGAATAGAAAAAGCCATGCTCTTTGATGGGACACAGCACACTCTAGAGCAAAACCAGAAAGCACGTGAAGATCACAGGAGCTGCGCAGAGAGGCTGTTGCAGCGGACAAAGCAGTGGAACTGTACAAGCCAGCCACAGTCTCCCTTCACCAGAGACCGAGGGCTACTCCAGAGAGAGCGCGGACAAACACCTGCCATGTATACCATAAATGATCGGTTCGCTGTTACAGTCACGGAACCCACAGTGCTGCCTCTAATAACGCTTCTGGAAATTAACCGCTCTCTTTGCAGGCAGAACAGTTCTCCCTTGCCTACTCGACACCCACTCTAAAACCATTTCAGATGTAGAGCTATTTCTATCATGTGTGTGCGTGTGTGTGTGTGTGTGTTACCTCTCTCCCCATCAGCTATCCAGAGAAATAACCAACAGAACTAAGTGCTGTGACTGCCCTTGCCCCAGTTAACCATAAGCACTTGGTTCTGTGCTTCCTATACAGCACATGCTTTTTGTATTGCTCCTTTATTCATGAGCATAACTGGGGAATGCGAGAAAATACAACCTGTATTTAACATGCAAAACTTCAAATTTTATTTCGCCAGTCCTAATCATTGAGAAACCAAGAGAACTCTGCCTCCATCCCAGAGTTTACAAAAGATGTAGGGTTTTGGAGAAGGTAAGAGAAAGCTTACTACAGTTTGTCTGCCACATGTGCCAGTCTTCTACTGAGTTTCCTGCACCTGTTTTACTTGCCAGTTCATTACTGGGAAGTGGGAGTGAAGCATGATTTCATATCTAGTTCCTGACAAAGGTCTGCGATTTCTTTGAAGAACGTCATTAATCTACCACCTCAAAGCAAAACGGACACCCCTAAAAGTGAACTTTAATAGTTCTTTTTCTAGAGGAATTCATGATCCGATCACACAGTGATAGTCTGAGCATGGTGATAGAGAGGTACATAAGGCTAGAGTATCTCCCCAGGGAAGGACACCTCCACTCTTGTCTGAAGAGAAATAAACAGAATGCCAATCACTCAGGGGGCCAGGAGGATGTAAACTTATAAGCAACCCAAGTCATGAGAAATTTCAACTTTTGAACACTCCCATCAAAGCAACAGGAAAAGTTACTCTTAGAAACTTGACTCCTCCTCACTTTAATTTCTTTTCACTAGCATAGTTACTACATGATAATCTAACATGAAATAAACTTGGGTCAAGGGTGGCAACATAGTAATTAAATTCTTAAAAAAAAATTTAGAGAGAGTAGGAGAGAGTGAGCAAGCAAGCAGCAGCGGGGTGGGGGGGGGGAGGCAGAGGGAAAGAATCTCAAGCAGATTCTACACTGAGCGTGAAGCCCAACACGGGTCTAGACCTCATGACCCTGAGATAATAACCTGAGCCAAAACCAAGAGTTGGACACTCAACATACTGAACCACCCAAGCACTCCAGTATAGCTTTTAAATTCTAACATATGCACAGATGAATCATTTTAGGAACGTATGGCTCCCTAGCTTGCAGCAACCAGACCAAGTTGAAGACCTTGGCCTAAAGATGATTTTCTATTGTCTAGTCTTTTATTTTTCCTGGATTCATAATTTTCCTACAGAGGACTGTGACGTAAAGGCAAGTTGAAAAAAAAATCATTGATTTTTTTATTATTATTTTTCTGGTAAAAAAATCTTTAGAATTACTGAGACAAATCACAGACATGGGTAAATCTCATATTAGATATCTGGAGCCAAAAGCCTCTTTTTAAATGAATTGATTTATATATAAATCATGGTATCTAAACCAACCAGGATTTTGGCTAGCTTATAGATTCTGAGTATGGGAAATAGAATATAAGTGGGCAACCAGATGAAAATAATAAATATTCATTATTAAATATTAAATACTTAAAGCCATACATATATAATGATACTGGTATAGTCTCTTAATTCTGCTTAAGAATTTAAATTGGTATAAATTCTTTCTGGAATGAAATCTGGCAATTTGGACATAAGAATATTTATATCTAAATAATCATGACCTAACATCTCATTTCTAAAATTTATTCTTAGGAAATTATCTGAATGGAAACATTATATGCTGAAAGACATTTCACTATACTTTTATTTATCACAAGTTAACACAGATGAAAATCAGAAACAAAACAATACAGATATCTGCAGTGGAGTTAAGTGAATTAAGGTACAACAACCTTAGGAAATAAACAGCCATTAAAATAATTACTAAAAGTAAGATGGGCAAAATTACAAAGATTTGAAGTTTAAGTCTTAGATCTAACTTAGGTTACTTTCATTTTGGTATCAAACAAACAGTACAATGAATGTCTGTATAGTCAGTGGAAGTGGATGTGGTTCCCTGTTGCCTCTCTGGCTCCTCCTAGACCTGTCCCCTGAAGTTCTGAGATCAATGTAAAGAATCTGCCAGAAGAGCCCTGAACTCTGCCTTGGGAAGGGTCCATGTTAGCATTCGAAGTTCAAACCCATTTCTAAGAAAAATTTATTTTATTTCTTCATAAGAAAACACTTCATCATTCTTTTTCCTACTGCATCATTACACCAACAGCAAGCCGGGCCCCAGTCCACTGGAAACATGGAAAAATACTATGAACTTGACAGTGCAGGGAACATCAATTACAAAATATTATCTATGACATCAGGTTATAGGAGAATAAATGGAAATATGGGAAACTGGGGGAAGAAGGAAATCTATTATGATTGTTTCACTTTTGAATTTATAGTTGTGATAACATCACTTCGACAAGATGGGAGCATCTTTAACAACTCAAAGACAACTAATCTGGGTCTCTTTTTCCATTGTTTTGTTTCAACTCTAGGTTTTTTCCTATAGTAAAGGCAAACATTAGAGTGAAACTTATTAGCCACTCTCCTGCTTTCACTGGCCCTGAAAGGAAGAGAAATCTTGCCTTTGAATTATAAGACTTCTCCATCACACTGTTCCTTCATATTGCCCCAAAGGCCTCAAAACTCCAGGGCCGTCCCTACACTGCCTCTCTTCTCAGGAGTGTGACCGTACCTGCCTCTGTTCACTGCTGGGGAGTCTCCCCTTCCCCCACAAGAAGTCACGTTCTGCCCCATGAATGGCTTGCCTGCCTCTCTCTGTTTGACAGCAACAGCCTTGGCATACAGTAGAGCTTTATACCAGAGATGACTTGACAAATGGTTGATAGTCCATCTCTATGGAAGTCAGAATATGACCTATCAGAGAAGAGGGTAAACAGAGGCCATTAGAAGGGTCATACAGTTGATAGTGATGGGGGAGTGCAGGAGAGAGAGGCGAAGGGCAGACCAGTCTGTTGCACAGTATTCCAGACCTTCTAATTTTGTTTCCTTACTTTTCTCTATAAAACTTCCACTAACCAGGAAGTCTGGTGTGTCTGTCCCTCTCAACATGAAAAGTCCCAACAGAAGAATGTTCTAAGAGTAATGATCCTGATTCCGAATCTATAAAAATCCCAGAGGTCCTCAAACAAATGGATCACAATGGCCATACAGCTCCACTCTTCCAACAAGATTTTTTCAAATATTGAAAATATGGTATAAAATATTAAGATAACTTTTCCCCATATAGTCACTGTGGGAGATGCTACCCTTATTCCACTATGCCATACTCTGTTGCTCACATATTTCCTGGAACTCCTTTGGAATCATATTTAGAATCTGCTGCTTTGTCACTCAAGAAAACCAACATTTTTTTTTTTCTTTTTTTCATTTTCTACTTTGGGATCTCTTCCTTTCTTTTTCTTCTTGCCATTATGAGCCAATCATATGAGGAACCCTGAAGTACTGGGTGAAAAGGAGAGACTGAACCAAATGGGATGGAGGCGGGGAAACATCAAAGTAATAGTAACAAGCTCAGCATCGTAAGCTCTTCTGTTTGTCACGGGCTCCAGAGCCCTGAGAAACGTGGGATGCTCTTCCATGCGGCGGTGCTGCAGGCACACCACTCCCATCAGTGGTACTTAAGTTGAAAGCCACTTGTAAGTTCTTAAATGATGTCTAATAACCTGACACAATGTATATACTTATTTGTTAAATGAGTAAATAAATGAAACAATTCAATAGAGTCCATTTTGCTGATTGCTACTGATTTCCTAAGTTAGTATCATTTAAGAACCATTTAATAATTAAAAACATTTTTTCAAAGATAATACTTTAGTAAATGAAATTAATAATACAGTTTACCCTGAGGCAAGGCTAGGATCGGCTCTTGTGTGATGATGTTACGATAAGGATCTCATGATGGTGAATCAGACCATCCCTCTCAAGTTCAAATTGAAGTCAGAGACCCGAGGTTTTCCCCCCACCTCAGGATCTGCTCTCCTCCCTGTCTTCTTTTACTCTCCTGCATTTCTTAGGGACCCTTCTCCAGTAAGGACACAGTACCTCTCTCTCTTTCCCCTTCCTGCCCTCGGGCTTCATGGGCCAGTATATTTAGTACATTTTACACATAAATAATGCTCCATGTTTTTTAAGCAAAACATAAAAATAATTTTATTAATTTTAAGCTGATCTTTGGTCATCTGATACCAATTTCTCCACAATACTGTATTAGAGAAGGCATATATTTGCCCCTTGAAATTTTTAAATTTTAAGAATTTATCTCATCTGAATTTAAAAAGTTACTGCCTGTGGTGAGATCAGACAGACATACTTCCTTACATAAGCATCATGAAATCTGTGTGTGTTATCCCAAGCTGTGAGAACTTCACAACAGTGCTCTTGGCTTATTTTCTTTCCACTGCTAGAGTTCCTGCACAGTATCCCCGCATGCGTTTTTATTTGCAGGTGCATGGGAATGAATGCAGCTGATTTATCATGGTTGGTTATCAAACCATGCAAACAATGGTATAATTTGCTTCTTGGATTCTTTTCAATCCATTCTACAGCTGCCTTCCATCAAGTGTGAGTTCTATGGCTTCTTTCTGAAAGCCATGCTCCCAGCAGAAATGTCCTTGAGTAGCAGTAAATCTTCACTCGAGGAAGTTGACTAATATTTGTATGGAGTTTTACTGTACACAAAACACCCTAATCTACATTAACTCATTTAATCCCCATAATAATCCAAAGCAACAGCATCGATGGTTTCATTTTGGGTATGTGACAAAATGCAGTGACTTTCCCAAGATTACACAGAAGGGGTAGCATTTGAAACCCAGTCTTCTCTGTTTCTTTCTCCTTCAATATAATCATCCTACCAGTTCATGTATATATGAAAACCTCTTTTTTGAGGTGCCTTATTTTTTTATGGAACATAAATGGAAAAAGAAAAGATGAAAACTCTGCTTGAAATCTCCCCTAAGTCAGTGTCCTTCCTTAATGTCAGTTGAGAAGTCACTCAATCTCTACTAAAAATGAGTAGAATAAAATGCTTCCCAAAGACCATGAGGAATTACAATGAGAAGCACCTTGGGAAATTTGAGCCTCTGTGTTTTGTACATTCTCTTCTGACTTGGTATCCATTTTGCCCCAAAGCACAAAACCGTAATCAGAACAGAAAGGATGCTGACATGAGCTAGGAGTTGAAATACCATAAAATAATTTCAATAACCAGATAACTCATTCGAGGGCAGTGATGTCAACACCACAAACGTATTACAAGGAGAACAACCATTCTAATATAACAAGATGGCAGTGTCAAGCAGTCTTTAAATAATACATGCTCTAAAACCCAGAACTACAATATGACTTTCTCTGATAGAGTCGTCAGTATGGAAGTAAAAAAAATAATTCCCCAGAAAGTTGCTTAGAGGATGAAAATGTGCATTGAATATCTCAGAGATGACTTAGAAAAGAAACTGTGCCATCAGTTATTGACATAAGAATTTTCTAAATAATGAGGAGATGGAGTCATTATTATAAAACCATAAACTGTAAGGCAGTTTCACATTATTTTATCTCAAATTACTGCTAAAATGAAAATGTAATCATTTCATAAATAAAGCTTTTAATGGCAACTGCCTTTTTTTTCTCAGTTTCTGATTTGTATAGAGACTTCTGAAACACTTTACTGATTACCAGGAATGAAACAAACCTATAAAATGGAAATGTGTCTCGATCATTCTATATCAAAGCTGGGTTTTCGGCCATTTGGGGGGAAGGAATAGCTTAACAGATCCTTTACTGTCTACCCTGTCCTTCCTTATACTGCATTCCTGGCGCTGGAGCAAAGCAAATTGTATGGCACCCACCTTCAGGCTCCTCACCCTAAAACCAGCCCTGGCTCACACCAGGAGGGTCCCTGCAAGGTCTGCCCCCTGCTCCTGCCTTACCCAGCCCATCCTCTGCCCCACTTACCATCACCCCGGCTCCCCCAGGCCAGCACAGTGACAAGCACACAGTTGGTGCTCAGTAAACTTTTGTTATATGCATCAATTATTTTCATCATTTGACACTGTAACAAGAAAATACTGCTCTGTGATTCTGAAATTCATTTCCAAAGCAATTTTATGTAAGGAGAGAATGAATTAGTGTAACGTATTCTTTCTTCTTCAGATGACCTTTGATTTTCTTAGTTTATAGCAGGTATTTAAAGTTACATGATTTTGGGGTGCCTGGGTGGCTCAGTGGGTTAAGCCTCTGCCTTTGGCTCAGGTCATGATCTCAGGGTTCTGGGATCAAGCCCCACATTGGGCTCCCTGCTTAGCAGGGAGCCTGCTTCTTCCTCTCTCTCTGCCTACTGCTCTACCTACTTGTGATCTCTGTTTCTCAAATAAATAAATAAAGTCTTAAAAAAAAAGTTACATGATTTTTAATTCCCAAGTTATCATTCCTTTAATTAAATTATTATCTCAACAAGTAAATGCTTGTTGTATTCTAGGCATGAGACTAAGCATCAGATTAGATGAATTTAAATATTCATTCATTCCATCACTTAACAGTAACTTACTACAAACTCAGTGTCAATTAAATTATTAGATGGACAGCCAAAAACAAATTAGTAGGTGAGAAGTTTTCATATTTCCTAATACACACAAACACCACACAAACACCCACACCCACAGAAGAGGAGATTAGTGGAGATCTGTGGTATTTTCCTTCATACAGAGAGAAAAGGAATGGTAGCAATGAACAACATCGGTGGGTAGGCTTCTGTTAGACCCTGACATATCCTGAGGGAAGGAACTTAGCACATCTGCCTGTGGTTTAGGTGTCCAGGAGATCAGCTTTAAAATCTAGTCATGATTATTCTGAGCGTATGAGTGAACAATGGGCAGTCTCAGACTGTGGGTGTCTCAATGTATGGGCTCTATCTTGGATCCTAGATGAACTTGTACTCTGTGGAGTAAAGATAACCATGGTCCTGGAACTATGCCTCAAATAAGGTCAAGATCTTAGGAAATGAAATCTTAGGGGAAAAGCACATACTCTGAAGAAGGCCTGCTATGCTTTTATTATAAAGTACATTGACAAAACCTTGTGTTCACCTTGGGTGTAAGTTTTCCCAGAGGGTCCCTGAAGTTGGTAATATGCCCCAAAGTTCTACCCATTAAAGAGGAAAGGGGGTCCTGAAGTATGTGAAATGCACATTGGAGGCAGATACTGGCATATACAGAGAAAACACAAAATTCAGAGGTGACCACTCCTTGGGGACAGTTACATCTGTCTGGCTGCCCTAATCACAACAGAGAAAATCCAGAGTCGTGAAATTTTAGGAGCTGGGAAAACTTCAGGCAGAGTATTAAATCTGGACTCGACCTTGATGAGTGATAATTCTTTGCACTGTCTTTACCCTATAGGCAGTGAGGGGATGGCTCCAAAGGTTAAACACGTTATCTAAATCCTCTCTCTCTGGTAATACGTACAAAGAGTATTTTCCCTGGAAGAAAGTGCTGATCAAATTTGAGATTTCAGTAAATGGCCTATTTGAGCTTTTTTGGGTCCCACTTGCCTTTGCCTTGGCATATAACAGCTAGAATATTTTTATATGAATCAAATCATAGCCACAGGTAAATTTTCTGTAAATGTTTTATTTTTAAAAAAAGATAAAATTGTAATGTAGTGAGGTGAGCCTCTGATTTGGATATCAGGAGCTACTCAATCTGGTTAAAAGTTTCAGAAGAAAGGAGTTGGGATGGTGTAAAAGGCCAGGTTTGTATAGAGGTTAACTGCACACGGTTTGCAGGAGAATAGACCTAGGTTTGAATTCTGGTAAACCACTAGCTTCTACCAAGGACTGTAAGTAAGTGATTTAAGCTGAGGTTTAGCATCTTCATTTAAAAATGCTTAGCATGACCCTATAACCCTGCAATTCCACTACTGGGTATTCCCACCAAAGTTACAGATGTAGTGAAAAGAAGGGCCATCTGCACCCCAATGTTCACAGCAGCAGTGTCCACAATCAGCAAACTGTGGAAAGAGCGGAGATGCCCTTCAACAGACAAATGGATAAAGAAGATATGGTATATATATATACAATGGAATATTATTCAGCCATCAGAAAGGATGAATACCCAACTTTTGTATCAACATGGACAGGACTGGAGGAGATGATGCTGAGTGAAGTAAGTCAAGCAGAGAAAGTCAATTATCATATGGTTTCACTTACTTGTGGAGCATAAAGAATAACATGGAGGACATTAGGAGAAGGAAGGGAAAGGTGAATTGGGGTAAATTGGAGGGGGAGATGAAAGATGAGAGACTGGATTCTGAGAAACAAACAGAGTTATGGAGAGGAGGGAGTTGGGGAGATGGGTGAGCCTGGTGGTGGGTATTAAGCAGGGCACGTGTTGCATGGAGCACTGAGTGTGGTGCATAAATAGTGAATCTTGGAACATGAAAAAAATAAAATTAAGATGTTAAAAAATGCTTAGCATGTAATAAAGCTATTATTATGAAAACAACAGTAACTGTTGTTGCTTTTAGTAAAACACATGTATTCTGCAGGCATGGGTACTAGAGGCAGGATTTTTTTTTTTTTTTAATGAAGTTCAATACATTATAATGTTCCCTTGTGGATATGATGTGTTTCCTAAAGAAGAAGGAAATAACATCATCTGGATTCCTAGGCCATTTTTTTTTCTTTCCCAGCTCATTTATTTATCCCAGTCACAGTCTTTTTGTTAATCTCTTTATAGCATTTTGATATACTAATATACTTTGGTATACTTCCTTCCTCTTTAGTCTTTACTAAAACAAATTTTTTCTTCATTCAGTCATGAATAAGTTTGTTTTTATATAGTAATGTATAGGCACTATCTTTTATTTATTTATTTATTTATTTATTTATTTTTTAAAGATTTTGTTTATTTACTTGACAAAGATCACAAGTAGGCAGAGAGGCAGAGAAAGCGAGAGATTAGAGAGAGAGAGAGGGAAGCAGGCTCACCGCCGAGCAGAGAGCCCGATGTGGGGCTCGATCCCAGGACCCTGAGATCATGACCCGAGCCGAAGGCAGAAGCTTAACCCACTGAGCCACCCAGGCGCCCCGGCACTATCTTTTAGAACATTATAAATTTTCGGATGAAAATGAATAAACAGCAAGCGTAAGAGACAAGAGAAGGTGGCCTGTGAATAAATGAATAAATTATGATGCAGGGTGAATGGAAATAGTTGGGAGACTTAGCTTAGATTTCCTTACAGTCTAAAAATCAAATAGGGCAAATACACCAAGTTTGTGGATGATAAATTGCTGTTTGTTAGTCATGAATCCATCAAGAGGAAGGGAATGAGCACTTACTAAAGGCACATTACAAATTTTACTGGTACTAAGATAACACATAGGATACTCTAAATTCTATCATAGAAATCTGGAACAAGTATGAGAATCTATCTGAAGAACAACTACATAATAATAAAAATAATATTCGATTACACATATTTGTTGGAGTACCTATACAAAAATATTCTACTCCTAGGAGACCTGCGTACATTCAAAAGACGGATTATGACTTTCTATATGTGCAAAAGAATTAGGAACCATCTGAAACTTTCCTAAAAACACTCCAACTTGCCTGTTTAATAAAGGGACATTTCACTAAAGTGAAGTCAAGGGGTTCGAAGGGGGGGCCAGACCATTCAGCATCAATTATTGGCCTCCACAGGAAAACATGTACATCAAATCCACAAGAAATCAACCACTATAAGTCAGCCAGTGAGGAACTGTTATCAGTCACCCTGAACTCTTGCTTTTGTCCATGTCCAGTGGACTTGCATTCAAACAACCCATCCCAAATTCCTCCTCCTAACTTTCCTCTCTCCTGTTAGGTTTGCCTGTGGTTTTGCCATAGCCTGTATGTCCCAAATTGCAATTCTCTGTTATTTCCAAATAAACCCAGTTTCTGGCGATCACTTTTACTTTTCAAGTTATGACAATGATATATGCTGCTTCTCTTTTGGACAAGCACAATGCAGATATAAAGAGCTGACCATCAACACTGCCCCAAGACCGAAGTTTCCAAACTCTGACTCCTCATCTGCATGTATCCTATCATCATGAAATACATTATTTTAGTATTCTTTTTTAGAGTTTCTTCCACATACATATTTAAAAACCTCTTTTGTGTGTGTGTGTCCACATAAAATTAGGTTCATGTCAGAGTTGTTTTACAGCCTGTTTTGTTAAACTTTGTCATACACAGAAAGAATTTATAAAATATGTATGCTCTAAACTACACAAGATAACCACCCATATTATTCACTGACCAGTTTAAAAACTACATTATTATTGGACTTCAGAAGTTGTCTACAGGCCACTTCCTGACTGCATGCCTCTCTTGGTCCCACAGATAATCACCATCATTAATTGTGTTAATTATATCCCTGTCTTTCCCTATTGTGATGCTATTTATATATGCAGTCTGAAAAATGGATAGCTTGATTACGCCTGATAGTGAATCTGACGTAATGGAGTACTGTTTGCTTTCTTTCAGGACTTGCTTCATTCCTGGTAATTATGCTTCTGAGAGTCAGTCATGTGGCTCGCCTTTAGCTCTACTTCATTTTCATTACAGCGTGCTGTGCTATATACTTGTTTGAACATACCTCTTTATTCTTTTGTTGTTTACAGTTTTTAAAACTTCTACATAGTGCTGCTATGAACATATTTTTAACATGTCTCCTGGTGTATGTGTGTAAGAGTTTCTCAGTTAAGTATAGAGAAATGCAAGTTGGATCACAAGTTATGTGCATGGTTAACTTTATTGACAGCACAAACTGTCCTAAGGAGTTGGGTCCATTTGGATTCCCACCCTCAGTAGATAAGAGGTAACTCACGGCAACCTTGCCAGCTTTCTTTCTTTCTTTAATCTCTGCTAATTTGGTAGATGAAAATGGTACTCCTTTGTAGTTCTAATTTGCATTTTCTTGATTAACCAGGTGCTTGAGGCTCTTTTTTATATGTGTACTGGCCATTGGATATCTGCATTTATAAAGTGCTCTGCTGTTTTGCATTTTTCCAAATGGACTGTTTCTTTTTCTCATTGGCTCATAGGAACATTTAGACATACTGTACATTAGGGCTGTTCAAATATAGATATGAAGTGAGCCATGTAGATGAGTATATGTATATGTATATGAGTAAAAATTTTCTAGTAGCCACATTCAAAAAGTGAAATAAGTGAAATCAATTTTAGTAATATATTTTATTTAACTCAGTATATCTAAAATATTATTTCAACATGTGTCTAATATAAAAATTACTAAGAAAATATTGTACATTTTTTGTACTAAGTCTCCGAAGTCTGCTGTGTGTTGTACACTTATAGCATATTTCAGTTGAGATGAGCCACATTTCAAGTGCTCAAAAGCCACAGTGGCTTGTGGCTACATCAGTGGGCAGCATAATTCTAGCTACTAAGCATTTGCCAGGCATATGTATTTTAAATATCTCCCGTCATTGTGGGGATCTTTTTTCAATTTCTTTAAGGTAGCTATCTTTTCACAAAATCAAAATTCTGAAATTTAAGTAGTCAGATACAGCCAGAATTTCCTGTATGGTCTTCATTTTCTGTGACTGATTAAAAAAAAAAAAAATCCTTCACTTTCCCTGAGTCATAAAGATATACAGCTATTCTCTGTGTTAAAAGCTTTATAGTTTGCAAATAACATGGTCATAAATGTAGAAAATCCCATGATTTTCCAGTAATAACAGTTACTGGAACGAGTGAGTTTAGCAGGGTTGCTTTTTTCAAGATCAATATATAAAAACTGACTGTATTTTTACATGCTAAAGTAAACCATCAGAAGTTACAAAAAATTCCATTAACAACAGCATGAGAAATATGAAATACTTAGGAATAAATGTGGCAGAATATGTGCAAGATCTGTAACCTCCAAACTACAAAATATTCCAGGAAAACAATACAACTAAATAAATGCAGATATATCCTATTTAGGGGTTTATTGTTAAAAATATTTTTCCCTGGGGTGCCTGGGTGGCTCAGTGGGTTAAAGCCTCTGCCTCCGGCTCAGGTCATGATCCCAGGGTCCTGGGATCGAGCCCTGCATCGGGCGCTCTGCTCAGCAGGGAGCCTACTTCCCCTTCTCTGTCTGCTTGCCTCTCTGCCTACTTGTGATCTCCGTCTGTCAAATAAATAAATAAAATCTTAAAAAAAATTTTTTTCCCAAATTGATCCATAAAGTCAACCCAATCAGAGTCCTGGGAGGCTTTTTTGGGGGGGGGGGGGGGATTGACAAGCAGATTCTAAAATTCATATGCAGTTACGAGGGAGCTAAAGAGCAAAGCCAACTTAGCCTCCATCTTTTAGCCTTCAGGGTGGGAGTAGGGGGGTTTTTGGTTCAGAAGACTGCTGCATGACATTCCTCAGAACTCTTCTAATATGAAGCCAACCAAAATATCCTCCATTTTCTTTTGGATACAGAAATCCAGTCTTGGATCTGAATCCTCCAAAGGTTGTTCATTCACTTGCTCTTCCTCTTGGTAGGAATCCCTCTTATTAAATGTATAGTTTCGTATAGTTTCAATGTATAGTCTGGGTGGCTCAGTGGGTTAAAGCCTCTGCCTTAAGCTCAGGTTGTGTTCGCAGGGTCCTGGGATCGAGCCCCACATTGGGCTCTCTGCTAGGTAGAGAGCCTGTTTCTTCCTCTCTCTCTCTGCCTGCCTCTCTGCCTACTTGTGATCTCTATCTGTCAAATAAATAAAATCTTAAAAGAAAAAATAAATGTATAGTTTCTAGGGTCATTCATGCTTTAAGCATGGGACATGCTTTAGAACAAATGTTCCAGAACACTATCTCAGAACAGAAGCAAAAGGAAAATTTAGCCTTTAACATTGACCTCCATTTTCGGAAGTTTCCTTTTATCACAACAGATCCTTTAAGAACGGTTGGTAGGCCCTGGGTTCTGCCTGCTTACTCGAGAAGGTGCTGTGGAGGGCTGTAAAGGTTTTCTGTTCTGAACTTAACGCCAACTCCCCTGTTCTCTGGTACTGAAAAACTAACCCACTCCCTCTAAATTCCTCTTCTGAGCTGACAACTTCTAGAATAGGATGTAATGGCCTGCAATAGCCAAACTGCCAGGAAAACAGCAATTTTCTTCAAGATGGGCAACACCCGCCTGACCAACGCACCAGCCTTGCAGGGGCGCTCAGCCTGTCTCCCTCCCCTACAAAATCCCCTTCATTTTCAGAGTGACACTTCCTGTGGCTGTTCTTACTGCAACTGCTTCAATAAAGTACTTCTTTCTGTTCCCTTTTGAAGCTTAGAGAATTTTTGAGAAACTGAGAGCCTTTTACTCTTTCATTCTTGCCGAAGATTTTCACTGGGCTTTGAATTATAAGTTGATGTGTATTTTCTCTCAGCATATTGAAGATATAATTCAGTTCTCTTCTGGATTCTGTTGAGAAATAAGCTGTCAATCTAACTGCTCTTGCCTTTAAGATGATTTCTTTTCCTACCCTCTTTAGCTGCTTTTAAGATTTTCTCCCTTTCTTTGTTGTTCAGCAATTTCACACTAATATGTTTAGTGTGGAGATGGTCTTACATTGCCTGAGATGATTTGGGCTTCTTAAGATTGTAGAATATTCCCAGTTACCACATCTTTAATACTACCTCTTCCCCGATTCCCTCTATTTTCTCCTTTCTCGAAGTCTGATGTGAGGTACATCCATCACACTTCTTATCCTAACTCCTCCTTATATCCAGATCTTCTTCTCCTGTTTTTTGTATTTTTGTTTCTTTAAGACTTCATTCAGGATAAAAGTTCACATCTGTCTCCCGGTTCATTGATTCTACTAAGTCAAATCTGCTGGTAAATCTATGTAGCCAGATTTTAAACTTAATTTATCATATATCCTTTTTTCTAAAATTATTATTTTTCAAAGTTGCCTATTCTTTGGTACTATTTTCAAGATTTTCTTTTATTTTTAAAACATACTAATCATGCTTATTTTTATGTCTATTTAACAAATCCAATACCCAAAATCTCCATGGAGCCATTGCTGCTGTCTTGTGTCTCACTGATTCCCATTCAGGGTGCCCGGTACTCTTGTCTATTTTGTGGCTTGGACTATGATCTACTCATTTACCTTCCGATTTTAACTATGGAATGATGTGAAGCTTTACCTGAGGCTGGTGTTTCCAGAGAGGATTTACACCGGCATCTGCTAGACCCCCCAAGAGAATGCTCTGGAATGGGGACCACTCTGGATTAAGGCCTTAAGCCGGTATTTTACTGACACAGAAGCTGAGAATTCAGGCTGAAACCAACAAGAGGGCTCACTTCTGGTTTTAAATTTTGGGGCTAGGGCAGTTTCCCCTCTATCCATGTGAGGCTTGAGAAAAGAGAATTTCGCACTGTCTTTTTCTGCACTGGAACATTTTTCTTTCTTTTATCATAGCTTTGTTGAGGTATCACTCACATGCCATATAAGTCATCATTTTAGACTATATATAATTCATTGATTTTTTAGTATGCTGACAGTGTTATGCAACCATCACCATTAATTTTAGAACATTTCCATCACCCTCAAAAGAAACCCCATCCCCACTAGCAATCACTCCCTCACCTTTCCTCCTCCCAGCCCCTGGCAACCACTAATCTACTTTCCGTCTCTATGGATTTCCCTATTCTGGACATTCCATATAAATGGGATCATATAGTATGTGGCCTTGTATAAATGGTTTCTTTCACTTAACATATGAATGTTTTCAAGGTTATTCATGGCAACTTTCATATTTCATTGACTCTCACAATGCAGGGTGTAGCCCTTGACTTTTTAATTTGACCTGAGTGGGGCCACTGGCACGTAAGCAGAAATAAGGTATAGGCCTTTAGGTCATTTTTAAAACAGAAGTTGCTTGCCCACTTTCTTCTCATTCCCATCTGGATGGACTGGCTCCAGGTCTGGGTGATGGTGAGTTGGCTAAAACTCTATAGAAAGTATGATTCTTCAAATGAACAGAGAAAGAAAGTGAAGACGACGGTCCCTGCCCATTTGGTGGTACATGGCCACAAGGGCTAGTATCTCTGGAAGACTGGTATTTACTGAAATAAATTTCTGTGTTTAGACAGGTCTTTTGATAGCAGTTTAGTCTGGATGCTAACATAATTAGACTATAGCACCATTTATCTTATCATTTGCCTACTGGATTTTATTTCAATATTTAATAGTAATAGTGTTGTCACAAACCTATTTTTGGCTTCTTCTCCAATTATTTCCATATAACATGTTTGTAGAAGTGTGGTTGCTAATTATAGGGTGTGGATATTATGAAGCCTCTTGATACATACTGGCAAATTTCCATTTAGAAAAATGTTTTACTCTTGACATCAGTGCAGCAGAGTGCATTTTGCCCAGTTTCAAAAACTTAAAAGATAACCTAAATGAACCTAGGTGTTCATTTTCTAATTCAAGGCAAATAAGTAGTAAGTAATCGATAGTGAAACCTCATTTTATTGTTTGTACAAAGTTCTGATGCTAAGAAAACACATATTTCTTTGAGGGACTTAATGAAAGCATACAAACATTCCTCTCCCCATCAACTGGGAAACAATGGTAAAAATTATATTAGGTTTGCAATATAATTATCTTTAAGTAAATTTAAAAATGCTAACATTTTCAGCATATGTTTAACTTATTTCTGATTTGCATTTCCTGAGCTATAATTATAATGTTATTTTTCCCATTTCAGCTCAATATTTTCTCAGTTATGTTGTGGTTCTGTCACAGAAAATGGTTTTCTGTTTTCACAAACATCAGCAATTATGTGAAAAAATATGTAGGGGGAGATTTAATACAAAATGAGGAGCTAATCCAATGTCCCATCTCTTCTAAAGCAGCTTAAATATTTCAATTGGTTTCACCTAAATGAGGACATCTGAATCCCTAATTTTTGTTGTTTCCTATTGGTAGCTTTTACTCTGTGAAAATAATAAATATACATTGGATAATCTAATCATGGTCCAAGACAAAAGTGTACTTTAAAACAAAAAAGCTACATGTGTCAGTTATGGTAAACACAGACATACACAGACACATAATGAAAACCCGCCATGACTCAACGCACATACTCCATCCATTAGAATATAAAAAGTGTTGTTTTGATTAAATCTACTTCAAACATGATTTTTCTTCAGGGCTGTGGGAGTCAGCTTGCAAGATGTCCCCTCCCTCGATCCCCTCTCCTAGTATTATGACCTTGTGTAGCTCCCACTGCATAGGGTTAACCTAGGTAACTATTATAGTGGAATGATGAAGTATGACTTCCAAAAGCTAGTTAATGTAAGCTATTATGACTTCTGCCTGCTTCTCTCTTGAGCCATTCATGTTGGGGACAGCCAGCTACCATTATTACAAAGACAAGCATCCCGACGGACCTCCACATTAAGAAGAACTGAGGCCTGACTGGCAACAACCAGTATCAGCTCACCAGGTACGTGAGGGAACCACCTTGGAAGCAGATCCTCTGCTCTGGCCAAGCCTTCAGATGACCGTGACACTGGGACAACCTCTCAGCTAAGCCACTTCTAAGTTTCTGAGCCCCAGAAACTGCATAGCATGTTAATTATTTATTGTTTGGAGTGGCTAAGTTTTGAGGTTGTTTTGTAGCAATAGGTTACTAATATGGGGGTTCTGAATATTCAATGAAAATCAATTAACTTGAATAAGAAACTGAAAGCAAAAGAAGACACCTTAATAGTAAATTAACTGGGTGATGGACACTGGGGAGGCTATGTATCATAATGAGCACTGGGTAATATATAAGACTGAAGAATCACACACCTGTGCCACAAAAACAAAAATACACACTCTATGTTAAAAAAAATCTATATTCCCAAGTAACTTTCATCGTATAACACACCTTTTACATATAAAAAGAGCCCTTTAACTTTTTCTAACTGTAAAGCCAGTGGTGGTTTCCTAAAGAGGCCTTCCAGGCTCCTGTTCCAGCCTTCTACCAAGGCACGTAAGGACACCTCCCAGGACTGCTCCTTGCTAGTGCTGGGGTAAAGGAGAGACTCCTGGGACATACTACCTCCATTCCAGGCTTTCCTAAGCTTTCAGGACACTTCCCACGACCTCCTAGAATCGTAAAGATCTCTCGCACTCCTGTAAGTACTAAATAAAGCTCAAAACACTTTATGAACGTTTCCTCAAGTCAGGTAATGAAATAAAAGCATTAAAAAAAAACTAAAGTTAGCTAGCAGCTAGCTCAAAAAGATTGGAAAAATCAAGGTTACAGATTGGTCTGTTCAACTAGGAGCCATTTAAAAGGAGAAGAATGCATGTCCTCAAAATGCAGCAACTGAGTGTTTTTTTAAAGTAAGGCCTCTTATACAAAGACATGCTCAGAGAGGAAGAAGAATAAAACCTTCCCACTCCTCAAGTCTGACAATTGTGGAGGGTTGGTTAGATCATGAGTTCATATGGACTCAGAAAGAAACTTGGTAGAACTTTCAGCTCATCGGTTGAGAGACAATCAGATTCATAACAGCATGATTTATAACGTGTCAGAATCCTTCAAATAAGAGTTTGCTGCTGATCCGCACTGGAGCAGCTGATGACATACAAAACACATAATGAAGACTGATGCCCAGCTTTCTTTGCAGTTCCATGGAAAACCACTCTCGGCTGAAAAAGCTCATATACAATTCGTGTCGCATTATTTCATTGGTCCTAGTCCAATCTTAGCTCATGGGGAAATCTGGGTCACTCTAAGACGGCCACTGAGCTTCCCAAACCAGCCATACATCTTCAGATTCTTGGGATTTCTGCAGAAAGGTAATCGGTACTTTGAATGAAAACTAAGCACAAAAAACATCTGTGGCTTAAATCTCTTCTGCGAATGCTAAAAATAGGAGTGCAACTTAGACTGAGTGAGATTTGGCAGGGCTATTTCCAAGAGGGGGCTTGCAAGAACTGAGGCTGCGGACGGTAATGGGGCCATAAACAATGGCCGTCCCTCCACAGGTGATGGCAATCCGCCTGACAGGGCTGATGTGTTGCCTCAATTAACTTCCCTTGGCAAAAATGTGAGATTCAAATATGGTAGTATTCCATTTTAAGATGGTTTAAAAAGTCAGGTAATTCCATAAAAAGAATACTAAAGCAGGAAAACCCATCACAAGTACCAGTGCTGAGAGAAATGAGATTTGATGTGGGGTCAACGGAGTTTCTTGTCCTAGACCAGCTATTAATAACTTGGTTTTGTGAGGTTTAGCCAGTCAGTTTAAATATCTTGGATTCAGTTGCCTCATCTGTATAATGAAAGACTGGACCATCATCTAGGATTTCCTACTTCGTGCAAAAATCAGTATTATGTTGAGGAAGGTTTTCAGGCTGCTTGGGGACCCATGAGGATAGGAGGTGGTAGGTAATCAACTAATAATGTCTGCCAGAGAGTCTTGGTAGAGAATTGGCAGAAGTGCATAGTTGCTATCCTTGGACTCAATTTTTTTTTTTTTAATTTTTAAAGATTGATTTATTTATTTGAGAGACAGGGAGAGTGTGAGATGAAAGCGCAACAGTGGGGGGAGGGGTAGAGGGACAAGCAGACACCATGCCAAGTGGGGGAACCCTGATACAGGGCTCGATCCCAAGACCCAGAAATCACAACCTGAGCTACAATCAGTCGCTTAACTGACTGAGCCACCCAGGTGCCCCTGGATTCAATCATCTTCAAGGGTACTTATAACTATAACATTCTATCATTGTTATTGAACATAACTAACCAGAAAACCCACTGAGATGGGGTGTTTCAACAAAACTACACATTTAGGAAACATAAAGAGCTAGTAATGGGCAGAAAGTTCTTTATTATTTAAGGATGTCAATTTGGGTAGGTAACAATGCCTACATTCAATTAAAAAATAAAGTACATTTAATGGTAGGTAGTAAGTTGCATAGCTAAAACTCCCAGACCATGATGAGAACATGGCTTTGCATCTCAGAGGCCTGAAGCAATATTAACTGTCACAGGTGTAATACCAAGTTCTTCATTAAAACTCCTTGTACTTTGCCTGTCACATCATTGTGAAATTCTAAACAGCTAGACCGGCATTTGTAAAACCACTATAGGCTTTACAACTTAAATTTAAAAAGAAAAGAAGTAAGAAATAGAGCTTGCAACTGGCATATATTTAATCAGAAGCATTGCTGCTGTTAGTGGACTCGTCATTAATGTATTTCTCAACTGCTGTGAATTAGCAAAGACTTACGTTTAAAATGTACATTAAGCAAATAAATTAGAAATGGCTTAATGTTACTCTAGAAGAATTTACACATGAATCATAAATACTTTAAAATACTTTCTGATGAAACTGTAAATAATACAAGTAAGGAGAAACCACAGGAATTGATGTGAAAATCCAAATGCATTTTCTCTTATGAGGCTTGGCACTGAGCTCCCTGACCACAGTGGACTGACTGGATCCTCTTGGATCGAGGATATGGTGAAATCAAGCAGCAAGAGTTTATGTTCATGATAAATTTCAGTATCACTGACATTTTCAAGGTAGTGAAACCTGCTTAAGTTTGTAAGTAGAGCTCAGAGGGACATAAGAAAACCTGTGTGTATTGGTATAAACTCAGGTTGAAATAATATACACTGTGTGTGTGTCTTGTGACTACATATGCATATATAGACACCAGGTACACATATAATGATGTTTTTATAGCTCTATCCTGAGAATGTATATTCATAGGCCAAATATGATGTTGGATTCAGATTCTTCATTGTACAGTAAATAATCTATGAATTCCTGATTAGAGAAAAAAACATAAAAATATGTCTGAGGACAATAAAGGGCTAGAAGGGCAATTCAACAAGTGTGGAGTCATCCAAGATAATGACATTTGAAAAGAAACCTAACTCTAGGAATTTTCCAATGAAGCCCCTGGGATATGAAGAGGACAGAAACTTCTAAATGTATCTGTAATAATGTTCAGAAAAGAGGAGTAAGGTGCAAAGGTGGGATTGGGAGGGAGACAAACCATAAAAGACTCAATCTCAAAAAAAAAAAAAAAAAAGGAGGAGTAAGGTGCAGCCACACATGGACAGTCATCTAAAGAACAGGGCATAGGGCAGCCACTTTAGGTGTCCTCTTAATGGCCCAGCCTATAGGCCGGGGATGCCCTGCAGTACCTAATGGAGGAAAATGCAAAAATAAATAAATAAATAAATAAATAATCTCTAGAAGGACAAGCTGTTACCACAGGTTATACAGGACTGCCACAGATAAAGTTATGCTGAAAATGAACTCATGCTACAATTCTATAGACACATGAGGGAACAATTTACTGTGATTGATCCCTGGTAGGTAACAACAGGAGACAACAACAAACAGCAGATTTACAGCAGCCAACAGTTTAGACTGTAAAATTCATTTAGAAGCAAAATAGACAAGCAAACCAGGCATGATTAAATGATTTCAAAGAGCTATCTAAAATATGAAAAAAAATCAAACACTATAAAATGTTCAGATTTGAAAAAGAATCAAACTTCTTAAAAAAATTAGTCACACACACACACAATCCTTCAACAGATGAGCTAACCAGCAGATGAGACCTCAGTGAAGAAAATGAGAGAACTGCAGGAGCGATCTGAGCAAATTCCCCAGGATGTGGCACCGGGAAATAAAGGAAATTAGAGGGCCGCATGGGACAGCCAATATGCATCTCATGAGAATTCCAGAAGGAAAGGAGAGAGAGAATTTGGGGGGACTATATTTAAAGCATGTTTTCATAATTAATGAAAAATAATTCAGGAAGAACAATGATCACTTAGCAAGGTAAAGAAAGTTAAATTCGTATCAAGGCCCATCCTCATGACTCTAAAACAAGGGCTTAAATACCCAAAGAAAGCCAACACCACTTAGAAAGGAGTAACTAGCCTGGCTGCAGATTGCTCAGCCCACTGGATGCCCGTTTCCAAAGTACTGAGAGAAAAGGACTGTGCGTCTAGACCTCTTCATTCAGCGGACTATCGTGAGTGAGGGAAAGACAACTAAATTTTCAAACAAAGCTTGGGAGAGTTGACTGCTAATCCTCTTGCAGAAAAAAACTTCTAAAGGACACAGAAGAGGCAGAAGAAATATGAACAAGAAAACTGGTGTGGATGTGAAGAAATAGAAACAAGCTGTGAGCTGACGAGAAGACAGCAGCTGGAATGGTGGGAGAACCCACCCTTAGGAGAAGCAGGCCCTGGAAACGGACAGAGCAGACGGCTAAAGTATTTATGAAACAAATATTAACAAGAAAGCTGGCAAAGCTACACAGTAAGGAACACAGTGGATTTTAAGGCACAGACAGTTATCAAGTTACTATGTACATAATAAAAGGTTCACTTCTGCAAAAAATGTAACAGTTCTCATCTTGTAAGCACCTGGTTAAATACACTCCAAGCTATGTTAGGCAAGGCCACATGACCACCATGCTACGTAAGGCAACACCTTCAAAATCACAAAGGTAGAATCAAACATTCCCTCTCAGAAACTGCTAGGTTACTACTACTACTACTGCTCAGTACTCATCTGCCAAAAGTCATTTATTTACCCTACTCGTGTTATGCTTATTAAATAGCTTTAGCACTTCCCAATTCCTCTACTCTTACCTTTTTTTCTCACTTTTGGCAATGCTGCATGAAGCCATGGGGACAGAGATTGGTGAATTAATCAGCTTCCTCCACAAATATTTACTCCCTGACTCCCTGGCTCTAGCTCCGGGCTCTCCTCTAGTATGGAGGGCCACAGTCCTCAACACCAAAGGGCTCTCTGCCCTCACGGATCTTGCACTCTACATGGGCACAAATGAAATGGATAAACATACAAAGATGTTCACATTACATGCTACATAGAGACATAATATAAATACTACAAAGAAAAATAAAGCCGAGTGAGTAGGACAAAGAGTTGGGGGGGCAGTTTGCTATGTTCAGGGGGCTTTCTGGTAAGGGCGCCAGGCTAAGGGGAGGGCAGGGGGGAGAAGGAAGCGAGCACTCCCTGCAGGTGTGAGAACGAGAGCTTTCCAGACATCTGCCAGTGCCAGGGATGGAAGCCTGCTGAGCGGCGGGGAGAACAGAAGCTTTCTGGACCCCGCAAGGGGGCAGCCCTGGAAGGCCAGGTTGGAGGCGAGAAGGACTTTGTAGGGCATGGTTTCATTCTAAGTGATGTGATGTGGGGAGTCCTCACAGAGTCCTGAACAGAGGATCAGTGTGATCTGGCTTCTAGATTTAAAGGGTCACTGTCGGGAGGGCCCAGGGGCCTGGGCTGAAGCAGGGGGACAAGTTCGGATGCCTCTGTCGTCATCCAGGGAGAGAAACCAAGGCAGGGATGCTGCGCAGAGAGGGGGGTGTGAAGAGGTGGGATTCTGTCCACGGTGAAGAGGGCCCACAGGATAAATGATGAGTCTTTACAGGCAGCAGCTGCCACCCCTTCTACCCCTTCTTGAGGGTTCCTAATGCCTCTGGTTTGTCTTTCTTTTCAAAGAGTCCTTAACTCCCACAGGCTATCGATCTGAAACAACTATATTTAAAAACTGATCTATTGCAATGTACTTAAAAAATAGCTTTGAAGTTGTAAATACTGCTGAGAGCTCTCTTTCAAACAACAACAATAACACAACATTCTGCATAAATAACCTGTTCACTAAGAGACAAAAGGAAGTGGTGGGGTTGAAGGCAGGAGCAGCATCTCCTCAGTAACTCAGGCAACAAGGAAACTGGCTCTGGTCAAGGTCTTAGACAAATGACAGAGAAAGAGGGTTCACGGGCCTTTCTCCATTCTTGTTTGCTGAATGGAAAAAGGAAGGACGGCTATTTTCAAAACAGGGGCAGAGAGCAGAAAGCTGTGCGAAGGATTTGCCCAGTTTCAAGGGAATTGGATGAACCAGCAAGAGACAATTAACGGCTGGCGTCTTCATTAAATACTTTGTTCACCACCAGCCCCCTCCCAATGTTTACAACCGTCTTTCTGATATTGACTGCGGTCTCAGAAAGCTTAGTCTGACAAAGTCTTAGCTACAGCAGAACTGACCTTTCAGAATCACAAACCAATTCATGTATAAATGTGTGGCAGATTCACAAGGGCTCTTGAGAATGATTTCACAGATTAAAAATTAAGAAAAACACTGCCGGTTCACATTTTAGAGTTGATCCTTGATCTTGACTGAAACCTCTGAAGCTGAAAAATCAGACCAAAAGCTTTCCATCCACTCGAAAAGGGAATGAAGGACATGTCAGAACTACACCTTTGCCCAACGAACTGTAAGGTCCTGTTACAGGGTATATCTAAGTGACTCCGGGTGCCTGATGAATGACGCTTTCCCAGGAGAAAATAGTATTCTGTCCCTTTCTCCTAAGCTGCTGGACACATTTTCCCCAGGCTCTCATCAGAAGCCACCCAGGACGCTGACTGCATTTATCATTACCTGAAAATTAAAAGAGGTCCACAAAAAGTCATGTTCTCGGTTGTGGTAAAATCTAATCCAATATAGACCTAGGTGCTAAGTAAATGAAGCTCCAATGACAAGATGTAACTTCTTCAAGCAAACTTCCTTAAACAGACTCAGGGGAAAAAAAATAAACTTCTCTAGACACTGTACGAGAAGTTAGTAGTTTAATACTTGAGAATTCTCCGAAGTGCTTAAATTATATATAGGAAACATAATTTAACTATTATAAGTTTTATCATGCAGTAATACAATCAAGATGTTTGGAAATATTTTTTAGAACTTAAAACTGGAGACAATCCAGATGTCCTTCAATGGTTAAACAGTGGGACATCCAATACTATGCAATACTAGTCAGCAATAAAAAGGAACAAACTGGGACGCCTGGGAGGCTCAGTTGGTTAAGCGGCTGCCTTCCGCTCAGGTCATGATCCCAGTGTTCTGGGATCGAGTCCCACATCGGGCTCCTAGCTTGGCAGGAAGCCTGCTTCTCCCTCTGCCTCTGCTGCCACTCTGTCTGCCTGTGCTCACTCTCTCTGACAAATAAATAAATAAAATCTTAAAAAAAAAAAAAAAGGGAACCAACTATTGATACATCAACATGAATCTCCAGAATTATGCAGAGAAAAAAACCCAATCTCCAAAGGTTACCTACTGTAGAATTCCATATATTAAGGATTTCTGAAATGATGAAAATACTGAAACAGAAAACATCTTAGTGGTTGTCGGGGGTTAAGGAAAGGAGTGGAGTGGTTTGGGGAAGGTGGGATGGGAGGAGACGGCTGTGGTTGTAACCCAGCAACATCGGGAATCCGTAGGGTGACAAGTGTGTCCAGACTGTGCTGGTGGACACGTAATGTGATACTGTAGTACGGTGATGCAAGATGTTCTTACTGAAACTGAGCAAAGAGTACACGGGATCTCTACTATTTCTTAAAACTGCATATAAATCTAGAATTATTTAAAAACAAAAAAATTAATTAAAAAAAGTAAAGGGTGCTAGAAGACTTGATAAGTGTATCAGCTTGGTTCATTGTTTATCTACTGAAGTACCATATGGAGTTTTGAATTTTGTCTTTTGGACACAAAAGCATATAATTCTTTGTTAGATGTCTGTTTTATTTCTCCCGAGCAAATTCGTACTAATTTGCTGGGCTGTACAGAGAATGTACAAGAAGTTTTATAAGAAACATCAAAACTGGTTTCTAAATTGTACCAATTTGCATTCCCAACATCATGCTTCACAACCTCACTAACACAGCATTTGTCAGTGTTTTCCATTTTAGCTAGTCCAGTGTGAATGCTGTGGCACGTCACTGTGATTTTTATTTGCATCTCTCTGATGACAAATGATGTTGAACATCTTTTTATGTGCTAATTTGCCATCTCTGTATTATGTTTTATTAAGTGTCTATTCAAATCTCTTGGCCTGTTTCTCTTTTGGGGGGTAGGGGTAGGGAATAAGCTGTTGCCTCATTTATTGTTCAGTTGTAAAAATTCTTTACTCATTAAGACACTTTGTTAGATATATGTACTGCAAATATATATATCTCCTGGTCTGCACATATTTACTTCTACTCTGAAGGCTTTTCATTCTCTTACAGTGTTTTTCAAAGAGTAGATTTTAATTCTGATGAACTCCAATATAAGCATTTTTTCTTTTATTGTCTGTGCTTTTAGATTCCTACCTAAAACTTTTTTGCCCTACCCTGAAGTCACAAAGATTTCCTTCTATGTTGTCTTATACGATTTTAGCTTTTACACTTAGGTCTATGATCCATTTTAAGTTATCTTTTGTTTATGGAGTGCGATAAGGATTGTGGTCCATTTCCCCCTCATGTAGACAGCCAATTGTTCTAGCACCGTTCGTGGAAAAGAATATCCTTTCTTTTGCATTTTTGTTAAAAATCAATTGGATTTTTAAGCAATCTATCTGTATGAATCTATTTGTGGGCTCTGTTCTCTCTCATTAGGTATATATCCATTCTACCAGTACCACATTGTATTGATTACTCAAACTTCATAGAAATTGTTTAAGTCAAATCTTCCTGTTTTTCTTTTCTTTTCCTTCTTTTTTTTTTTTTTAAGATTTTATTTACTTATTTGACAGAGATCACAAGTAGACAGAGAGGCAGGCAGAGAGAGAGAGGGAGGAAGCAGGCTCTCTGCTGAGGAGAGAACCCGATGTGGGGCTCGATTCCAGGACCCTGAGATCATGACCTGAGCCGAAGGCAGAGGCTTTAACCCACTGAGCCACCCAGGCACTCCACCTGTTTTTCTTTTTAAAAAATGTTTTGGCCACTCCAGCTCTTTCACATTCCATATAAATCTTTTTCCTAAAAAGATTTATTTATTTGAGAGACAGAGAGCATGAGCAAACATAGGAGGAGGGGTATAGGGAGAATCTCAAGCAGACTCCCCAGTGAGCTTGGAGCCCAAAGCAGGGCTCGATCTCATGACCCCTGAGAACATGATCTGAGTTGAAATCAGGAGTCAGCTGCTTAACCAACTGAGCCACCCAGGTGCCCCATGCATTTCCCTATAAATCTTAGAACCAGCTTGCCTTTTTTTTTTTTTTTAATAGAATAACTTAATAGAATTTTGACTGGGATTATTTGAATACATAGATCAATCTGGAGAAAACACATTTTAACAGTATGGAGTATTCATTAATTTTGTATACCTCTCTATTTAGTTATATCTTCAATTTCATTCACAGGAATATTTTACAGTGTTTACTGATCTTGATATTTCTTGTTAAATTTATCTTTAAGAATTTATAAGTATTGATAATATTATTAGTAGCTTTGTCATTTGCCAGTTGTTAAATAATAGAAATAAAATTATTTTTGTTCATTGATCTTTTTTGAGACCTTGCTAACTGTACTTAACATTATCTGAAAATACAGTACATCTTTCTTTCCAGCCTGTTGGCCTTTTCTTGTCTTGTTACACTGGCTAGCTTCTCCAGTAAAATATTGCATTAAGGTGAAAGACTCAACATTCTCACTTTGTTCAGTCTTAGAGAGAAAATATTTAGTTTTTCACCCTTAAGTATTTTATGTTGGCTATAGGCTTCTCCACAAAAGTCCCTTATTAGGTTGAAGAAGTTTCCTTCCTGTGCTAGCCTTAAGAGTTTTTATATTAAATGGATGTTGAATTTTGTAAAAAATGGTTTCTGCATCTATTGAGATGATCATACAGTTTTCTTTTCTGTTAATATAATGAGTTATATCAGTTGATTTCAAGTGTTAAATCAACCTTGCATTTTTTATATTGCTGGATTTGAGAATTTGTCTGTATATATGAAGGACAGTGGGATGTCAGTTTATAATTTTTCTTTCTTGTAGTTTTTGTATGGTTTTGGTACCAAGATGGTACTAATCTTATGAACTGGGATGTTCCCCTCCCTGATATTTTCTGAAAGGGTTTATATAGGATTGGCATTACTTCTTTCTTAAATACGTGGTGTCATTCACCAATGAAGCCACCCGGGTCTGAGGTTTTCTCTGTGGGCAAGTTTTAATTTAAATTTTGGTTTTAAAAACAGATACAGGATGATTAGGTTTTCTATTTTTTGTGTGTCAGTTTTAGAAAATTTGTGTCTTCAAATATTTTTTCCATTGCATCTAAGTCCTCTCTTTTAATTCTAATAATGGTAAACTATGTCTTCATTTTCTTTTTTCCCCCTCAATGAGCCTAGGTATAACTTAATCAACTTTACTGATCTTTAAAAAAAAAAGAAAAAGCTTTTGCATTTCAATTTCTATTTTACTGCTTTCTACTCTGAATATTTCTTTTCTCCTTATTCTGGGTTTTATTTGCTCTTCATTCTAGATTCACAAATGGAAGTTTAGATCACTGATTTTAGGTATTTCTTATTTTCTAATATACTTATCTTAAACTACACATTTGCACTAAGCATTACTTTTACTTTCAGCTGAGTTCCAATATTTCAGATATATTTTCATTTCTACTGGGTTCAAAATACTTCCTAATTCACCTTGTGATTTCTTGACACCACTGGTTACTTGGAAGTGTGCTATTTAATTTCTAAATTTTTTGGAATTTTTGTGCAAGTTTTAAAAAACTGTTTTCCAAGTTAATTTTACTGTGGTCGGACAATGTACTTTTCATTTATTCAATTATTAAAACATTTCCTGAAACTTGTTTTATAGTGCAGCATACTGTAGATCTTAGTAATGTTAAATGTTCATTTTAAAAGGGTATGTATTTCAGGGTGGCTGGTGGCTCATTCATTAAGCCTCTGCCTTTGGCTCAGGTCATGATCCTGGGGTTCTGGGACTAAGCCCCCGCATTGGGCTCCCTGCTCAGCAGGATGCCTAATAATCCCTCTTCTACTCTCCCTGCTTGTGTTCCCTTTCTCGCTGTTTCTCTGTCAAATTAACAAATTAAATGTTAAAAAAAAAAGAATATGTATTTTGCACTTGGCTGACAGTACTATTCAAGTCTTCTGTGTCTTTACATTTTTGTTTGTTCCGTCTGTTACTGACAGAGTAATGAAAAACTCTCCTCAATGGTAATTGTGGATTTCGTTTTTGCTTTATTGTTTTGAAGCTCTGCTATTAGAGAAATATGCATTTAAGATTTCATGTTTTCTTGATGAATTGGCCCCTCCAGTATTATGATGTATCCTTTTCTATCTCTGATAATATTTCTTATTCTGCAGTCTTCTTTACCTAATATTAACAAAACCACTCCAGCTTTCATAGGATTCATGTTTGCATGGTATGTCTGTTTCCATCTTTTTACTTCTAACCCATACATGTGTTTATATTTAAATTACTTCCTCCCAACCCCCAACAGCAAATAAGTTTTGCTTTTTTAAAAATTCACTTGGACAATTTCTGCTTTTTATTTGGAGTTTCTAGTTGATTTACATTTAATGTAATTTATCAGTAGAGTGGTTTAAATCTACCATCTGTTCTTCTACATTTATCCCATCTGACATGTTAATTTTTTTTAAGATTTCTGTCGCCTTAACTGCATATATTTTCACATTCCATTTTATCTCTTTTATTTGTTTCTTAGCTATCACTTTTTGTTTTAATTTTTAGTCATAGATGTACACCAGTATTTATTTTGATATAACAATAAAACTTTCATTTATTACAAATATGTTCAAGCATATTAAAAAGACAACTCATATTCTTAACAAACTTTAAACAACTATAAAAACATGGCCAATACTGTTCCATCTAAACTCTCACTAACACCCACCTCTCCTAAATTGTTGATGCAAATTCCAAATATATTATGTCACCTGTAACTATTTCAGTATCCCTGCAAGAACTTTTTAAAAATATAAAAACAATATAATTATTTCATCTAAGAAATTAATAATAGAAATTAATTAACAGTGCTCTGCTTTATTCAGAACATTAAATAGTGAATCACTGAGCAGATTTTCCTGGTTGTATTTTTTAAAGATTTTTTTCAGTTTGTTTGAATTAATATTCAAGCAAAATCATTCCTTATAATTTTTTTTTTTTTTTTAATGTGTTGGGGGAGTTGGGGTTGGGGTTGAAAGAGTCAGGGAAACTTAAAAACACTGCGGCTGCCACTGCCATTTCTAAACCAAACTTAATTTGCCATATTAGTTAAACAGAGCTTCTATACTACACACATTTTTAAACTGGAGTTCTTTTTTTTTTTTTTTTTTAAAGCAGGGGCTTGAACTCATTACCTGAGATCAAGGGTGGGATGCTTAACCAAAAACCACCCAGGCACCCCATGGAGTTTCCACATTTTAAATTGAAGAGTGCTACTCTTGGAAATTCTATAAAACATATACTGCTACATCTCCATATTCTGAAAGCTTCAATTTGGACAATTTCCAAAAACAGTAGCTTCCTATTGCTTTATCAATATTATATTGCCAAATTCTTTAAAGTCAAATCTTTCAAGAGGAGGAAAAGCATACATGAACATTTTCTTAAAATTCTATTTGCATTGTGTTATTCATCATGACAAGAGTTAGATTAATTTCAAATGTGAAGACCAGGGATGAGACTTTAAAAAAATGAATCACCATTTTGAAGCAGGTAGTACTATTGTAATATTAATGTCATTATTTTATCTCCCAAGGAAAAGAGCTACAGATGTAAACAGCAATTGATAGCTTAAACGGAATAAGCTTATCAAAGACATTTAGTAATTCATAATGAATAATTCATAATTTCTTCCTTGCAGTTTTTTTAAAAACTAGTCTATTTTACAAATGGAGGAAAAAGTAGAAACATCTATTATTACCTTAAGAAAAACAAGAATGTTTGAGCTGATTTTATTATGTCAAAAAACAGACTGACTCAGTAAAGAAATTTAATCAAAATTCTGATAGTATTAAGGCTTATTATAATTATATAAAATTTAATGATAATCTATTGATGAAAGTTTTTACAAACTTCACAATGCCTTTGTAGGAAAATAAACTCTTCTTTTATCCTTAAATACTAGCATGATTAAGACAGCAATTTTTAATTTTACCTTTGCCAACTAAATTGATTAGAATTATATACAGTTAAGTCAGGAAGATGTAACAGATTACAGGAAAAAGATTTATAATCAGATGGATTTTCTATTTGGTCAAGGTACAAAGCCTTTCCATATACATTTTCATTTCACTTTCTTAATGATCATGGATGGCAAGCCAGTGCTATTACTTCTGTTTGAAAAATTAGCAAACTGAGGTTCAAAGAGGTAAACTACATGACGCAAGGTGATACTCTGATCAGTTAGTAAGTCCAGACACATATCAAAGTCTTCTTTGAGCTAAGCTGCATGTTGATTTTTAGACTTTCTGAAAGAAACTTCCTGAAAACCATAAACCTAACTGTCAAGTCAGAAATATAAAAAGAGGGAAGAGAATAAGGTAGAGAAAACTGTGAGCTGTGCTGGGTATGGTGACGGTACGGCCTTTGTTGTTAACTACTGCTATTTCCATTACAAGTTTTTAAAAAATTTCTGAGCTTCTTCAATGACACAGAATTATTCAGAAGAATAAAACTGAGAGATTCTTTGTTAGAACAACTAGAGGACTGGAGGTTACAGCACTCTCCTCTTCCTTTTTACCATTCTTTCAATAATATTCACACGTACTGAGGGACTCTGTAATGCCATGCATAATGCCTAACAGAGAGAACAATACTATCCCAACTTTGCCAATGAGATGATTCCAGTTGGGGACAGTGAGAAGCAAACAGGTATAACCATAATTAACAAAAAAAAATAATTATAGCTTATATACAAAGTACTAAAAAGTACTTATGCTTAAGTATATGAAGATAAAGTATTTTGGAATAATAATTGAAAAGTAACTTAACATATGCTAGCTACAATGAAATAACTTCTTATATTTCTACTCTGGGAAAAATAACCATTATTTTATCCAAGTTATATCACAGCCCACCATTCTATAAAAGACAGCCAAAGTCAAATAATTGTACCATTAAGACTGCAGAAGGAAAATACTCTGTTAACGTTTATGTTTTAGAATCACTTAGTGATATTATGAAGACAGATTTCTGAGGTATTCTCCCTTCAGTTCTGAGCCTATTTTTTGTACAAGAAATTAAATTTGATGTTCATGTCTTATTCAATTAGCTATATGATAGACCCCCACAGTGTTTGTAAAACCCTAACTGTAACATTTAAATCCAAAAGGCATATGATGTAGCTTAGACTGATCTGAACTGAGGTCTGAAACAGTTTCACTACAATTTCTCTACTTCTTTTCAATTTTTGTGAACTAGGTGTTTGTTTCTGGGTCTATGCTTTATTCTCATGCTTCTCAAATTAGAATGCGTACTGACATGCTACATATTAGGATAGCTTATTTTTCTAGGAACATGAGTTTTCCTGGGAGGATGGGGTGAGATGGTGGAGGAAGAGGATTCTAAGCTAACCTTGTCCCATGGACACACCAAGATAACAGCTACATCTATGTATCCAACTCTGAAAATGACCTACAGACTGCTAGAAAAAACCTTCCATAGTTAATTGTAGAGGGAAGCTCAGCAGAGACATGGTTAAGAACCAAACCCTCAGTAGGACTAACCACAAAGGGAGGAACACCACAAGCCCAGAGAATAAGACCCTACACCAGGCACGCTTGGCACTGGGGACCCGTACTGATAAAAACAAGTCCCCATAATACCTGGCTATGAAAACTAACAGGGCTTACCTTCAGGAGCTTTAAAATCAACAGGGTTTAACTCTGGGAAAGTGAAAGGAAACTGAATCTCTACCCTTAAAGAGGCAGCATAATAGGTAACTTGGCCTTGACGGAGCATAGAAGTAGCAATTCAGAAAGTTGCTGGGATACATACAAAGGAGATTTATTCACTAATCTTACAAAATACACTGGAGAAGCAGGAATTTTCAGATTTGTCTGGAAACAAAAGTGTTGGTGGGTGCCATTTCTCTCCCCCTGCTCTAGCCTAAATAGCCAGACACCTGCAGGAGGCAGTGATAACATTCTCCATCTACCTTGCTAAACCATGGGTCCAATTGCACATACCCCTGCAAAAGGGCCATGTTCAACCCACTTTGGCAGGCATCACTCCAAAGTGACTCCTGCCCCACCACAGACTGCAGGAAGCCCTGGCAGGGACTGGCACCACCCAAAGCAACTCCTACCCTAGGCATGGGGGACATAGCCTCACACACCACTGAACTGCCATTTCCAGCAGCCTAGCCTGGCTGCCCAGGGAGCAAGCCCTGCCCTACAGTATATCCCTGCCCATCGGTGAGCCCCTGGTAGCCTCAGTCAGACAAACCTCCCAACAATGCAAAGACCAAACTTGCCCAGTGTGCTTGCAGGTCATTGCAGCCAGCTGGGCTGAAAGCAATCACAGCTCACCCAAAAGAGGAGAGCCCACAAAGCCCATGCAGGGGATACCTCTGGAGCAACTGGGGTTCTGGTAACTAGGGGGATTATGCTACAGGGCACCACAGGACCTCCCTGACACAAGGGCAATACTTTTAAGAGCAAGCAAGGTAGCTGACCTATCTAATACAAAAAAACAAAAACAGAGAATTAGACAAAATGAGGAGATAGAATATGTTCCAAATTAAAAAACAAAAAAATATTATAGTAAAAGAGCTGAATGAACAGAAATAAGCAATACGCATGATAAAGAATTCAAAGTAATAGTCATAAAGATACTCACTGGACTTGAGAAAAGAGTGGATGACCTCAGTGAGAACTTCAATAAAGAGATGGAAAATATAACAAAAGAAACAGCCAGATCTGAATAATTCAATAACTGAAATGAAAAAATACACTAGAGAGAAACAATAGCAGATTATAGAATGTAAAAGAACAAATCCGCAATCTGGAAAACAGGATAATGGAAAGCAACAAAATTGGACATCAAAAAGGAAAAAAGAATACAAAAAACTGAATTCAGTGACATCATTAAGTACAGTAACATTCACATTACAGGGATCCCAGAACAAAGGGTTGATGGGACAAAAAACTTATCTGAAGAAATAACAGCAGGAAACTTCCCTAATCTCAGTAAGGAAACAGACATCCAGATACAGGAGGTACAGAGAACATCTAACAAGGTGAATCTATGCCAGTCCACACCAAGACACATAATAATTAAAATGACAGAGAGTAATGGCAAAGAGAATTTTATAAGCAACAAGAAAAAAGACAATAGTCACATACAAGAGAAACCCCATAAAGGCTATCAGCTGATTTTTCAGCAGAAATTTTGCAGGCAAGAAAAAAGTGGTACATGATTTATTTAAAATGCTCTAAGAGGATGGGGAGAGACAAACTATAACCAAGAATATTCTATCTGGCAGGGTTATCATTCAGTACAGAAGGAGAGCTAAAAAACTCCCCAAACAAAAGCTAAATTATATATAAGTGGACTTATTTATATATATATAATTATATATAAGTGGACTAAATGATCCAATCAAAAGACAGAGGATGACTGAATGGATAAAAAACAAGACCCATCTATATGCTGCCTACATAAGACTCATTTCAGACCTAAAGAGAGACAGACTGAAAGTGAAGGGATGGAAAAACATATACAATGTAAGTGGAAGTAAAAAAAAGAAGACGGGGTAACAATACTTATATCAGACAAAACAGACTTTAAATCAAATACTGTAGCAAAGGAAAGAGAAGGGTACCACATAATGATAAAGGGATCAATCCGGTAAGAGGATATAAAAACTGTAAATACCTATGCAACCAAGACTGGGGTACCTAAACACGTAAAGCAAATATTGACAGACAAAAAGGGAGAAATCGACAGTAAAATAATAATAGTAGGGAATTTTAACACCTCACTTATACCAATGGATAGATCAGCCAGACAGAAAACCAACAAGAAAACAGTAACTTTAAATAACACATTAGATGAGATGGACCTAATAGATACATACAGAACATTCCATATAAGAGTAGCAGGATTATACCTTTTTAAAAGTACACATAGAACATTCTACAGAATAGTCCACATTTTAGGCCTCAACAAGTGTCAATACATTAAAGAAGACTGAAATCCTATGAAGCTTCTTTTCTGATGACAATTGTATTAATCTAGAAATGAATTAACAAAAAACGTGGAAAAACCATAAAAACATGAAGGCTAAATAAACAACATGCTACTAAACAACGAATGTGTCAAAAGAATCAAAGAGGAAATAAAAAAATTCATGGAGACAAATGAAAATGAAAACACAATAGTCCAAAGTCCTTGGGACAAAACAATAGCAATTTTATGAGGGAGGTTTACAGTGATACAGTGCTACCTAAAAAAATGAGAAAAATCTCACAAAAATTGCCTAACTTTACACCTAAAGGAGCTGGATAAAGAACAAATCCCAAAACTAGGTGAAGGAAGGAAATAATAAAAGATTGGAACAAAAATAGACAAAATAGAGACTAAAAGAACAATAGAAAAGGTCCATGAAAACAAGAGCTGGTTTTTGAAAAGATAAACAAAGCTGATAAACCTTTGGCTAATCAATTGAGAAAAAAAGAGAGAAGATGTAAATAAATACAATTAGAAATGAAAGAGAAGGAGAAATAACAGGCATTACAGAAATACAAAGGATTTTAAGAGAATATTATGAGAAATTATATACCAACAAAGTGGGCCAACTAGAAAAAAATAGATAAATTCCTAGAAAATAATCTTCCAAAAGTGAATCAGGAAGAAACAGACTATCTGAACAGACTGATGATTACTAGTAATGAAACCAAATCGGTAATCAAAAAACTCCCAACAAACAAAAGTCCAGAACCAGATGACTTCACAGACCTATCCTACCCAAACATTTAAAGAACGGTTAATACCTATTCTCAAACTATTCCCCAAAATAGAAGCAGAAGGAAAACTTCCAAAATCTCTGAGCAAAGACACTACAAACAATGAAAACCACAGGCCAGTATCTCTGATCAACATTGGTGCAAAATCCCCAACAAAATATTAGCAAATAGAACTAAACAATACATTAAAAGATTTATTCACCATAACCAAGTGGGATTTATTCTGAGGATGCAAGGATGGTTCAATATTCGCAAATAAATCAATGTGATATATCACATTAGTAAGAGGAAGGATAAAAACCATATGATCATCTCTACAGATGGCTGTCAGAAAAAGCAACTGACAAAACACATCATTAATTAAAAACTTTTGATAATGTGGATTTAGAGGTAACACAGATTATAAAAGACATATATGAAAAACTTACAGCTAAGTTCATACTTAATGGTGAAAAACTGATGTCCACACTCACCACTTTTATTCAATATAATACTAGAAGTGCTAGCTGAAGTAATCAGAGAAGGAAAAAAGAAAAGGCATCCAAATTAGAGAGAAGTAAAACTGCCGTTTTTGCAGATGACATGATAATATATATAGAAAACCCTAGAGACTCTACCAAAAAACTCTAAGAATTGATAAATAAATGCAGAAAAGTTGCAGGATACAAAACTAATATACTAAAATCTGTTGATTTTCTATACACTAATAACAAAGTAGCAAAAAGAGAAATTAAGAAAATAGTCCCATTTACAATTACACAAAAAACAATAAAATACCTAAAAATAAATTTAACTACGGAGGTGAAAGGCCTATATTCTGAAAATGATAAGATATTAATGAAAGAAATAACAGATGACACAAACAAATGGGAAAATACTCCTCTCTCATGTGTTGGAAGAGTCTCATTAAAATATTTGTATTATCAAAGCAATCTACAGATTCAACACAATCCCTATCAAAATACCAATAGCATTTTTCACAGAACTAAACAAATAAACCCCAAATTTGTATGAAATCACAGAAGACCTCAAACAGCCACAGTAATCTTGAGAAAAAAAGATGATCATTGGAGATATCACAAACACAGATTTCAAGGTATACTACAAAGCTACAGTAATCAGAGCAGCATGGTACTGGCACGAAAATAGACACATGAATCAATAGTACAGAATAAGAGAGCCCCGAAATAGACCCACACCTGTTTGATCAATTAATCTGCTATAATGGAGTCAAGAATATATAATGGGGCAAAGCTCTTCTTTTCAATAAATTATGTTGAGAAAACTGGACAGCTATATGCAAAACAATGAAACTGGGCCACTTTCTCACACCATATAAAACAACAAAACGAATACCTCAAAAGGTATTAAAGACCTATAGGTGAAACCTGAAATCAAAAATCCTAGAAGACAGCACAGGCAGTAATCTCTTGGAGATCAGTCTTTAGCAACCAATTAATGGATATGTATCCTTGTATAAGGGAAACATAAGCAAAAATAAATTACTGAGCATATGCCAAAATTAAAAGAAAAACTTTTCCACAGCAAAGGAAACATCCACAAAACCTTTAAAAAGGCAACCTAGCAAATGGGAGAAAATATTTACAAATGCTATGTCTGATAAGGAGTTAATATCCCAAATCTACAAAAGAACATATACAACTCAAAACCAAAAAAGCCCTAAACTGTGTGATTAAAAAATGGGCAGAGGACTGAATAGACATTATTCCAAAGACGACCTAGAGATGGCCAATGGACACATGAAGAGATGCTCAGTGTTACTAAACATCAGGGAAATGCAAGTCAAAACCACAATGAAATATCACTTCACACCAGGTAGAAGGGCTAGAATGAAAAGGACAAGAAATCAGTATTGGCGAGGATGTGGAGAAAAGAGAACACTCACACACTACTGGTGGGAATGTAAACTGGTGCAGCCACTGTGGGAAACAGTATCGAAGTTCCTCAAAAAATTAAAAACAGAAATACAATGTAATAAGAATTAAAAAAAGGAAATACCATGTAAACCAGTAATTCTACTACCAGGTATTTACCCAAAGAAAACAAAAACATTAAATAAAAAATAAGCACCCCTATGTTTATTGCAGCATTATGTACAACAGCCAATATATGCAAACAACCCTAGTGTCCACTGATAGAAGAATGGAGAAAGAAGTTGTGCTCTGTGTGTATGTGTGTCTGCCAAGAAATATTACTCAGCCATAAGAAAACATGAGTTTTGCCATCTGTGATAATACGGATGGACTTAGAAGGCATAATGCTAAGTGAAGTAAGTTAGACAGAAAGACAAATACCATATAATTTCGTTAATATGTGGAATCTAAAGAAACAAAACAAACTAATGCAGGTACAACCCCAAACTCCAGACATTTAAATAGAGAACATACTGCTGGTTGCCAAAGGGGAGGTGAGTGAGATGGGTGGGTGAAGCAGATGAAGGCGATTAAGAGTATGAACTTCCAGTTGGAATAAAGTAAGTCAAAGAGGTGATGAGTACAGCATAGGAAATATAGCCCAAAACACTGGAGTAACACTGTGTGGTAACAGACGGTGATTACACTAACTGTGGTGAGCAAGGAGTAATATACAGAACTGTCAGATTAGTATGTTGTACACCTGAAAATAATATAACTGTACATTAATTCTACCTCAATTAAAAACTTTTCCTTTTCTCACTTAGAATATGAAGGATGACATGAGAGGTAATGGTACCGGGGCTGACCAGGAAAGAAAAAATCCATGATAATAAAAAAAATTATAATATTAAACTGACCATGTATTTTATTTTATTTATTGTATTTTATTTATCTTTTTCATTTTATTTTATTTTATACTTCTACTGAAGTATTGCAAGATTCATTGTTTATGCATCACACCCAGTGCTCCATGCAATACCTGTCCTCTTTAATACCCACCACCAGGCTCACCCAACCCCCTACCCCCTGCCCCTCTAAAACCCTCAGTTTGTTTCTCAGAGTCCACAGTATTTCATGGTTTGTCTCCACCTTCAATTTCCCCTAGGTTATATTTTAGAATACAAAGAAAAATTCATATAAATTTTAAAAATACTACAATAAAAAACAAACAAATCCTGCCCTTTCATGGGTCTCTCTAGGCTAAACTGCCACAACATCTACCTATTTGCCTTGATTCTACTTAGCTCTGGGGGATAAGTTGGTGAAAAGTAACACTCTACTGAGTTCAAAGAATTCTGAACATTACCATGTTTAAGAGTTTGAAAGGCATTAATAAAACTGCTTAGAGGATCACATGCTTTGAATTTGTTTTGTATCTAATACACTAGGTTGTTGTTTATGCCTGATTGTTTATTTTCTCTGGGGCAAGCACAGTCCTAGTCCAATATGGTTTGGAGCATTTCCAATTTCCAAATACCAAGACTCACAAACACCTTGAGGGGGAAAAAAAACCACCCCAGAATAAAAGAGTATGTAGGCAGTGAGTGACTTTATCCTTCCTGTTTTAAAACACAGAATATCTCATTCCATCTCTAATCTCTAAGATAAAAGAGTTCCCACACAAACTTTGAACATCTCCGGAGTACTCAACAAATTCAGAAGGGATAGAAAGTCTCTTTTTAAAGAATCATACCAACTCACAACTAGCAAGTTGTGTGTTGCTTATATTGGGGTCGGGGGGAGTGTCTGTGCGTGTTGGGGCAGGAGGAGGAGGTTGCCCGTTGGGGCCACGCCACGGCAATAAGTCATAGGCAGAGCCCCAGGATGGTGGGCTCCATCCCTCTTCCTGTTGAGGAGGGGCTCTGCCCAGCTTTTGATTGCAGATCGCCCGCTCCACATATATAATGCCCAATTATTTACATTCTATTAGCTCCTCACTTAATGCAGAAAACAATGCCTTGCCTGAAATAAAACTCCTGCACTACAGGACATGAAAGATTTACAGAAGCCAGTTGAGAAGAGCTGATGATGGCTCAGGGGTTTAATCAAACAAAGGTAACACACTCCGAGTGCACATTCATAAAGGTGTTCTCTCTACACAGTAGATAATAACATTTAATGCTATATACACTATTTCATCTTCAGCTTTTCATATACCTTAAATAGATAACTTAAAAATATCTATATCCAGGGTATGAAGATACCAAATACTAAATGAAGGAAAACTCAAAGCTGTCATTCTGATCAGAGGACTTTGTCTATATCCCTGGAGCAATTCTGTTTACTTCCAAATGCAGTTCCTTGCCCGGCCCAGAGAGACTGGCTACTGAGGACACTCCAACAAAGGCTGACTGTGGTCTCAGAATGTTTGCTGAGCTGGCTTCAAGATTCACTTTCCTAAGGGTGCCTGGGTGGCTCAGTGGGTTAAAGCCTCTCTTTGGGCTCAGGTCATGATCCTAGTGTCCTGGGATGGAGCCCTGCATGGAGCCCCATATCGGGCTCTCTGCTCAACGGGGAGCCTGCTTCCACTCTCTCTCTCTGCCTACTTGTGATCTCTGTCAAATAAATAAATAAATAAATCTTTTAAAAAAAAAAAAAGATTCATATTCCTAGAACTTCTCTAGGCTCGTCTCATTTTAATCTTCATTGTATTTTCCTCTACTTTTCTCTAGTTTCTTCTATCTTTCCAATGTGGATACCTTTGTGATAACATTTTCTGGCTCCTTATCAACCACTCACCCTTCCTAATTGTGCACTCCTGCTCTCCTGGAAAGCTTCCTTGGGTCACTTCTCTGAGCTAAGTGACATGCCTGGGTGTGTGAGACCCCTCTCCTTTCCCTGGTATGCCAGATGAAAGAAACTGGAGTACTTCTGCTTTACCTGTTTGTTTTCTCTTCTCTTATTAAGAGCCCAGAACCCAACATGAGTAGAGAAAAAAATTCTTCCTTTACACTAATGTGGTATCCCAGAGCTTGACTCCTTTCTGGTTCAGGGAAGACAGAAATAATCACATACAAATCCTCAGACTTAAGAGTCCGAGAAAGCAAATACTGTATGATTTCACTCATATGTGGAATTTAAGCAGCAAAACAGATGAACATAGGGGAAGGGAAGGAAAAATAAAATAAGATGAAAACTGAGAGGGAGGCAAACCATAAGAGACTCTTAATCATAGGAAATGAACTGAGGGTTGCTGGAGGGGTAGTGGGTGGGGGGATGGGGTCACTGGGTGACAGGCATTAAGGAGGGCACTTGATGTAATGAGCACTGGGTGTTCTATGCAACTGATGAATCACTAAACTCTACCTCTGAAACTAAAAACAAAAACAAAAACAGTTCAGACTTAATTGAACAGCAGTACTAACATGTTTCCTGGTTTAACTGTAAAAGACATGAAATATTTCCATGTACCTTCTGAATCTCTATTTAAAGGAACAGAGCTGTAATCACAGACCAAGAATAATTTGCTAAAATGTTCACTGCTCCCAAGTATTAGATATCTTAAGAATCAATGAAGAACTGACAATAATAGCTCGATTACAGGGAAGATGACGTTCTGGGCAAATATATCCTTTGTTTTACTAACTCTGGTGTTACTCTAAGTAGCTATGTGACACTGCCCAGGGCAAGGGCATTTTTTTTGCTTTGTCAACACCTCTGAAATTATTTTTTGCATGTGTCTTACTATCTTGTTGATCGCCTCCAAGTTTTTAGGAATATCAAGCTTTGCAATCCTATTTTAAGTAATAAAGAGTTCAGTCAATGTTTGGTGAATAATTAAATAGGGAGATAAATGTAGATACTAAGTTTCATACACGTTTTCCCTCAGATGGTAACTATAGTTTGAACACAAAGACATAGAAAAGTTTCAGAGGTGATTAACATATAAAATGTTGACTGCTCTGTCCATTTCTCTCATTCCTTGATTCTCCTGGGCAGAATTCTGATCACCTGTTTCTTAAATCAAAAAATTAAAAAAATAAACCATTACTTAACCAAATAATTAAAAAATAACCAAGAATTTCCTAAAAGTTCAATGTTAAAGCAAGTAAGTTGATTTTCCATTACCAATCAGCCAACCAGCCTACACCTACAGGGAAAAAGACAGCAACACAACAGTATAATTACATGAACAACAGTTTTGCATCCTTGATGCTTCAGAAGTTTTGATATCCTGAGTGACTTAATAAATGGGTATCCATGTATCACACATCAATCTCATTTTTAAGCTTCCAATGAAATTTTTGTCCAGAAAAAATGTTCCTTGAAACATTATTCACAAGAACCAAGATACAGAGACAACCAAAGTGTCCACAGGTAGATGGATAAGACAATATCGTGTGTGTGCGTGTGCATGCACACAACACATACGTACATGATGGAATAGTATTTGGCCATAAAAAGAAGGAAATCCTACCCTCTGTGACAACCTGGATGAACCAGCAGGTCATTATGTTAAGTGAAATAAATCAGATGCAGAAAGGCTGTGTGATCCCCTTTACACGTGGACTCTAAACCAGTCAAGCTCACAGAACCAGAGAGGAGAATGGTAGCTGCGGGCAGCTGGGAGGTGGGGAAATGAGAGGCTGATCAAATGACATGAACAAATTCTGGGATGTCATGTACAGCATGGTAATTACAGTTAATAATACTGTACTAAAACACTTGAAATTTGCTGAGAGTAAATCTTCTATGTTTCTACCACACACACAGTAAGTACGAGAGGTGCCAGACATGTTAACTTGATTGTGGTAAGCATTTTACAATGCCTCCATGTATTAAGTCGTCATGTTGTATGTCTAAAAAAATCAGGATGTACGCTCTCAATATAATTTTGGCATTCATTCATACTTCAAGAAAGCTGAAAAAGTTAATAAATTTTCATGAGTTTTAAAATCTCATAAAATAAACGATTTATAAGTGACTTTATAATTTGGACACTTTTTTCCCTCAGTTGTGTCATAGGCAGTTCAAGTAAGACTTTGTGATAGAAGGAATTCAATACTATTTAAAAATGTCTTCTAAGGTAGAACACATAATTTTGCAAATATCTACAGTCCATATTTTACATCTGAAATATTCTATTCTACAGTTTGTCACAAACTTTTATTCCTCAAGCCTTCCATTAATTGAGATTCCTAACAGCTAGGGCTGATTTTTTAAATGTTGCAGTTTCTAAAACTTATTTTCATGAACCTTTTCTTCTAAATGTCTTTGACCCTAGGCGGTATATTTGGTAAATTTTTTAAAATGTATTTGTAATAGGAACTTTAATTTCTTTACAACAACTTTAAAGTATACTTGTATGAACGTTGCTATCTATCTGTCCTAGATTATAAATCTTGAGGTAATGTCTGTGCATATTTTCAATATATTTCTAATAGCACATAGCAGAATATCAAATATTAATGTTATAAAATGAACACACAAAAAGCCTCTATATTTAAAGCCTCTGTACTCCTAGCTATAGATTTCATACCAATGTGAGCTGAATTTAAATTCTGTTAAAAAATTCAACATACCAATAATTAAGCATAAGAATATTAATATTTATGGGTTTGTTCATATAGAACAGGTTCTACATCCAAAACACCCATATCAAATAAACAACAAAAAGTTAAAAATACACTTTTTGGTTGTATTTTCCACAGGGTTTCAGGGCACATGCACCTCTAAAATGGAAAGAGAGTTGGCTAACACTTGGGACTCTATTTTTAAAATAACATTCTTAGATAAAATAAGACAGCACTCATCATAAGAGGACAAGTGAGAATACAGTCAAGGGTGTTACAGTGAGCTTTTCCTAGAAATCCCAGGATAGAGCAACTAAGTTTCAACAGTTTTCAAGCTGCCACTCTGGCACTGTTTGCAAACAAAAGAATTCCGATGGGTACTGCTTCATGAAGGTCCAAGCAAATTCCAAATGATAACAACCTGGTTGTTACCGTACAAACGGTACACGTTATAAACCCAGATTTAAGGGGTTAAATTATTTTGTTGATTTTTTTTTTTTAAGCTATCACTGAAACCATGAGAAGGACCTAAATGATGGGTACTGAGGCATCAGGTCTTTGACTGAAATAACGAGAGTTTAGGTTCACACATACTCTCCAACAGGTATAACAGATAACAGAGTTTAACAAATACTTTCTGAGAGTATTTGGATTTCGAATATTGTTCTTTCTGTATCCATAGCAACATGCATAATCTTTCTTTTAAATGTCTTTATTAAAATATATAAGAACATCTTATTTTATTTTATTTTTTATTTATTTGAGAGAAAGAGACTGAAAGAGAGAGAGTGGAGAGTGAGCGCATATGCAGGGAGGAGGCGCAGACAGAGAGGGAGAGAGAATCTCCAGCAGACTCCCCTCTAAGCGCGGAGCCGGGCCCACGGGATCATGACCTGAGCCAAAATCAAGAGTCAGATGCCGAACCGGCTATACCCCAGGTGCCCGTGTAACATGCTAAAATGCAGACGCCGCCCATCCACATCCCTTATATTGACACATTTCCAAATGCCTTGCCTTACTCTCCTTCCACCTCTTCTTTCAAAAATTCTTCCTTTCTTTTTTGATCAGGATTTTATCTTTTAAACCCAAAGCCATTCCCATTAGTCCCTACTTAAAAATCTCAACAGCCCTCCTACAGTAGGAGTTCCCAAACTAAGGCATTGAATAGCTCCATTTGTGACTGTTTACCATATGTTTTTGTTTTCCTGTATTGTTATATAATACTTTCTGAAAATGAGCTTCCTTTTAAAACTGATACAAAGAAATTCTGTGCCTCTTCTGGCTTGTTTTTTCAGTCAGAAAAGAAGAGCTTAAGCAGAGTTAACAAAAGAGCCCCAAATCCCGTGCCACGATGCAGCTACAATGTCATATGCTGCAGACAGGTCCATATGAGGTCAGTTAGAGTTCGACTCCACAGTTGCTTTACTCTGTGACCAAAGCTAAGGGGACACCTTCTATTCTGGGACATTGCCAAGTTCACTCCAGAAGAAAAAGCGCACCTAACAAATCCTTTCCTTTAAAGCTTCAGATTACAAGTGGCCTGGGTTTGGTTCCACTCTCATTTCTTTGGCCAGAGCAAGTCATGTGGATAAGACTGAATGGGCCAGAAAAACCCAATCTCTCCCTAGCTACAGCAGCAGATATTTTGAACAATAATACAATCAACCACACTTGCCAGGAACAGAAGATAGTTATGTAAAGGAAACACAATGCTATTAATTCCTAGTTAGATAATGTTTCCTGCTAAGTGTTAAAATTACATTAGTGCCGACCGTTTCTTTTTTCTTTTCTCCTTTCTTCCTTTTTTCTTTTCCCTTTCCTTCCTTCCTTCTTCACTTTTTAACCTTTAGAGACTGGGCTTATTTCATTCAATGTAATTTGCTCACTCAACATAATTTGCTTTGATTTTCTCAATATATTAGGAATATTGGGAATAGAACTGTATCTCATTCTGTGATACCATGTCTTGTCCACAACAAGGTATCACATAAAGTCATTCACCTAAAATCATTGCCAGTATGCTTTCCACACCTATAAAACATACCTGCAAATATCAAATTAAAATTCTTAAATAAGGCTGACAGTTGGATTCATACTCACATTTCCAGTATCAACTCCAGTCATGCATTTTCCTTCCTCTTGTTCCCACTGTTCCCTCGACCCCTTTCTGATAAATCCCAACCTCCCCAGGCTCCATCTCTGCAGAAGCACATCTTCTGCTTAAATGCACCATTATTTGATGAACCGAGACTGGCCCTGTTATTTTACCAAGCACATGCAATTCAAGGCTGGGCCCTGCTCTTATCCTACAAGTCTCACAGTCTTCTTTAGTCTTTTTTTAGTGAGAAATAACTGACAGACTCCTTTTCAAATGAAATAGGAACTGAAGAAAAATTTTAAAAACATAAAAGGAATAAGGACGGGAGTAGAAATGTACAGTTGGGGCCAAGATGAAGTGTAGTCAAACACAGTAGGAGTATTACTACTTTGATAATACTGTGGAAACGTGTTTATTATTACAATTAAATGTTAACTAAGAAATTGTACAAATTAATGTGGAGGAGGAAGATAAATTATTCAGAAATGTTTTGCTTTTCTGATTTATATACTTTGTAACATAAACAGCATCATTCCATAATAAAGTCATTAAAGCCAAGAGAGACTGTTTCTGGGCATGGAAAAAAAAAAGAATCCAGAGGCATGTGCATTACTTATGGATAAATGAAACTTACAAATACATACTTAGAGCTATAGCTCTTACAGAGAGTATCTGCATAATGACTTCTATTCAAATAAAGACATGAAGGAAATTATAATTTAAAAAGCAAAATGAACTTTTGTTCCCTGAGCGCTTTCCGTAGAGTTCCAGAGGACGGGAATACAAATGGCGGCCTCCTGGTCTCCGGCCCGGAGGAGCCGAGAGCCCAGGGCCGCACTCCTCAGTGCGCACTCAGAGAACCGTGCCCAGTTACTCCCGTCTGCCTGACCTCCGGCCGCGCTCCGAGCTCACCGAGCCTGCGACCGGTTCAAGGTAACACGGAGCTGTGAGCTTACTGTCGGCTCTGTCTCTGTAGCCGGCTTTCCCGTTCCAATACCCGCAAGCTCTGCGACACTCAGACACCCCCGATCCTTCTGTGACCCTGCGGGACCTGAGGCCCCTGTCAAAAGACACAGGGTATCAGAATGGATAAAAAAACAAAACCCATCTATATGTTGCCTCCAAGAAACACATTTTAAGCCTGAAGACACCTCCAGATTTAAAGTGAGGGGGTGGAAAAGAATTTACCATGCTAATGGACATCAGAAGAAAGCAGGAGTGGCAATCCTTATATCAGATCAATTAGATTTTAAGCCAAAGACTATAATAAGAGATGAGGAAGGACACTATATCATACTCAAAGGGTCTGTCCAACAAGAAGATTTAACAATTTTAAATATCTATGCCCCCAATGTGGGAGCAGCCAACTATATAAACCAATTAATAACAAAATCAAAGAAACACATCAACAATAATACAATAATAGTAGGGGACTTTAACACTCCCCTCACTGAAATGGACAGGTCATCCAAGCAAAAGATCAGCAAGGAAATAAAGGCCTTAAACGACACACTGGACCAGATGGACATCACAGATATATTCAGAATATTTCATCCCAAAGCAACAGAATACACATTCTTCTCTAGTGCACATGGAACATTCTCCAGAATAGATCACATCCTCGGTCCTAAATCAGGACTCAACCGGTATCAAAAGATTGGGATCATTCCCTGCATATTTTCAGACCACAATGCTCTAAAGCTAGAACTCAACCACAAAAGGAAGTTTGGAAAGAACCCAAATACATGGAGACTAAACAGTATCCTTCTAAAGAATGAATGGGTTAACCGGGAAATTAAAGAAGAATTGAAAAAAATCATGGAAACAAATGATAATGAAAATACAACGGTTCAAAATCTGTGGGACACAACAAAGGCAGTCCTGAGAGGAAAATATATAGCGGTACAAGCCTTTCTCAAGAAACAAGAAAGGTCTCAGGTACACAAACTAACCCTACACCTAAAGGAGCTGGAGAAAGAACAAGAAAGAAACCCTAAGCCCAGCAGGAGAAGAGAAATCATAAAGATCAGAGCAGAAATCAATGAAATAGAAACCAAAAAAACAATAGAACAAATCAACGAAACTAGGAGCTGGTTCTTTGAAAGAATTAATCAAATTGATAAACCCCTGGCCAGACTTATCAAAAAGAAAAGAGAAAGGACCCAAATAAATAAAATCATGAATGAAAGAGGAGAGATCACAACTAACACCAAAGAAATACAAACTATTATAAGAACATACTATGAGCAACTCTACGGCAATAAATTTGACAATCTGGAAGAAATGGATGCATTCCTAGAAACATATAAACTACCACAACTGAACCAGGAAGAAACAGAAAGCCTGAACAGACCCATAACCAGTAAGGAGATTGAAACAGTCATTAAAAATCTCCAAACAAACAAAAGCCCAGGGCCAGACGGCTTCCCGGGGGAATTCTACCAAACATTTAAAGAAGAACTAATTCCTATTCTCCTGAAACTGTTCCAAAAAATAGAAATGGAAGGAAAACTTCCAAACTCATTTTATGAGGCCAGCATCACCTTGATCCCAAAACCAGACAAGGATCCCACCAAAAAAGAGAGCTATAGACCGATATCCTTGATGAACACAGATGCGAAAATACTCAACAAAATACTAGCCAATAGGATTCAACAGTACATTAAAAAGATTATTCACCACGACCAAGTGGGATTTATTCCAGGGCTGCAAGGTTGGTTCAACATCCGCAAATCAGTCAATGTGATACAACACATCAATAAAAGAAAGAACAAGAACCATATGATACTCTCAATAGATGCTGAAAAAGCATTTGACAAAGTACAACATCCCTTCCTGATCAAAACTCTTCAAAGTGTAGGGATAGAGGGCACATACCTCAATATCATCAAAGCCATCTATGAAAAACCCACCGCAAATATCATTCTCAATGGAGAAAAACTGAAAGCTTTTCCGCTAAGGTCAGGAACACGGCAGGGATGTCCATTATCACCACTGCTATTCAACATCGTACTAGAGGTCCTAGCCTCAGCAATCAGACAACAAAAGGAAATTAAAGGCATCCAAATCGGCAAAGAAGAAGTCAAATTATCACTCTTCGCAGATGATATGATACTATATGTGGAAAACCCAAAAGACTCCACTCCAAAACTGCTAGAACTTATACAGGAATTCAGTAAAGTGTCAGGATATAAAATCAATGCACAGAAATCAGTTGCATTTCTCTACACCAACAGCAAGACAGAAGAAAGAGATATTAAGGAGTCAATCCCATTTACAATTGCATCCAAAACCACAAGATACCTAGGAATAAACCTAACCAAAGAGACACAGAATCTATACTCAGAAAACTATAAAGTACTCATGAAAGAAATTGAGGAAGACACAAAGAAATGGAAAAATGTTCCATGCTCCTGGATTGGAAGAATAAATATTGTGAAAATGTCTATGCTACCTAAAGCAATCTACACATTTAATGCAATTCCTATCAAAGTACCATCCATCTTTTTCAAAGAAATGGAACAAATAATGCTAAAATTTATATGGAACCAGAAAAGACCTCGAATAGCCAAAGGGATATTGAAAAAGAAAGCCAACGTTGGTGGCATCAGAATTCCGGACTTCAGGCTCTATTACAAAGCTGTCATCATCAAGACAGCATGGTACTGGCACAAAAACAGACACATAGATCAATGGAACAGAATAGAGAGCCCAGAAATAGACCCTCAAATCTATGGTCAACTAATCTTCGACAAAGCAGGAAAGAATGTCCAATGGAAAAAAGACAGCCTTTTCAATAAATGGTGCTGGGAAAATTGGACAGCCACATGCAGAAAAATGAAATTGGAGCATTCCCTTACACCACACACAAAAATAGACTCAAAATGGATGAAGGACCTCAATGTACGAAAGGAATCCATCAAAATCCTTGAGGAGAACACGGGCAGCAACCTCTTCGACCTCTGCCGCAGCAACATCTTCCTAGGAACAACGCAAAAGGCAAGGAAAGCAAGGGAAAAAATGAACTACTGGGATTTCATCAAGATCAAAAGCTTTTGCACAGCAAAGGAAACAGTTAACAAAATCAAAAGACAACTGACAGAATGGGAGAAGATATTTGCAAACGACATATCAGATAAAGGACTAGTGTCCAGAATCTATAAAGAACTTAGCAAACTCAACACCCAAAGAACAAATAATCCAATCAAGAAATGGGCAGAGGACATGAACAGACATTTCTGCAAAGAAGACATCCAGATGGCCAACAGACACATGAAAAAGTGCTCCATATCACTCGGCATCAGGGAAATACAAATCAAAACCACAATGCGATATCACCTCACACCAGTCAGAATGGCTAAAATCAACAAGTCAGGAAATGACAGATGCTGGCGAGGATGCGGAGAAAGGGGAACCCTCCTACACTGTTGGTGGGAATGCAAGCTGGTGCAGCCACTCTGGAAAACAGCATGGAGGTTCCTCAAAATGTTGAAAATAGAACTGCCCTATGACCCAGCAATTGCACTATTGGGTATTTACCCTAAAGATACAAATGTAGTGATCCAAAGGGGCACATGCACCCGAATGTTTATAGCAGCAATGTCCACAATAGCCAAACTATGGAAAGAACCTAGATGTCCATCAACAGATGAATGGATCAAGAAGATGTGGTATATATACACAATGGAATACTATGCAGCCATCAAAAGAAATGAAATCTTGCCATTTGCGACAACATGGATGGAACTAGAGCGTATCATGCTTAGTGAAATAAGTCCAGCAGAGAAAGACAACTATCATATGATCTCCCTGATATGAGGAAGTGGTGATGCAACATGGGGGCTTAAGTGGGTAGGAGAAGAATCAATGAAACAAGATGGGATTGGGAGGGAGACAAACCATAAGTGACTCTTAATCTCACAAAACAAACTGAGGGTTGCTGGGGGGAGGGGGTTTGGGAGAAGGGGGTGGGGTTGTGGACATTGGGGAGGGTATGTGCTTTGGTGAGTGCTGTGAAGTGTGTAAACCTGGTGATTCACAGACCTGTACCCCTGGGGATAAAAATATATGTTTATAAAAAATAAAAAATTAAAGTCTAAAAAAAAAAAAAGCAAAATGAATTAAAATATTTTATATTAGATTCTCTACTTCCCTGTCTAAAATGTATGCTAAGAAAAATTAATTTTGAACTATATTATTATTAATTTACAAGTATAGCTTGAGGATTTTAAATTCTTAATATGAATAACAGTGAAATAAGTCAAGCAGAGAGACAGTCAATTATCATATGGTTTCACTTACTTGTGGAGCACAAGGAATAACACAGAGGACATTGGGTGAAGGAGAGGAGAAGTGAGTTGGGGGAAATCAGAGGGGGAGACGAACCCTGAAAGACTGTAGACTCTGAGAAACAAACCAAGGGTTTTGGAGGGGAGGGAGTGGGGGGGTTGGGTGAGCCTGGTGGTGGGTATTATGGAGGGCACGTATTGCATGGAGCACTGGGTGTGGTGCATAACAATGAATTTTGGAACACTGACAAAAATAAAAATTGAAAAAAATGAATAACAATAAAATTTCAACCCTATATGTGAATATATTAAGATATTGATATAGTTTGTTAATTATAAAATAAATTTCTTTTTCTAAATATGAAATGGACATATATCTTTAAAAAAAGGTAATAAAGGGAAAATCCTGTTTTTAGACAGTTGGCCCGGTTTCATAATACACTTAATCTTATACAGTCACCATAAATACCTTGCTTCCCTTGCATACCAGTGGATATTCTGAGGATGTGTGAATATTTCTTCCAATAATTTTTACTAAGTATTTTTCATATATCATGACTACATACAATACATAGTATGCATATACTTGAAGGACATGATTAAGTTTTATTTTTCAAACTTTTTTAGTGTGTCAATTAGTACCAGGTATATATAGCATTGTTAATTAAAACTGCATCACTATTTTTCTTTTAGAGAATCTTTCTTGGAAATAAGTATGAATGTAGAAGATTTCACTGAAGTTGGAACACTTCTCAAATGGAACTGCAGTACTTTCAAATCCTTATTTTCCAGTGATGGCAGCCTTTCCACTTTGTCATTTAACAGTTACTGTTCAATGTCTGAATGTACAAGGCACCAAGGAATTAAAAACTGCATGAGGAAATGACATAGTAGATAAAGGACTAGTATCCAAAAATCTATAAAGAACTTACTAAACTCAACTTCCAAAGAACAAACAATCCAATCAAGAAATGGGCAGATGGCATGAACAGACATTCCTGCAAATAGGATACTCAGATGGTCAACAGACAAATGAAAAAGTGCTCCACATCACTCAGCATCATGGAAATACAAATCAAAGCCACAGTGAAATACCACGTCACACCAGTCAGAATGGCTAACATTAACAAGTCCGGAAACAACAGGTGCTGGCAAGGATGCGGAGAAAGGGGAACCCTCCTACACTGCTGGGGTATGCAAGCTGGTGCAACCACTCTGGAAAACAGCATGCAGGTTCCTCAAAAAGTTGAAAATAGAGCTACCCTATGACCCAACAATTGCACTACTGGGTATTTATCCTAACGATACAAATGTAGTGATCTGAAGGGGCATGTGTACCCCAATGTTCATAGCAGCAGTGTCCACAACAGCCAAACTACAGAAAGAACCTAGATGTCCATCAACAGATGAATGGATAAAGAAGAGGTGGTGTGTGTATGTGTATAAATATATATATATACACACATACATATACAATGGAATACTATGCAGCCATCAAAAGAAATGATATCTTGCCATTTGAAACAATGTGGATGGAACTAGAGGGTATTTATGCTGAGTGTAATAGGTTAATCAGAGAAAAGACAATTATCATATGATTGCTCTGATATGAGGAATTTGAGAGGCAAGGTGGGGGCTGTGGGCAGCAGGGAAGTAAAAAATGAAACAAGATGGGATTGGGAGGGAGACAAACCATAAGAGACTCAATCTCACAAAACAAACAGGGTTGCTGGGAGGTGGGGGGGGGTAGGGAGAGGGTAGCTGGGTTATGAACATTGGGGAGGATATGTGCTATGGTGAGTGCTGTGAATTGTGTAGCCTGATGAGTCATAGCCCCGTACCCCTGGGGCAAATAATACATTATATGTTAATAAAAAAGCAAGGAAATGGTAAAAAAAAACAAAAAAGAAAAAAGAAAAAACAAACAAACAAAAACCTGCATGAGGGTGCCTAGATGGTTTAAGTCCCTTCAGCGTCTGTCTTTAGCTCAGGTCATGATCTCACGCTCCCTGCTCACTGGGGAATCTGCTTCTCCCTTTCCCTTGACTCTCCCTACCTCCACGCGTGCTCGTGCTCTCTCTCAAACAAATAAATAAATACCTTTAAACAGTGCATGATCCAGACATTGGAATTTATAATCTAGAAGCAAAGATACATCCAAACCCAAATCACTGTCAAAGGAGACTGTGATAGGAGACTTATCATACAAGTCAGCATGGAAGTGTTAAGAAGCAAACAAGGCTTAGAACAAGGATTGCTGCCTGGGGCTAATCAGAGAGACTGCAAGGGGGAAAAGTGACATTTGCTCTGGGCAGAAACTAATGGTTAAAAGTCAGGAAGAAGAGGGAGAAGAAGGGTAAATTCTACGCAGAAAGCATAGCAAGGGGAAAGGCGCAGAGGTGGGAAATTACAACGGTCTCGGGGTGACAGCAAGGGGTTTAGGCTGACAGGACTCGTGTGTGGGAGAGGAGTGGGACGCAGAGAAGATAGTGCAGCTTGGAGAAAAATCTCTCTGCTGAATGAATACAACAGACCCGGCATTCAGCCTGAGTTAGAACAATGAACTGCCAAATAGGGCCTCTATCTAGCTATTTTAGTGTGCTAATTACAGAGAGAAAATGTTGTTATTATAGGAAACAAATACTGAATCAGCACATTAAGAAAGTTTGCCTCATTAGCAATACTTTTAAAGAGTCAGGATGTTTGAAGCTCCGGAATAGATTATTTATGGCTTTGTGGCGTAGAGAGCCAGGAGGCAGCGAGGTGGATGAGGAGGCACATAACTAAATAGAAAGGATTTTCATGGGCTCACCTGTTAGGAAGTGCTTATTTTTATCTAGAAATGTGTTACTGACCAATCTAAGAAAAAAAAAAGTACAGGATATTTACCACTAATATTTATACAAGATATTACATTTAAAAGTGTCTTCGGATACATCTTATATAATCTTCGTAAAAACCATATTGCTCAAAACAACAAGTGTATTATTCCCATCATATAGAAGAGAAATGGGGCTCAGGGTGACCCAGATGGGCCAAGTGCCATTTCCAAACAAGGTAAATGATAATCAAGGCTGAAATTTGAATCTACCTGACTCTAAGATGTATATCTTGTATCTGTGTATCTGTGTATCCTGCGTATCTTCCTACAACAACTGTTGCCCCCTAAAAGGGGTGGACTTACCGGCCTTTGACATGGAGAGTGTCACTGAGACCCTCTTACGCATCACTGTCTTCCTCTGTATAATGGGAATGAAAATTACGCTTCACAGAGATGTTGAGGTGGTTTTGGGAAGTTGTTTTTTTTTGTAAATTCTAGAAAGCTGTCCATTTTATCAGTTTTCTAATGCTTTGGATATTATTCCTAGTGTTCTCATAATTTTTAAATGTTTTACTGTCTGTTGTTATATGCCCTTTTTTTTCATTCTACTATCTGTGCCTTTTCTCTCCTCAACCAACAATGCCAGAGATTTCTCCATTATATTGATCTTCTCTAAGAACCAACTTTTAATTTCTGGACTTTCCTACTATTTTTTTGTTTTCCATTATTTTTCTTTCCATCCTCTGCCTACTCTACAGGCTATTTCTCTGCTCTAGTTCTAACTCCTTGCAGATTTTTTTTTATTTATTACTTTTAATGTCCTATTTTCCATTATGAAGAAATTGTTATGATTTCTTCTTAAGCCATTAATTTTAAGGTAATATTTTTAAAGTTTCCGAACTAAAGTAGAAGAGGTAATACATATTTTTCTATTGTGTTGCAGTATTACTGTATTTTGTTTAGAAAAGATATTTTGCATAATATCAATTATGTGGATTTACTTAGAATTTATTAGAATATATATACACTTATACATATTCATTGAGTTTACTTTTTGTGCTTGAATATGATAAATCTTCAGAAGTATTCAATGTCTGCTTGGAAATAATAAAATTCTCTATAAGTAAGTTTTATAATTTCACTTACATAAAGTTTATTAGATAAGTTTTCCAAATTCTCTGATCTCTACTTTTTGTCTTCTTGCCTTGCACTTACCTAATTTTTTTCACTGTATTTCCAACCTTTCTATGATTATCTCTTATAAACAACATTACAACTGTATATAAAAGAAATCCAGTATGAAGATATTTGTCTTTAGTAGGTATGTTTAATAGGTTTATTATTACTGTAATAATTGCATTTAAAATTCAATTTTGATTTTTTTATTGATTTCTCTTAACCATAGTTTCTTCCATAGTATTCCCCTTTTCCTGCCTTACTAGTTTCTCTTTTTTTTTTCCTTCCACCAGTACATATTTTTAAGAGATTACATTGACATTTTAAAAACAGATTTATTTATTTGGGGGGCAGAGGGCACATGTGTCTGTGAGTGGGGGGAGGGGAAGAGGGAGAGAATCTTCAAGCAGATACCCCGAGTGTGAAGCCCAATGTGGGGTTTGATCCCACTACTCTGAGATCGTGACCTGAACCAAAGCTGAGTCAGAAGCTTAACTGACTGAACCACCCAGGTAACCTACACTCACATTTTTAACCCCTATAATTACCAAGTTGAAAAACTAATTATAATCTCCCATTTCCTTCTGGAAACAAACAAAGGATGTATGCTTTTGTCTAAAAATTCTCATTCTGTGTTATTTATCCCTTCTATGTTATTTATCCAGAATTTTAGCTTTTGAAGGTCTATTTTTATGTTTAGCAAAATTTGCTTAAGTATAACATTTGTTATACATGTGTATACATACACAGATACATGCACATATACACACACACTACACAAACCATAAGTGTACAACTTTCAGTATAATTGACAAAATTATACTATTTCCTTTACTTGTTTCAAACATATTTTAAAGTCTCTTTCATATATTTTTTGCAATGGAAGTTTGTGTAGATAATTCATTCCTCACTCTGTCATACTTGTGGCTTCCCTCCCTCATTACTAATGTTAATAGTTTTCATTACATTAAGACAATTTCGGACCGTCCTCTCACATTTACTGAGTTGCCTTCCGTGGAAGTCTCACATGTCCCGAGTCCTGACAACTACATGTTTATTTCCGAAGTGGCTTTATGGATTATCTCCAGTTTGGGACACACTTTTTTTTAGTGTTCACATTTCTCAATTTATGGTTTCCATGTCACAAAGGCACTGTGACATTAGAACCCGTACTTAGCCATAGTAATGGCTTCTGGCTTTCCTTTCCTATGTGTGACACTATTTCTACTATAGGTCCTAAGTGCATAACAGAGACGTTTACAGCTTTCTCAGACCAGCCTGGCAGTCTTTCTTGCCGCTATTCAGAGCCAATAGAGCCCTGCACAGCTCCAGAGAGAAAGCATGGAGCTCTATCTCCCTTAGCATTTAAAATACTAGCTTCTCCCTTCCTTCTCCTAATGTCCTCCATGCTATTCCTTATGCTGCACAAATAAGTGAAACTGTATGATAATTAACTTTCTCTGCTTGACTTATTTCATTAGCATAATCTCCTCCAGTTCCATCCATGTTGATACAAAAGTTGGGTATTCATCCTTTCTGATGGAGGCAAAATACCCCATTGTATGTATGGACCATATCTTCCTTATCCATTCATCTGTTGAAGGGCATCTCAGATCTTTCCACAGTTTGGTATTGTGGACATTGCTGCTATGAACATTGGGGTGCATATGGCCCCCCCCTTTTTTTTTTACCACATCTTTATCTTTGGGGTAAATACCCAGTAGTACAATTGCTAGGTCAGTGAAGGGGGTGAAAACTGGAGGGGAGATGAACCATGAGAGACTATGGACTCTGGGAAACAAACTGAGGGTTTTAGAGGGGAGGCGGGTAAGAGGATGGGGTAAGCAGGTGATCCGTATTAAGTAGGGCATGTATTGCATGGAGCACTGGGTGTTATATGCAAACAATGAATCATGGAACAGTATCTCAAAAACTGATGATGTGCTCTATGTTGACTAACATAATAAAACAAAACAAATTAAAACAAAAACGAAAAACACTAGCTTCTCACTCTTAAGGCCTGCTTCACTTCTGATACTCTCTGGGCTCCTAGATTTCCATGTGGCTCACTGTTCTTTTTTTTTTTTTTAAGATTTTATTTATTTATTAGAGAGAGAGAGATCACAAGTAGGCAGACAGGCAGGCAGAGAGAGAGGGGGAAGCAGGTTCCCTGCCTAGCAGAGAGCCTGATGCAGGGCTCGATCCCAGGAACTTAGATCATGACCTGAGCCAAAGGCAGAGGCTTAACCCACTGAGCCACCCAGGCTCTGTAGGAGTCCCTTGGCTCACTGTTCATGCTCTCATTTGTGGCATCTGGGAATTCTCCTCAAACTTAGCTGTGCATTAAACTTGTATTTGCATGTGTAGAGCATGCGTATGGAATGTATAAGGGCTGACAGGCAGGGGAGCAGGTTTTCCATCAACACAGTGTAGTACATTTTCTAAAAGTATGCTAAATGATTTTTTTTAAGATTTTATTTATTTGACAGAGATCACAAGTAGGCAGAGAGGCAGGCAGAGAGAGAGGGAAGCAGGTTTCCTGCTGAGCAGAGAGCCCAATGCAGGGCTCAAGCCCAGGACCCTGAGATCATGACCAGAGCTGAAGGCAGAGGCTTTAACCCATTGAGCCACCCAGGTGCCCCCTAAATAATGTTTTAATGGGGTTTCCTTTTTTATATTTAAATTTGGTAAGGTGCATATAACATAAAATTTAGCATCTTAATTCACCATTTTAAATTGGAAAGTTTAGTGGTGTTACGTATATTCACACTGATATAAGATGCCATCTCCAAAACCCCTTTCATTTTGCAGCTGAAACTCCATACCCATTAAACAACTCTCTATTCCCCACTTCCCCCAACCTGTGCCAGTGATCACTCTTCTGTCTTTATAAATTTGACTATTCTACGTACCTCATGTTAGTGGAGGCATGTGTTATTTGTTTTTTTGTGACTGGCTCATTTCACTTATCATCATGTCTTCAAACAAGATTCATCTATGTTGTAATATGTCCAGCATTTCTTAAGTCTGAATAACATATCTATATCTATATATAGATCTATCTATCTATATCTATAGATATCTTTATCTATATCTATATATCTATATGTCTATACCACACTTTCTTTATCCTCACTTCTGTCAATTCACACTTGGGTTGCTTCCACCTTTTGGGTATTAGGAATAATGCTGCTATGGCCATAGGCATTCAAATACTTCTTCAGGACCTAGACATCAAGTCTTTAGGATATATACTCAGAAATGAAATTGTTTGATGATATGTAATTCTGTTGTAAAATTCTGTGAAATCACCACACTCTCTCCCATAGTGGCTGCACCACCTTACATTTCCATCAACAGTGCACACACAGTATCCAATTTCTCCACAATAACTGTTATAAATATATTGATAACAGTGACCACCTTAATGGGTATGAGATGGTGTCTCATTCTAATTTTGATTTGCATTTCCCTAACGATTAGTGAAATGCAGTTTTTCACATGCTTGTATGCTTGTTGGCCAACTGTGCATCTTCTTTAGAGAACTGATTTTTAGAAAAAAACTTTCCACTGAAATTTAAAAAAATAGATACTAGAATAGCATGCCAATTGACTTAATGTTTTTTTTTTCCAATTTATTACAGTTGGTTATGTAAGCGAATAGTTTCCATTACGTTGAGGCAAAGTCAACATTTGGTCTCCGTCATGACTGGTATTACCATTCCACCTGGTGTCTTTTCAGGAAACAGCTATAGTGAGAAATCAGGATATATGCCTCTGAATTTCCCCAAAACTTGACCCTGAAATATCTATTAACAGTATATCTCATATGTGAGTCCAAAATAATGGTAGATTGTACCCTGAGAATTCTACTCCAAGTAACTGTATAAAACCTATCAACCAACAAAAATACAGTGAATGCTAGTTTACCTTTAAATGGAAAATCTGTTGTAGGGCATTTTTCATGGCAAATACATTCTGCCTTTTTTTTTTCCACTTCTTTCTAACACAGATTGAAGCTCTCAACCACAGTGGCTAAGCTGGAGGAGGCCCGTTACTCAGCACAGAGAAGAGTGAGAAAAATTGTCTTTTTTTGAAGGGGAGTGGTAAAGAGTTTGAAATTATCCTAAGAATATTCTACAAACATAAAAGTTCTCTGTGTATTTTGTTTAGTTCTTTGTGCTTTTCCCTAAGTATGCCTCACTTTTCTCTAGCAGTGACTACACACTCAAGGAAAATGGTCTAAACATATAAATAAAATATAAGAATAAGCTAACATAAAAAGTAACAGACATTTCTATTAAAAGGTTGTACTATCTGTTATTTAGAAACAGTAAGAACAAAATGTCTAATTTTACTGTTCCCTTATCATTAGTATACCTTTCTTTCTTTTTTTTTTTTTTTAAATTTGACAGAGAGAGAGATCATAAGTAGACAGAGAAGCAGGCAGAGAGAGCAAAGCAGGCTCCCTGCTGAGCAGAAGCCCTATGCGGGGCTCGATCCCAGGACCCTGAGATCACAACCTGAGCTGAAGGCAGAGACTTAACCCACTGAGCCACCCAAGCGCCCCCTCTAGTATACATTTCTAATAAGTTTTTAAGTTAATTCTGTGAAGTACATAAAACTACATGTACAGACTCCATGACATATTCATAATTCTAGACAAGTAAACTTTCAGTTTTTATCTACTGAAAAAAAGAACCATAAGCATTAAAACTGTAAAGCATTACATTCAGAAATATTTAATCAATTAACTCATTAATGAAGCTTTGCTGATGAAAATTATACACTGGTTGTTTTTAAAAGAAGCTCTTTCAAATTTTCATTTTAAGTAGTAACTGCGCTTTTTATGTATTTCTTTGAAATTGTATATTTGTTTATTTATTTATTTTTAAGATTTTATTTACTTATTTGACAGAGATCACAAGTAGGCAGAGAGGCAGGCAGAGAGAGAGGAGGAAGCAGACTCCCTGCCGAGCAGAGAGCCTGATGTGGGGCTCGATCCCAGGACCAGGATCATGACCTGAGCCAAAGGCACTGAGCTACCCAGGTGCCCCTGTAATTGTATATTTAAAATGTTGTTTGGATTTTCGGTCAAAGACCCCATAATTTATTTCTAGTTCTTTGCAGTAATTCCCTAATAAAATGGTTAGTGACAATAGCATAATGATTAATAATGTTATACATTACAGCTTCTAGGAGATACAAGTAATTAACAGATTTCATTGCCTTCATCAGTTCTATGAGGCAGACAGAATGAGAGAATATTATTCCTTTCATGGGAATTTAGAATACATAAGAGTTTAATGGTATATCAAATAATATTTACATATTTCCTGTGTCCATGGATATGAGTAGGAGTTCATAAATGTGGGGAATATTTATTCTATACAGTATTTCATTTATGTGCCTACTAACAAACCAATGTAATCTGTCAGAAAGATAAAAGTTTATTGCTTCCTAGACTGGTTACATCTCAATGATCACCAAATTTAATCATTACTTTGCTTAATTGTACTAAACTCTCGGAATGTACTCAAAGAAAACAATAGTTGCATGAAAGAATTTAAAGTGGTATTAATTTATTTTGACTTGAAAATTTCCTTTTACTTAAGTTTCTGAGTTTGAACATTACCAGTTAATAGGCAATGGGAGAACTGCTTTGGAAATATGTAGGAACCTCTTTCTCAAGAGCTAACCTTCTATACTCTAGGACAGGATTGGGTCTGGATCTGAATTTCCTAAAGACTAGGCTTGAAAGCTTTCTTCCTTAAGTTTGTGAAACATACAATGTTTTGCAATGTTTTGTGCTGCCTTTATCAGGTCATGCTGCAAAGTAATATAGCTGTGAAAAGCAGTTTAAAAGAATTGCAGCCATTGATTATAAATGCACTCACTCTGTAAGTTTAAAAATAAAACTTACTCTTTGGCTTTGCAAAAGCTTATTATTTTGGTGTAGGTCCCAATAGTTTATTTTTGCTTTTGTTCCCCTTGCTTGAGAAGACATATCCATAAATATTGCTAAGGCTGATGTCAGATTATGGTCTATGGTTTCTTCTAGTTATTTTATGGCTTCAGGTCTCATATTTAGGTCTTTAATCCATTTGGAGTTTATTTTTTGTGTGTGGCGTATGAAAGTGGTCCAGTTACATTCTTTTCCATGTAGCTGTCCAGTTTTCCCAACACCACTCATTGAAGAGACTCCTTTCCCCACAGTACATTCTTGCCTCCGTTGTCATACATTAATCAACCATAAAAACATGGGGCTATTTCTGGACTCTATTATGTTCCATTGATCTATGTGTCTATTTTTGTGCCACACTGTTTTGATTACTACAGCTTTGTAATTATACCTTCCAACCTGGGATTGTGATAACTCCAGCTATGCTCATTTTTCTCAAGATTGCTTTGACTCTTAGAAGTCTTCTGTGATTCCACATAAATTTTAGGATTATTTGTCTAGTTCTGTGAAAAATGCAACTGGTATTTTAATAGAGATTGCATTGAATCTGTAGATTGCTTTGGATAGTATGGACTGTTTAAAGACATTAATTCTTTCGATCTGTAAGCATAACGTAACTTCCTTTTTGTCTATATCATCTTTTCTCAGTTTTCAGAGTACAGGTCTTTCATCTCCTTGTTTAAAATTTATTTTAAGGTTTTTAATTTTTTTGAGGCAACTGTAAATAGAACTGTTTTCCTTTCTTTCTGCTACTTTGTTATTAGTGTATAAAAAAGCAATAGATTTCAGTATATTAATTTTGTATGATGCAACTTCACTGAATTCATTCATCAGTTTTAGTAGTTTTTTTTGGTGGAGAGTTTAGGGTTTCTATATAGTATCATGACACCTACAAATGATGGCAGTTTTCTTCCTCACCAATTTGGATGTCTTTTATTTCTTTTTCTTGTCTGACTGCTGCAATTAGGATTTCTAGTTCGGTGTTGAATAAAAGTAGTGAGAGTGAACATCCTTGTCTTGCTCCTGATCTTAGACGAAAAGCTTTCAGTTTTCAACACTGAGTATGATGTTATCTCTGGGTTTTTCATATGTAGACTTTATTTAGTTTGAGGTATGTTCCCTTTAAACCCACTTTGTCTAAAGTTTTTATCATGAACAAATGCACTTTGTCAATTTTTTTCCTGCATCTATTGAAATAATCATATGGTTTCTATCCTTCCTCTAGTTAATGTGATGTATCACAATGAATGGTTTAGAGCACTGAACTATGCTTGCGTCCTTGGGATAAAAGCTTTTCCATAGCAAAGGAAACCATCCACGAAGCAAAAAGGCAATCTAGTGAAAGGGGGCAGACATCTGCAAATGATACACCTGATAAAGGGTTAACATCCATGACACATAAAGAACTTACACAACTCAACACCAAAAACCAATCTGAAGTTAAAAACAAAAATGGGACAAGCACCTACACAGACATTTTTTCCAAAAAGACATCCAGATGGCCGACAGACATGAAAAGATGCTCAATATCAATAATCTTCAGGGAAATGCTAATCCAACCCACAATGAGATAGTATCTCACACCTGTGAGATGGCTAGTATGAAAAAAACAAGATATAGCAAGTACTGATGAAGACGTGGAGAAAAAGGAACCATCGTGCCCTGTTTGCAGGAACGGAAATTGGTGCAGCCCACTATGAAAAACATGGAGTTTCCTCAAAAAACTAAAATAGTTGATCCAGTTATTCCTCTACAAGATAAGCACCCAAAGAAAACAAAAACACTAATTTGAAAAGATAGATATATGCACCCATATGTTTATAGCAGCATTATTTACAATAGTCAAGATATGGAAGCAGCCTCAGTGTCCAAAATAGTTGATTGGATGAAGACAGGGCATACACGCGACAATGATATACTCCTCAGACATAAAAAAATGAGATCTTGCCATTTGTGACAACATGGATGGACCACATCGGTATTACACTAAGTGATCTCAGTCAGAGAAAGACAAATACCATATGATTTCACAAATGCAGAATCTAAAAACCAACAAATGAACAAACTAACAAAAAACCGATTCTTAAATACAGAGAACAAACTGGTGGTTCCCTGAGGGGAGGTTGGCCGATGGCTGAAGGAAATATGTGAATAGGATTAAAAGGTATAAACTTCAGTTATAAAATCACACAGATGAAAGGTATAGCATAGGGAATATAATCAATAATAAAACAAGATCTCGTTCTGAAATTCTATTTTGTGTTCTTATGGTGTATAAGAGGTGACATACCTGCCCCAGGCTGCCTCATTTGTAGATGCCTTATTAACTGGAACACAGGAGGAGTCAATGACAGTTGATTTGTTCATCTTGTAGCAGAAACCACAATCTGGATCCAACATACATTCGTTACAGTAACTGTAAAATAAGAAGAGTTACATCATGTTAGAGACAACTGGTATTCCACATTTTCCACAGTGCTTTGCAGGGAGCTTGGGGTCATGGCACTCATATTAGCCATAGCAAAGGCTATGCTGAGCCTGCTGGGAGCTGGCAAGTCTCCCCTACCCGTCCCTCCCCTGGCTACAGCAACAGCAGAAACTGCTCTGAGATGGAGGGAGGCTTGGATCTAAGACACTGGGTGTAAAAGACCCCAAGCCGCCCCTCAGCAAATCAACATTTGCTTTTCTAAGCCACTGAGCTTTGTTATCAAAGCATGGACTGGCCTACTGTGACCCAGCAGAGTGGTTCCAAATTGTATCATAGCATTTATTTTTCTTAACTGTCTTCATCATGCACCGTAGCTTTTAAAACTGGAAAATATACAATACATATTCTGAAATAGAAAATTTCAAAGAAAAATATTACACCTGAATAAAAAAGTTAAAAACAAAAATACCACCACTCCAATAATGGTCACTATTAACATCTTGGTAGGACATCTGTATTATTAAATCTACACTGAGTATCAACTATATGCTATGTTTAGTTTAAATAAGTTGGCATAGGAAAAAAGGCTAACTTTTCTCTAAGTTAATTATATCTACTGGCTGGATCATAGAGTCATAATCAATTAATCGTTGCTCAGATAACAGCAGTGTTCTAACTGCTGAAAACGCTAAAGAGGCGAAATCCTTTAGAGGGCAGGGTTTTCCAACTAAAGTCTACAAAGTACTTGTAAATGTGTTTTCTTGCTGTCAAACTCATTTGCCAGACAATTCTGGAGTACCTCAAACACGGCAGGGACACACACAGGGCACTGCAGACACTAAGATGAACAGAAAAATTCCCTGCTCTTGGGTAGATAAAAGGCAAGGACAGAAACAGATATACAAATAAATAATGGCAATGTAATAGAAATTAGTGTGAACCACTCTAAGGACAGAGGCCTGTTCATTTGCCTATAAGAGCTGGGGATGGTTTGGGAGGAGATATTTGACACAAATCATAAAAGAAATTTACCAGGCAAAGAGGTAGAGGGCAGGGCATTTCAGAGGACTGTGTATTCAAAAAGTAAGGATCAGTCAGCACTGACCTATTATTGACTGTGTACAAGTAATTACACAACGGGGCGTGGGCGAGAAACAGGGTAAGTACTACGGCCAGGCATCCAAAAAAGAGGTGAATCCTCAAAAGCAGAATACTTCTTTGATTAATTTAGCTAAATGGGAAAACACTGGCATTGTTCAAACACAAGACGATCATTTCAGCCTCCTTCTGTAAACTTTCTCTCTGCAAACAGCCATCCTTAATTTTAAATGAGACTTCAGACCCCTTGAGGCATAGCTTGGAGATACTGCGTATTCAGTTCCAGACCGCTGCAATGAAGCAAGTATCACAATAAATGTTTTTGGTTTCCTGATGCATATAAAAGTCATGTTTACACTATATTGTAGTCTACTGCGGGTGCAACAGCATTATATTAAAAAAAAAAAACCCAATGTACATATCTTAATTTAAAAATACTTGATTGCTAAAAAATGCTACCATCACCTGGACGCTCACCAAGTCATAATCACTGATCACAGATCACCCTAACAAACAGTAATGAAAAGTTTGAAATCTTGTGAGATTTACTAAAACATGACAGATACAAAGTGAGCAAATGCTACTGGAAAAATAGTGCTGACAGCCTTGCTTGATGTGCCGCTGCTGCAAAACTCCAATTCGTAAAAAAACACAATATTCTGTGAAATGCAGTAAAGCGAATCACAGCGAAATGAGGTATGCCTATACTGAAGGCAAAAGAGAGGCCTTCGACCTCCTACTGAAAGGTCCACATACTTCAGAGAGGTGATACAGCATTGTAAACATAAAAAGGTCCACACCCTTGATAAGCAAAATAACAGGACAGGAAGCGTTGGAAGTACTGAGGGCTTCTGGCTTTCACAACTAGACAGGGCTAACTTGGAAGGGAAGGGAATTCCTATAAGTACTCTGTTGGTTTCTTCCACCCACGTGAGACAGAATCTAACAGTCCTGATGTTTCCGGTGGCTTTAAAAGATACTTATTTGGAAAAGGTCAACTCATCCAACTGTAGAGAAATGACTCTATTTCTTTAAAAATAAGTAATTCCTATAACAGGCCAAGAAAAGGCAATGATGAAGGCCAACAGTTACCAAGAACCTACCACATGTGCACATCAAACATCATGAGGTGTCTTTGATAATGGTGATAATGGTTCCCTCCTCCATCACTCATTCATTCATTTCACTCTGACCACATCCTTCCGTGTTCTTCGGCTTGATTATAAATGATCCCACCTCTAGATCGTTCCTGGTGATTCATTCAGTTCAAGTATTTTCCACTTACTGTGTGCTAGGCACTATTCTGGGGTTGGGCCACTTCAGTAAACAGGACAAACTCCCCGCCCTCATGGAGCTATCTGTTAGATCTCCTGGTGACTCTGGTTCCTTGACTCCTCTACTTGCTCCCTATTCATTAGCTTTTTACTTTGTTTAGTTCCATCCTTATCTAGTTTATGGACCACGGACTAGCATTTCAACAACCTAAATTTCCTTGCCCATTTATCTTTCATCTCACCCGATTTGCAAAAATCCTAGCCATATGTGAGTGTAAACACTTGCCTTTTCTATGCCTCCCCCACAGACCCAAATGCAGCTGAGGGAATCACACAACAGGGCAGATAAGTAGTTCTCTCTAATACCCTTCTACCAGCCTCCAAAGGATTCCCAATGGGCTGACATTACTAATAATTTTCTCTAGTCAACTCCATACATGGACTTTTCCAACCACATTATACAGGGACTGTTCTTCAAATCTCCAATGCCTTGTCCTTTTAGTCACTTCATATCCAGCTTCACCTCAAGTCCACCTTCACATAGAAAACAGACGGAAGTGGTATATATACTCTTCTTATACTCTTATTGCAAACACAGAAACAATCACACTTTCCTCTGCGCCAGTTACGAGAAATTGTTGTTGTTCTCTATCTGGGCTTTCATCCCATTCCATCTCCTTAGCCCATTTCAGACCCTTTTGATTACTGCTCCTTCTTTCTCTTACATGTCTACTGTGTTAAGGTGGAAGATTAGCTTTTTGATTTGATATCTTTCTGCCTTTTTGCTGTAGGAAGTTATAGCTATGAATTTCCCTCTGAACACTGCTATACTTCCATACCATATTTGGAAGGTTTGGACTTCATTTTCATTCATCTCAAAGGATTTTCTAATTTTCCTTGTGACTCCTTTGACCCCCCTGGATTGAGAAGTGTTATTTAATTTTCATATATTCATGAGTTTCTCAAAATTTTTTCTGTTAGCGATTTCCTATTTCACTCCATTGTTAGTGGAAAACACATTCTTAGTATAATTTCAGACCATTTAAAATTTATTGAGGCTTTTCCTGTGACCTGGCATATTATCTATCCTGGAGGATGCTCCTTGCACACTGAAGGAGTGTATATTCTATTGGTAGTGGAGTATTCTTGAAATGTCTGTTAGATATGGATGGTTTGTAGTCACTACACTAATTTGGGGGGGTGTTTCAGATTCTCTTTCTTCTTTTTTTTAAATTTAAATTTTAGTTTACATACTATGCAATATTGTTTTCAGGAGTAGAATTCAGTAATTCATCTCTACGTACAACACCGAATGCTTATCACAAGTGCCTCCTTAATACCCATCACTCACCTAGCCTATATACTTCACCCACCTCCCTCCATCAACCCTTAGTTTGTTCCCTATTTGTAATAGTCTCTCATGGTTTGTTTCCCTCCTCCCCCCCGATATGTTCATCAATTTTATTTCTTTCTTTAAAAATATAATTTATTTACTTACTTACTTAGCACAAACAGGAAGGGCAGAGGGAGAAAGAGAATCTCAAGAAGACATCGCACTGATCATGGAGCAAGGCTCGATCCCAGGACCCATGAGATCATGACCTGAGCCGAAACCAAGAATTGGATGCTTAACATACTGCACCCCCTCTATTTTATTTCTTAAGTTCCACATGAGTGAGATCATATGGTTATTTGTCTTTCTCTGATTTATTTCACTTAGCATAATACATTCTAGTTCCATCCACATCATTGTGAATGGTAATATTTCATTCTTCCTGATGGCTGAGTAATATTCCATTAATATATATATGTACGTATGTGTATGTATGTATATGTATATACATATATGTATATATCTGTGTATATATACATATATGTATGTGTGTGTGTGTGTATATTTACAAATACACACACACACAAACACAACATCTCCACATGTTTATCCATTCATCAGTAGATGCACATTAGGGCTCCTTCCACAGTTTGGCTATTGTTGATAATGAAACATTGTGGTGCATGTACTCCTTTGAATCCATATTTTTGTATTCTTTTGGTAAATTCCTAGTAGTGAAATTACTGGATCAAAAGGTAGTCCTATTTTTAACTTTTTTTTTTTTTTTTTTAATTTTTAAGAGAGAGGGGGGGGGGGAGAGAGTGAGCACAGGCAGACAGAATGGCAGGCAGAGGCAGAGGGAGAAGCAGGCTCCCTGCTGAGCAAGGAGCCCGATGTGGGACTCGATCCCAGGACGCTGGGATCATGACCTGAGCCGAAGGCAGCCGCTTAACCAACTGAGCCACCCAGGCGTCCCTATTTTTAACTTTTTGGGGAACCTCCATACTGTTTTCCACAGTGGCTATACAAATCTGCATTCTTACCAACAGTGTAAGAGGGTTCCCCTTTCTCCTAATCCTCACCAATATCTGTTTCCTGTATTGTTAATTTTAGCCATTCTGACAGGTGGAAGCTGGTCCCTCATCATGGTTTTGATTTATATTTCCCTGATGATGAGTGATGTTGAGCATCATTTCACGTGTCTGTTAGCCATCTGGATGTCTTCTTTGGAAAAGTGTCTATTCATGTGTTTTGCCCATTTCTTAATTGATTTATTTGTTTTTTGGGCTTGAGTTTGATAAGTTCTTTATAGATTTTGGAAACTAATCCTTTATCTGATATGTTGTTTGCAAATATGTTCTTCCATTCCATAGGCTGCCTTTTAGTTTTATTTGATTGTTTTCTTCTTTGAGCAGAAGCTTTTTATCTTGATTTAGTCCCAAGAGCTCAGTTTTGCTTTTGTTTCGCTTGCCTGTGGTAATGTGTCTAGTAAGAAGATGCTATGGCTGAGGTTAAAGAAGTTATTGCCTCTGTTTTCCTCTAGGATTCTGATGGCTTCACTGTCTCACATTTAGGACTTTCATCCATTTTGAATCTATTTTTGTGTGTGGTGTAAGAAAGTGGTTCAGTTTCATTCTTCTGCATGCTGCTGTCCAGTTTTCCCAACACCATTTGTTGAAGAGACTTATCTTTTTTCCATTGGATATTCTTTCCCCCTTTGTCAAAGATTAGTTGACCTTATAGTTACACTAATACACTAGCTAAGCACCCTAGCCCCCTGTTTTCTAATAATCTGTGCAGTTCCACTTAACTTTGTCACATCCTGGAAATTGTCATAATCTAGGACAGGGGTCAGCAAACTATAGCCCTTGAGACAAATCCAACCACCATCTGCTTTTGCAAATAAAGTTTTACTGGAACACAGCCATGCCCATTTGTTTACTTACTATGATGGCTCTCAAGCTTCAACAACAGAACCAAGAAGTTTTAACAGGATCCATATGTCCTGCAAAGCCACAAATACTTACTATCTAATTCTTTACAGGAGGTTTGTTGATCCCTGATCTAGAACACATACTCTGATCCCATATGCAAATTTCTCATTCCTTCCCTTCCAGCTCAGTTCCTTACTCACTAGGACAACTGCTTTTCTACCTCAGAGATCTTTCACATCCTTTCTTCTTGATCTTTCAGGCACTCCATGGTGTTTCATCCTTCTCTGTCAAATTTTCATGGGGAAATCTCCTTAACAACTCTCATAAGACCCTCCAAATCTTTGTATTTTGGTACTTCTATAGGTCACCTACAAACTTTTATTTTCAACACTTTCCAACCATCTTTCTTCTTTTCTTTCTGTATCTAGGTTGCTCTGTACTGGTGGAGAATTAACACAACCAGGCATACTGATAAAAGTACACATTCACAGTATTCAACTGCAGCTGGATTCTCACTGCTAATCAGGGCACGTTTACCTGTCCCTGGTCAGTGCCTTTACCCAACCCACACCTGATATCCCAAACACCCACAACTTTTCTCTAACCCAATCCTATCTCCCCCACCTGCACATGGAAGATGGCATTGCCTTGCTTGTGGTGAAAACTAAAGGGACTGGGTAGGAACATTCTCAGCTTTAAACTCAGACACGAACAAAGATCTCAGTAGCCAGGTCTATCATCAGCTCTTTTCTTCCAAGCTTTGCAAAAGGTCTTCCCTCTACCAGGGCTTTTAATCTCAACCCCTCTGGTCTTTACCTGCACCAACACCTTGTCCCATTGATTATTTCTTCTACACTTTCCAACCTCTCCTAGAATATACCATAGAAAATGTGTAGGCTCAAGCCTTTCCCTTATTGAAAAAACTTGATAAGCTGTCCTCCTGCTACTCCATACTTGTCCTCCATACTGGTTCATGTGGGTCACTCAGTAAAAAGAGGCCAAGTAGAAAACAGTATTCCATTTCTTTGCCACCACAGAGAGTCATTTGGACTAACAGTCACTCAGGCTTCCAGAAGCTAGATAAAATTTCCTACCACATTTTTAAAAAGATTTTTATTTATTTATTTGATAGACAGAGATTACAAGTAGGCAGAGAGGCAGGCAGAGAGAGAGAGGGAAGCAGGTGCTTCGCTGAGCAGAGAGCTCAATGCGGGTCTCAATCCCAGGACCCTGAGATCATGACCCAAGCTGAAGGCAGAGGCCTAACCTACACTGAGCCACCCAGGCGCCCCCTCCTACCACATACTTGGACTGAAATTCTTTCCATCATATAGACTATCTTATGGCAAAATTCTCCCAAATGTAACAATATTTCTAACTTCAACTTGACATTTAGAAGGTAACACAAAACTTTAAATATCCTGGGGAATCTGCTAATTGACCTTTTACAGAGAGCATGTATCATAGCTGTGGCTCTAACAAATGGCATGAAAATGAGTAACATCTAGAAATGGCTATTCTTTATTCATGATTTACTGTTAAGACTTTCTTGAACATGACCTGATGAATTTATCTCACGTTTTATACATATAAAGATTGAGAACTTAAATATAGTGGCACTAGATCAATGCTCATAAGGATATTCTAAGCACAGATGAAAACATTTTTGTGTGAAAGCAAATTGCCAAATTAGGCCCCATTTATCTTCTCTCACACTGTGACCTGGGGTGAGTTCCAAATTCCGGACTTCAAGTTTTCCATTTCAAGAGCACATGATCTCTAAGCAACTACCCAGGTGCAAGGTTCTACATGAAGGGGGGGAAAAAAAGGAAGAAAGAAAAAGAAATACATATATGCTAACTCTTAATTCTCACAAGCTTCAACCGTTTAAAACATATTACAATGCTGTGACATCTCACAAATATTTACTCTTGCATGCTGATTTCAAGGGCAGAAATTATAAGTGTGTTCTACTTTAAGAAACTAAATTTATAAAAGAAATGGATTAAAACGGTCTTTACAAAAGGACTGCTGAATGAAACAAAATGAGGATACCTCCCTATTGATAAAAAATATTTTAAATTTCAGACAAATCAGTATGTAGTACAGTTGATGGAGATAGCCCTCCTCCTGTGTGTGTACGTAACTCTAGTGTTCTTTATTGACTGGCTTGCAAAACTGCCTGGGAGGCCTATCCCAAGGAAGAAGACCATGTTTATTAACTGTTATCTGTGGCACCCCATTACAGGCTGGTTCCTTAAAATATGTTTATGGAATGAATCAAAGCATGGCAGCTCCATAAACCAAGGTATTACTGTAGGTTCATTAGCCTGTTCTGCCCATTTACAGAAAGTAATTTTGGTGGGTATGTGGGTTGAAGTGAATATCTGAGTCATTTTTTGAATGCAACAGAAAGGTCAATCTGATTGCCAGAGGGTTCCTTAATCTGAGCTCGGTTTTTAAATTGTGAGAGGCTACCATGGACAATTTGCACACACTCAGTCTACAACCCAAATGAAACTGGTTAATAATTTTGATAGCTCACTTTCAGAAACACCAGCTAGAAGGGCTACGTTCCTTGAAGCCTGAAGAAAAGAAAGCCACAGTAAGAGAGGGCCCTCTTTTAAATCTCATCCTGTGAAATCTCTTAGCAACAGGACATTATGATATTTAGAGAGAATTTGTGGTAAATATGTGTACCTAGAATTCATGCTATTGTTTACGACTGTGGATATTTTCACTTGGGGATGATGTTGCTCTTCTAGAAATTGCTAGGGAAAGTGAATGCAGAGCATACTAGACACTAACAGAGGGGAAAATATAAAGCCTAAGTAATCATTACAATTAGAACCAAACGGTTCATTTCTTGCTAGTTGAAGGGAAGGAAGATTTAAGTTTCCAATCTCTGACCTTTCTAGAAAGGGAGAAAAAGAGTGTTCACGTACTTAGAAAACTGGTCCTGAAACTTGAAAATGTTTCCAATTAAAGTAAAAAAGAGCAGAATAAGAGGCAGCTTTGTGTCTAAGGGGGAGAAGGGACAGTCTATTTTCATTTAATCAATTGTTTACATGTTTCACATGGTGCCAGGGACTTAACCGAAGGTGCCCTCTTCTCTCTCCTCAGCAAATCTTTAAAAAATTGATTTGGGTTAATTTAGAACATTTTTAGTTTCTGTTCTGTGAAGTGGAGTGTGAACTCAGCCCTCTAGAAAATGGTCCATTTGTTTTTAAGTATGTGTCATTAAACCCAATGAGATGGAGCATTAGGAACAGTGTCTGGTCTGAAAATGCCTCTCTCTGGCAGGCAGCTGGCAGACAATCCGCGGTGGCAAAGGCGGCCGGGAGGGTGAGCTGCCGGCTCAGGCCCACTTCCATCCTCTGCGAGGAACCGTGTTCACGCGCTCGTTCCTCACGCATGAATTTCGCACCCCACTTTGTGCAATAATGTCACTCCATGTCCTATGATAGCTACTCTAAACCCCCCCCCCCCACCCCCTCCTCACTAACTGTCCTGCTGCTTTCAGCAGGTGACTTGGAACCAAATCAGCCAGAGCCCATCCCTCGGGGGCTGGGAGTGGGTGGTTTGTGAGGACAACAGCCGGCCTTGTGTAGCCCTCTGCAGGACTGGGTCTCTCAGTGAGTACTACAAACAGAACTCAGGGACACCTGCCTTCTTTCTTGGCCAGCGTGTAGATGTCAGGTAACCCCTCTCCCTTATCTGGACTGTGTAAGTAGGGAACTTGCGAGAATTTTTAAAAAAAAGATTTTACTTATTTATTTGACACAGAAAGCCACAGCGAGAATGGGAACACAAGCAGGGGGAGTGGGAGAGGCAGAAACAGTCTTCCTGAGGAGCAGGGAGCCCAATGTGGGGCTCTATCCCAGGGGCTCTATCCCAGGACCCCAGGATCATGACCTGAGCCCATGGCAAACGCTTAATGACTGAGCCACCCAGGTGCCTGGAACTTGTGAGAATTTAAAAAAACAAAATTCTGGGACAGTTTAAGTAATTGCTTGGAAATTATTTTAAAAATCTGGAGAGCTACTGGCACTGACTTCATGAAGTGAGTCGTGCCTCACCACTCCAGGGAAGCTGCTCTGCAGTTGCCAGGGGTGGTCTCATTGTTAACTCTGGGCACTTTTCTAATCTCAATGTATTGTCTATCATACACTTTCCTACAATGTTTCCCTTGTTCCTGGCACTTCCCTACCCCTTAACACTACTCCCTTTAGGTTTCTTCCTTTCCTCAGACTGCTGCTTCCTAGTCTTCTCCTTCTCCTCTTGATCATTTCTGCTTTGCTTCTGTTCTTGGCAGTGCTCCTTCACTCTGTATATTTTGCTGGCAAGCATCACCCTTATGTGACCTTTACTATCACCAACATGCCATGACCTGTTTCTCCAGTTTGCTTCCCTTCCCTAAGTGCCAGGCCTGTACTTCCAACTGCCCAATTTTCTGGATGTTTCATAAGTACCTCAAACTCAACACCCATAGACCTCAGTCATTGGGTTTCCTGTCAAACCTACTTTTCTTTTGTGTTTCACAACTTAAAACCCCAAGTGTGATCCAGAACGCCCACACTTAAATAGCCATAAGTCCCTCAAGTCTGTCCCCAAAGTGTGTGTAGTTCCTCTGTGCCCCTTCTTTACCACCTCTCATCCCCGTGCTTCCAACTGTCTTCTAACATGTCCTCCTGCCCCCAGACAAGGTCCCCTCCATCATCTCTACTGCCTTAAATCTCACCTGATCAGATCTCTCTCCTATTTACACCCTGCAGTAGTGTCCCGCTGTCTGTGTGATGAAGATCAAATTCCTTACTATGGCACAATCCACCCCTCTTATTGTGGCAATCTTTTCTTGCTCTTTTTCTCCCCAGGTGCTTTGGGCTCTAGCCCATCCGTATGAACTGCAGGAGTCGGGGGGAGGACATGTTATTAGGCTTTTCCCTATTGTTTTCTCTGTCTGGACTATTACTTTCCACCTTTATTTTCCCACACTTTTCCTTCAAGACTCACATTTGGCATCACCTCCTCTGTAAAAATTCTGGACCCTAGCAAAATTAGGTATGTCACTATGCTGTCAGAGGCTCACAAAAGTCTATGATAAGTCTATGATATGTTCTCCCTCTCTTCCTGCACTGTGACCTTCTCAAGGGAGAGAAATTTGTCTTGCACATCTTTTATTCCTCGTGATTAACATTTTACCTGACAGACAAGTATTCAAGAGATATCTGCTGAGTAAGTAAAGTGAAGAATGAATGTCACTTACACTGACAACAGATTTACTAGTTCTCTCTGCAGTTCTGTTACACAGGTTACACCTTGCTCCCTCTATGTTGGTCCATGAGATCACAGGATCAAGGTTTGAAACAAGCTGTGAACTTTTCCTTACAATTAATTCATGGCTCTTTGATCAAATCCATACACAAATGGATTATGGACCATAATTTTATCTCCAGATACCTGGAATGTAGTCCAATTTCTCATCTCTTCCCCTTAGAAAGTGAGGCTAAGAATACAATGGATTCCTGAATTGGATGCAAAAGATTCACAGCAGTAAGGCTGGCAGACTAAAACCAATCATGAGCTCTTGGTCTTTGGTATACTATTAAGGGGGGGTGAATTTAACCTATTTCTCAGAGCAGGTCTCTTTCCTTCCATTCCTTCTGTTGCTTTTTAACATTTACTGGCACTTTAGGTTCTAATTTCTTGTAACTGTCTAATTTGTTATGAATTCTTGGACTAGTTCTCCCATTCTATCTCAGAAAATTTCACAATAAACTCTCTAAAGGGGAGGTAAAGAGAGCTCTGTCAAGCCTGTCTCTTCCAACAGGGCTAAGTATTTCCTATTATACTACATGAACCTTTGGTTAATAGTTTCCTATTATAACTACATGAAGTTGAGAGACAAATCTCAACTTGAACTCTGCAAATACAAAATGGAACGTATGTGCATATGTTTGTATATGTTCATGTGTGTATTTAGGTAAATAAATGTGTATATTACATAAACAAACATATCCATTTATATGCAATTTTTTCAGGTAATAAATTGAGAGTAAGTACACAGTTTTATCTGTTACTTTAACATCTTTGCCATTTGAAAACACTTTTATATGAGCCTATTTTATGTCTTTGTGGCTGTATTTGTATAAATACTGATGTGTCCCTAAAAAGTTCTATAACATACACTCCTGTTATGCATTTCCCTAGGCACACCTAAGTGATAGGAGCTGCTGATTTCTGCATAGTGCTCCTAGCACTACCTCTTTTATTTATTGAGAACTTGCTGATATTTCAAGGCATAGCGTGGGTAGAGAGATCCTCATGAATGTCACAATTGGATCACAGTGACAACTCTAAGAACATTACACTGAGGGATACTTTCTTTGATTAGCATTGTGCTATTTTAAAATATAATGGTAAATTCTTAATAGTGAGCACCTCATAAATATCTTTCCATTCACAGAAACCATAATCATAAATATTGCCTCTTCTGAAACTTTTTGAAATTAGAAAATAAAAGTTTAAAAGCAAGTCAGGTTATCCCTTTCAGAAGACATAACATTCTTTGATTTGTCTTTCTGCTGCTTCATTACAGGTGTATAGAAATGCAACAGATTTTTCTACACTGATTTGTATCCTGCTACTCAAAGCAATCTACATATTCAAAGAAAGCCCTATCAAAATACTACCAGCATTTTTCACATACCTAGAACAAAAAATCCTTAAATTTGTATGGAACCACAAAAGACCCCAAATAGCCAAAGCAATCTTAGAAAGGTAAAGGAAAGCTGGAAGCATCACTATTCCAGACGTCAAGCTCTATTACACAGCTGTCATCACCAAGACAGTATGGTACTGGCACAAAAACAGACACAGAGATCAATGGAATAGAATAAAAAACCCAGAAATGGACCCTCAAGTGTATGGTCAACTAATTTTTGATGATGTAGGAAAGAATATCCAGTGTAAAAAAGACAGTCTCTTCAATAATAGTGTTGGGAAAACTGGACAGCAACATGCAAAAGAACAAAACTGGACCACTTTCTTACACTGCATACAAAAATAAATTCCAAAATGGATGAGGTACCTAAATGTGAGACAGTAAACCATCAAAATCCTAGAAAAGAACACAGGTAGCAACCTCTCCAACACTGGCCTTACCAACTTCTTAACAGATAAGTCTCCAGAGGCAAGGGAAAAAAAGTAAAAATGAACTGCTGGGACTTTGTTAAGATAAAAATATTCTGCACAGCAAAGGAAGCAATCAACAAAACTAAAAGGCAACCACTGGAATGGGAGAAGCTATTTGCTAATAACATATCTGATAAAGGGTTAGTTTCTAAAATCTATAAAGACTTTATCAAACTCAACACCCAAAAAACCAATAATCCAATTAAGAAATGGGCAAAACACATGAACACTTTTCTGAAGAATACATCCAGATAGCTAACAGACACATGAAATGATGCTCAACATCACTCATCATCAGAGAAATACAAATTAAAACCACCATAGATACCACCTCACACCTGTCAGAATGGCTAAAATTAACAACACAGGAAATGACAGATGTTGGTGAGGATGTGGAGAAAGGGGAATCCTCTTGAACTGTTGGTGAGAATGCAAACTTGTGCAGCCACAGTGGAACACAGTATGGAGGTTCCTCAGAAAGTTAAACATAGGACTATCCCACAATCCAGCAATTGCACTGGATACAAAAATACAGATTCTAAGGGGGACATGCACTGTGATGTTTATAGCAGCATTATCAACAATAGTTAAACTACGGAGACAAATGTCCACTGACAGAGGAATGCATAAAGATGTGGTATATGTGTGTGACACACACAGAATATATAATGTAATATTACTCAGCTATCAAAAAGAACAAAATCTTGCCATTTGAAACAATGTGGATGGAGCCAGAGGGTATTATGCTATGTGAAATAAGTCACTCAGAGAAAGACAAATACCATATGATTTCCTCATATGTGGAATTTAAGAAACAAAGCAAACGAGCAGAAGAAAACAAGAGAGAGAAAGAGAAACCAAGAAACAAACTCTTAACTACAGAGAACTCATGGTTATCATAGGGGAGGCGGGGTGGGGGGATTGAAAAAGGTGATGGGGATTAAGAGTACATTTACTGTGATGAGCACTGAATAATGTATAGAATTGTTGTATCACTACACTGTACACTTGAAACTAATATAACACTGTATATTAACAATACTGGAATTAAAAAAAATAAAATTAATTTTAAAAAGAAAAGAGTGTATATTCTGTAGATTTTAGATGAAATGTTCTCTATCTATCTATTAAGTCAGTCTGGTATAACCTGTTGTTTAAAGTCAGTGTTTCCTTATTAATTTTCTGTCTGGATAATCTATCCATTGATGTAAGTGGGATATTAAAGCCCCCTAATATTAGTGTATTATTATCAATTTCTCCTTTTATATCTGCTAATTATTTATGTTATCTATTTAGGTGCTCCTATGTTAGGTGCATAATGACAAATATTGTATCTTCTTAGATTAATCCTTTTATTACTATGTACTGCCCTTCATTTTTCTTATAGTCCTTGTTTTAAAGTCTGTTTTGTTTAATACGAGTATTGATACTTCAGTTTCTTTCCATTTCCACATGCATGGGATATTCTTTTTTCAGCCCTTCACTTTCAGTCTGTGTCTTAAGATCTGAACTGAGTCTCTCACAGGCGACATATAAATGTATGTTGTTTTGGGGTTGTTCTTTCTTTTGTTTTGTTTTTTAAATCCATTCAGCCACTCTATGTCTTCTGACTGGAGCATTTAGTCCAATTTACATTTAAAATAAATTGTTGACAGGTATGTACTTACTGCCATTTTGTTGTTTTCTGGTTGTTTTTTGTTATTCTTCTTTGTTCCTTTCCTTGTTCCTTGCTCTCTATCTCTGTGGGTTTTGTTGTTGTTGTTGTTTTTAATTGTTATGTTTGGACTCTTCTCTCTTCACTTTTTGTATATCTAGTGTAGGTTTATCTTTGTTGTTACCATGAAATTAATACACACACACACACACACACACACACACACACACACCAATCTATTTTAAGCGGATAGTTGTGCAACTTCAAATGCGCTCTAAAAGCACTAACTCGATCTCAGGGTCGTAAGTTCAAGACCCACAATGGGTGCGGAGTCTACTTTAAAAAGTAAAATAAAAGCACTACACTTCTACCCTCCCCCACCACATTTTATGTTTTTGATGTCATATTTTAGATCTTTTATTTTGTGTATCAATTATTATTTATTTTTTTTTTTTAGAACACAAGTTATTTTTTTTTTTAAAGATTTTATTTATTTATTTGACAGAGAGAGATTACAAGTAGGCAGAGAGGCAGGCAGAGAGAGAGGAGGAAGCAGGCTCCCTGCTGAGCAGAGAGCCCGATGTGGGACTCGATCCCAGGACCCCGAGATCATGACCTGAGCCGAAGGCAGCGGCTTAACCCACTGAGCCACCCAGGCGCCCCTGTGTATCAATTATTTATTGGAGTTACAGCTGATTTTATTATTTTTGTCTTTTAATCTTAATTCTAGCTTTTTAAGTGACTAATCCACTGCTTTCACTATATATTGGCCTTTATCAGTGAGACTCCTCTTTCATACATTTTCTTATTTCTAGTTATGTCCTTTTCTCTTCCTCTTAAAGAAAATGCTTTAACATTTCCTGGAAGGCTGGTTTAGTGGTGATAAACTCCCTTAGATTTTACTTGTCTGAAAAATTCTCTTCTTCAATTCTGAATGATAACCTTGTTGGTAGAATATTCTTGGTTTTGAGTTTTTTCCTTTCAGTACTTTAAATATATCCTGCTACTTACTCTGGCCTACAAAGTTCCTGCTGAAATCTCAGCTGATAGCATATAGCATTTTCCCTGTATGTGACTATTTTTCTTTTTCACCCATTAATATTCTCTAACTTTTGCCATTTTAATTATAATGTTTTTGGTGTGAATCTCTTTGGGTTCACCTTATTTGGGACTCTCTGGAATTCCTGAACCTGGATGTCTGTTTCCTTCTCAGTTTAGGTTCAGCCATTATTTCTTCATATAAATTTTCTGCCCCTTTCTCTTCTCCTTCAGGGACTCCTATAATATGAATGCTACTGTGCTTGATGTTGTCCCAGAAGTCCTTTAATCTATCCTACTTTTTAAATTTTTTTTTTGTGTGTGTGTGTGGTGTTTTGAATGGGTAATTTCCATTGTTCTGTCTTCCAGATCCCTGATCCATTCTTCTATATCATCTTAACTGCTATTGATTCCCTCTAGTGTATTTTTCATTTATTTTATTCTTCAGCTTTGATTGGTTCTTATATTTTCTAATACTTTATTGAAATTGTCACTTTGCTTTTCCAACGTTTGGTAAGCATCTTTGTGACTAGTACTTTGAACTCTTTGTCAGGTATATTACTTATTTCCATTTCATTACAGTTTTTCCCCTCCCCTGGGGTTTTACCTTGTTCTTTTGTTTGAACACATTCCTGTTTCCTCATTTTCTTTGACTTTCTATGTTTCTATGAGGGAGAACAGTTCCTCTTCCAGTCTTGGAAAATGTCTGGTGTAGTAGTGTCCTCTGTGTAGACTATATGTAGTCTGGCAGCTTTGGCAGGCTGACTGGAGCTCAAATGAGCAAGAGCTGGGTATCCTGGGAGATGTCATGTTGGGAATGCCTTGATGACAAGGGGAACCAGAGGGGGGTAGGGTATCCTGGGATACACTGCACCAGAGATGCCTTGATGGGATAGCTGGGACTGCAGTAGGTAGGGTGGGTCCTGAAGTATGCCATCTGGGGCCACCTTGGTGGGATGGCTGGATCAAGTGAAGACCAGGGGGCATGCCAAAGTATACCATAAAATGACTGCCTTGGCGGGATTATGAGCTGGTATGGGGCTCTGGACCCTTTTCCTGCAAACTCTTCAAGGTGGAAGGGAAATATAAAAAACAGCTCTCACCAGCACCTGCAACCCAGGAGAAAGTTCCAGCACTTCCCCATCCATGTGGTGAATGCCTTATGGTTACTACATAGATTTTCTTCACTTATAGTCTAAGAACCTTTAAACCATTATTTTTCATATTTGTTTTTTGCTGTGCTCCAAGGCAGGTTAAGTGTGCACATGGGCCATTTAGTAATAGTCCTCCCTGTTACAGTTTGTAGTGTTGGCGTAGAGTTCCTGTTGTTACTGTGTCTTCATCTCTCCTTAATTTCTTATATGGTCCCTCTACCATTTTTTGTGCAGAAGCTGTTCAATCAGCCCTGAGTTCTTCAGAAGGAATTGTTCTACATGTAGTTGTAGATTTGGTGTGTCCATAGAGGAGGGGAGTTCAAGGTCTTCCTATCCTACCATCTTGGACTGACTTCCAACAATGCTGGTTTTTCTTTTTCTTTTTCTTTTTTTTAAAAGATTTTATTTATATAATTGCCAGAGAGAGAGATCACAAGTAAGCAGAGAGGCAGGCCGAGAGAGAGAGGGAAACAGGCTCCCTGCCAAGCACAGAGCCCAATGTGGGGCTTGATCTCAGGACCCTGAGATCATGACCTGAGCTGAAGGCAGAGGCTTAACCCACTGAGCCACCCAGGCGCCCCATGGTTTTTCATATACAATTAAAAAAATTCAGGACTTTTAAAATCAAAAAGAAAAATTAAACCAACATACCTGACAAATAGCTACAAATCATTTCTAGATTACATGTTTAGAAAAGGAAATCAATTTTTATTCTGAATGAACTTTTATTAAGTATCACAAAATGAAATTGCAGTATATAGTATCTGCATTCTTTGTGAATGCATGATAAAACTGACTTTAATTTTTTTTTACAAACACAGAAAAATAGGTTGTTTTATACTGAGCACTTAGTTTTTTGTTGTTGTTGTTTTTTAATCTATCTGTGGAAACACTTTTTAAAACTTTATCTCTTTTGGGGACACATTTTTGTTCATTTGTTTGCTTTGATAATTGATGGTTCAATGTTTAAATACTGCCTGACTTATCTTCTTTTTACACCAAGATACAAACATGGTAACTAAGTTTGTTTTATATTTTTCATCAACTATTGCAACACCTGGCACTATGCTTATCATACTGTCAGTACCATACAGGGACAACAAAATCAAAAGGATAAATATATTTTGGCTTATACGGATTTGCTTATCAGTTCTTCCATGGTTATTTGGGAGCACCTTTTTATTTTATAGGAAATGATATGTTTGAATGTCAAGGACAATATGAGTTTTGCAAACAATCAGCTTCCGGAGCCCTAGAATGATGTCTGATTTGAAAGCTGTGCTGTGTGACAGAGAAGAAATGAGATAGCCCGAAGTCATCTCCCTGGATATCATCATGTGTTCTGATGTCTGCAACTCCATTTAGGGTAGAGCCTGTCACACTGACAGAATTTCACAAAATTATAAAGAATGGAAGTGTGATGTAACCCACAGTTGTCAGTAAAGTGATGTTGGGGGTAAGGGGTAAAAATACTAATATCAGCACACAATGATTCTTATTAAGAAAAATATTCAGGTTCTCTTGTGTAATTCATCTCCATAACTAGATGAAGAAACAAGGAAAAGAACAGCTTTCAGGGTCTTCATTTTCTTATCTGAGTGTACAGATACAGTCAATTTGCTAAAGGGTATTTCTTTGTAAGTGTATCTCATCTATATTTCCTTCTCAATTACTTTTTCCATATTCATCTATTTGTATAAAAGGAGCTTAAAAACAATGAAACACCCAAACAGACAAAATAAAAACTACAATTTAAGTTGGTTCGGAGATATTTAAAACTTGGTAGTTCAGATTATTCTTCTGCTCTAAGGGAGTCCAAGGTGGTAAATTGTTTTGACCTTAAAAAAATTATTCACTTTCCAAAGTGAACTTTCTAGAATGTTTCTGGGCAGAAACATTCCACTGCTTAATTGGTAAATTTCAGATTAAAGAAAGTAATGGTGAAAAGCTGTGTTCTTAAAGCCCAGTTCTAGTAGACATTAAGCCATATGATCTTCTAACATTCACTAAATTCTTTAAGCCTCAGTGTCATTGAGAAATGACAAATAATAATAGCATCTGCCTCCATTTTGCAAAAGATAGAAAAGAGATTCCATGTAAAGCTCTTAGCACAGTGGTCAGCACAATGACAACTACATAGTAAACAGTAGCTGCCATGACTATTGCTTTTGGATATTTTTTCAATATTTTATTTATTTGACAGAGATCACAAGTAGGCAGAGAGGCAGGCAGAGAGAGAGAGAGGAGGAAACAGGCTCCCTGCTGAGCAGAGAGCCCGATGCGGAACTCGATCCCAAGACCCTGGGATCATGACCTGAGCTGTGGCAGAGGCTTTAACCCACTGAGCCACCCAGGCGCCCCTCTAATCACTCATTTTGAACAAACATTTCACTGGCTATTTCACTGGCTTATGAGGCCAAAGAAATAAAACAAATGAGAGATTTTAATTTACTTTCTCTCTTGCAAAGGTGGAGTTAAATTACTGAAGAGGGCCATATTTCTTGACACTTGCAAAGTTGACCTTAAGATTTCTAATCATTATAAAGAGAACTAAACCACGAAAATGGATGGAGTCCTATTTGGTTAATTAACTCACCCTTTATGCTGTCAAACAGAACTACTCATACATATGATGTCTCTCTCTACTGCTATATCAAAAACTGCTAGTAGTCTATCCCTATATCCACTCTTTGTTTCCTCCTTTGTAAGAGAATCTGATTTTTAAAAAAGATTTGATTTATTTATTTCAAAGTGAGAGAGAAATAAGAGTAGGAACACAAGCAGGGGCAGTGGCAGAGGGAGAAACAGGCTTCCTGCTGAGCAGGGAGCCCAGTGTGGGGCTCGATCCCGGGACACTGGAATCAGGACCTGAGCCGAAGGCAGACACTTAACGACTGAGCCACCCAGGTGCCCCAAGAATCTGATTCTTAACTGGGAACACTGTGGTCTCCCTTCCTCTTCCAACTATTGAATAAAAGAATACATTTCCCAGCCTCCATTACAAATAGAGATGGCCAGGGACTAATTCTGGCCTGTGAGAAATACTATGTAGGACTTTCATGAAGATTTCAAAGGGAGCTGATTCAGCTGGAAAGCATTATTCCATCTACATTTTCTCCTTCTGGCCTACTTCAGACATGATGGTGGAGCTCCTGCAGCCATCCTAAACCATCCTTGTGAACTTGTGAAGAATACTTTTATAGGTAAAGCGAAAAGACAGGAATCTGGATCCCTGATGATACTAGATCTAGCACATTTTCTCCAAACTCCCTACATTTGAATATATTTTACACAAGAGTGAAAGAAACTTCTCTCTTGTTTAAGCCAGTTATTTTGGGTTCTTCTGTTTTTATATATAGCCAAATACAATTCCCAATGTTACAAGAGTATTTTTTCAGTGCTTAAATGTAAATTTTTACTCACTTCTAAATATATTCTGAAATATCAGCTTCTGCTCAAGCACCAACATCTCTTAAACACGTGAAACCTGAGTATGGGTTCAAAGTGTAAATGAAAGCCAACCTAAGATATTGCCAATTCCTGACAAGGGGCTTTGTATCCTTAAGAGCTGGCTTAATAACTGGTAACTGGTTAGTGTTCAGTAATGTAGGCCAAATGAAAGCAAAGTGTGGGGAAGAATGTGCGTGTGTGCATATGACTGCAAATTGGTAATGTTGATTTCCCCCGGCCCCTCAGTTAATGTCTAATGCTGAGTAGGGCATTTAGGAAGCAAGCTGATTCTTTCCAAGCTACTCAAACGTTACAAAGGGTGACCTAAACAGTCTCAGAGTTGATGCCTCACTCCGTTAATCTCACCTACCTAAGAATGGCTGGGCACGGCACTTACATGTGAGGTTTGAACTTGGTAATGATGATGATGGTGAGGGCTCTAGCTTGTCAAGGTTATTTTTCTTTGCGATTCTGTTTTTTTGAGGTGTTCGTGACTATCTGTCTTACCTCAGCACTTCTCTGATTGAGGTGGCAAATTGTTCCTTTGTGACTCTTCCTTATAGGGTAAACGAGCAGTTGAGCTTCTTTTTTTAGTGCTTCAATTTCTGTTGCTCCAATTTCTCTCTGACAGGATAATTACTAAGTTTGTCTCTCTTGGAGTTTCAGAGTCATGTTTATTTGAGTTTCATTTATGGGTAAATTTCTTAGCTTTTTCTCATATACATTCAATTTGTTGCTTTCTGTCTTTTAAGACTTTAATCTTCAAAGATCTTGTAGATTTTAAACTACTTTTGGAATTAAATCGCCATTCCCTTCTTTTTGTCTTCCCGGATAGATTTCAAGGCTCTGTTGATTTTTGGGAGAAAACGGTCTCTCAGAGGAGTATTTTTTTCTTCTCTTTTTATTATTAGCATATATGATTTTACTTTACTCTTGCAGTTTAAAATCTTTAGATACCTGTGTCTTTCCATAACTTCCTCAATAACTCAGTTCAAACTGAGTTTATCAGAACAAAACAGATGAGTGCTGAAAGCCAAAGGCAGGCATCTAATCAAATGAAAAGGAAGGATGTTATCAGTATATCCAGGCTTGAAGAACAGTTGTAGGGTACTACAAAGAATTCGTTTCAGAACCTTCAATTTGCTGAGATAGGCATAAGATTGACAGAAAAATCTCTTACTGTATTTCCAGATCAGTTTATGTACTTAGTGTAGTTTCAAAGGAAAACACTACAGTCATGCACACATCAGGTCTCACTATTCAGATCAGTAAACAGTTGCATGGTCTTTTTAAAAAATATATTTAATTTATTTATTTAAGAGAGAAAGAGAGATAGCAACAGAGAGCACAAGCTGGGGAGGAGAGGGAGAACCAGGCTCCCGGCTTGACATGGGGCTTGATCCCAGGACCCTGGGAATATGACCTGAGCTGAAGGCAGATGGTTAACTGACTGAGCCACCCCAGAGCCCCAGTGCAAGATTATTTTTAAGAAAGGAAGCAAAGTGTGAGAGAAAAAAGAGAAGAAACAATTTCTGCTTTCAAGTTACAAATTTCTAGTTGGGAATGCAAGTCATAAAAACTGGGCAATTTCACTATTTAACAAGTAACATTCCAGTCACCAAGACCTGACATCTCTCATCCCTCCATTTTAGATCTTAATTTAGACTCTCAAAGATTTGTTCTTTTGCCATTTCTACTTTGTTGCCAGGAAAATCTTTGTAAAATACAAGTTTGATAATAACATTCTTACTAATGTAGCTTTACGTATTTTTCTTTTTTTACAAAAAGATTTTTATTTATTTATTTTAGAGAGAGCAAGTGGGAGGGGCAGATGGGGAGAGAGTCTCTAGCAGACTCCATGCTGAGCCTGGAGCCCAACATGGGGCTCAATTCCATGACCCATGAGATCACGACCTGAGTTGAAACCAAAAGTCAGACGCTAAGCTGGCTGTGTCTCCCAAGTGCCCTGCATGTAGTTTTTTTTTTTTTTTTTTTCATGTGGGAGTTCAAAATCTTTATTTCTGGTACATATGACTTCTTATAGTTTAAGTTCCCAACAGGCTTGTCAGGTATATTTCCCACCACCTCCTACTTTTGTTTAGAGTCCAAAGAGGTGAAGGATCTATATGCAAGGAACTACAAAACACTCATGAAAGGAACTAAGGAAGACACAAAAAGATGGAAAAATATTCCATATTAATGGATCAGAAGGATAAACACTGTTAAAATGTCTGTGCTGCCCAGAGCAATCTATACTTTCAATACCATTCCGATCAAAATATCATCAGCATTTTTCAAAGTGCTGGAACAAACAATCCTAAAATTTGTCTGGAACCAGGAAAGACCCTGAATTGCCAAGGAAATGTTGAAAAAGAAAAAGCAAAGCTGGGGCATCACATTGCCTGATTTCAAGCTTTATTACAAAGCTGTGATCATCAAGATGGCATGGTACTGGCACAAAAAGAGACACATAGACCAGTGGAACGGAGCAGAGAGCCCAGATATGGACCCTCAACTCTACGGTCAAATAATCTTCGACAAAGCAAGAAAAAACATCCAGTGGAAAAAAGACAGCCTCTTCAATAAATGGTGCTGGGAAAACTGGACAGCTAAGTACAGAAGAATGAAACTCGACCATTCTCTTACACCACACACAAAGATAAACTCAAAATGGATGAAAGACCTCAATGTGAGACAGGAATCCATCAAAATCCTAGAGAAGAACATAAGTAGTAATCTCTTCGACCTCAGCCACAGCAACTTCTTTCAAGACAAGTCTCCAAAGGAAAGGGAAACAAAAGCGAAAATGAACTTTTGGGATTTTGTCAAGATAAAAAGCTTATGCACAGCAAAGGAGTCAACAAAACAAAGAGGCGACCCACAGAATGGGAGAAGATACTAACAAATTACACTACCGAGAGAAGGCCGATATCCACGATTTATAAAGAACTTCTCAAACTCAACACCCAAAAACCAGATAATCGATTCAAAAAATGAGAAGACATGAACACACTTCTCCAATGAAGATATACAAATGCTTAACAGACACATGAAGAAATGTTCATCATCATTAGTCATCAGGGAAATTCAAATCAAAACCACATTGGGATACCACCTTATACCAGTCAGAATGGCAAAAATTAACAAGGCAAGGAACAAAAATGTTAGAAAGGATGTGGAGAAAGGGGAACCCTCTTACACTGTTGGTGGGAATGCAAGTTGGTGCAGCCACTTTGGAAAACAGTGTGGAGATTCCTCAGGAAATAAAAAAATACATCTACCCTATGACCTGCAATTGTACTACTGGGTATTTACCCCAAAGACACAGATGCAGTGAAAAGAAGGGCCATATGTATCCCTATGTTCATAGCAGCAATGGCCACAATAGTCAAACTGTGGAAAGAGCCAAGATGCCCTTCAGCAGACAAATGGATAAAGAAAATGTGATCCATATATACAATGGAATACTACTCAGCCATCAGAAACGATGAATACCCAACTTTTGCATCAACATGGATAAAACTGGAGGAGATGATGCTGAGTGAAATAAGTCAAGCAGAGAAAGTCAAGTATCACAGAGTTTCACTTACTTGTGAAACATAAGGAATAACATGGAGGACATCAGGAGAAGGAAAGGAAAATTGAATTGGGGGAAGTTGGAGGGGGAGATGAACCATGAGAGACTGTGGACTCTGAGAAACAAACTAAGGGTTTTAGAAGAGAGGGGGTTGGGGGGATGGGTGAGCCTGGTGGAGGTATTAAGGAGGGCATGTATTACATGGAACATTGGACATTATATGTAAACAATGAATCTTGGAACACTACATCAAAACTAATGATGTATGGTGAGTAATATAACACAATTAAAAAAAAGAGCAATAAAGAAATAATGTTAATATGTGATAGGACAAATTCCTATATTTTACTGTTCTTCCAAATTGTCTTAATGATTTTTGTATATGGTGGCAGATAACATTGTAGATATTGATCTGTAGTCTTCCTTTCTTTAAACATACTAATTTTACCGTCTTTTTTTTTTTTAAAGATTTTATTTATTTATTTGATAGACAGAGATCACAAGTAGGCAGAGAGGCAGGCAGAGAGGAGGAAGCAGGCTCCCTGCTGAGCAGAGAGCCCAATGTGGGGCTCGATCTCAGGACCCTGGGATCATGACCCCAGCCGAAGGCAGAGGCTTTAATCCACTGAGCCACCCAGGTGCCCCTTACAATCTTTTTTATATTGCTTCACAAAATTGATTTCATTTATAATAAATACATGTTTTTAATGATCAAAAAATGAGCAGTGGATTTTTAGAGACTTTATTAATCTACCAACAAGCTGGTCCTAATGTACAAGATCATTTCAAAAAAATTTGTTTTAAGATGAAATTGCCACAGAACTGACATAATCACCAATACTAAGGCCAAAGAGTAGCAGGTTTCTACAAAAATGGTAACTATGCAATATAGATGCATAAGGAGAAATACAGCTACTCTAGATGTATCAAGCAAAAAGCAGGGGAATGAAAAACAGATCTGTATCATCAGCTATTTAATAATACGGAATATTCAAGTCACGCTGAACTTTGAGTTTATCACTGCAAATTAAGTACTCCCACACAGTTGACGGTAAATTTTCAGGGCTTACCTTCTAGAAGTGACGGAATTATCTATTTTACTAGGTTGAGAATCAAAAAGAATGTATATTCTTTACTCTTGTGTTAAAATATAGATTATAGGGTTGCTGGGGGGAGGGGGTTTGGGAGAAGGGGGTGGTATTATGGACATTGGGAAGGGTATGTGCTTTGGTGAGTGCTGTGAAGTGTGTAAACCTGGTGATTCACAGACCTGTACCCCTGGGGATAAAAATATATGTTTATAAAAAATAAAAAATTATATTAAAAAATATATATATAGATTATAGGCAATTGTGTAAAAGTACCTTTCTCTTCTACAAACCCCAGATTTCCATGAGGGTAGGAACAATGTGTCAATATATCCTTTGCCTCTGTCATCTCAAAACAACAGAGTATTGAAGATGTTACAGAATCTGTTTTCAATTACAAGGGATGATATGCTTTATAAAGGACTACAACACAGGTGTGTGGTTTTGGGTGTGTTAAGATGCATAAGGTTGTTACTAATGATTCTAATACTACTTGTTACAAATTTTGTATAAAATAGGGGTGCCTGGGTGGCTCAGTCATTAAGAGTCTACCTTTGCTCAAGTCATGATCCCAGGGTCCTGGGATCAAGTGCCACATCAGGCTCCTAGCTCAGCAGGAAGCCTACTTCTCCTGCCCCTCCCCTTCCTGTGTTCTCTCTCTCTTGCTCTGTTTCTCTGTGTCAAATAAATAAATGAAATAAAATTTTTTTTTTCTTTTTATAAAATAAGTAGTTTGGTAAGTCATAGTGACTTCATCAGATATTCATTTACATGGGTTAGTTTATTTCAGGAGAAGTAATATTCCCTTGGGAAGAAATAATCATAAATCAGTTTCTGGAACTGTTCTGGAATATTCTGGTCAAATTTCCCTTTATGGGCCGAAAGCTTTGCTAACACGGCAGTACAGTGATTATAATCAATTGCTCCAGAGTAAGACAAAATTCACATGTACTTCCTACAGTGCAACAAACAGAACTTAAAATGCTATACAGTTCCTGTGAGAAATTTGTGTCAAGAAGTTATTATCCTGCTCTATGTTTCAGTGTTGCTTTAGAGAAATAAGGGGATTGAAAAAGGGGTCATGGAATGACCCTCAAAGAAGATAAGAGACCTATGGCTGACCACCACCACTGTCAATCACTTTCTAGTAGGAGGTAATAAAAGGCATCAGACTATCTCGCCCACCTGAAGCAAATGCTAGTTGTATGCACAAATAATTGAGCTGAATTAAAGGCAACTGCCTCTATGTCTCCAGAACTAGACATACTTTTGGGAAAATAAAATCTCCCTTCCCCAGAAAAAGGCTGAACAAGTATGGGGGATATCTAAATGCTGTCTGGCATTCTTTTGGAAAGAGAACAGTGTTTATGGTATATGGTCCGTAAGACTGGTTTCTTGGTCAGGGTCCCCAAATTTCTAACCTCTTTCTTTTTCAAAAGAATCAGAAGCAAGTTTAGGAGAATGGAGTCCTCTCTAATTGTGATAAGGTCCTAAGGCAGGGATTTATAAACAAACCTACTCCTTAACACTTCTAAGCTGGGCATCATTTTCTTCCCATTAAGGATTCTCCCACAAGTCAGTAAGGGCTTCACTGGGGCCATGAGATCTCAGTATTTATTAAGGTGCCTCTTATTTAGGATCAGGGCTGCTGAAAAGGTGAAGTGATTGGCAGTGATATTAAAGAGTTTTGATGCTAGTTCAATTAAATGGTACCCTTAGTGAGGACAAAACTCAATTAGGTTGTCTCTGGTTTTGACAATTCTCATCACCTGATGCTCATTTACAGGGAAAACTTACTATTTAAGTAAGTTCCACCTGGCACTAAATGGGCAGAACTTAGAACCCCTCCCTTTACTTCTCAGACAATGGGTACCTAACAGTGTCTTTAGAATACTCATAAATTTGGGTAGTACTGACCCATATTCAAGAGGCCATTAGTTTGACTAAAGAAGGTGATGGAGAGAACAAGGTGGCTCTGTAATTTACCAGTTCCATCACTCTCAGCAAGCTAAGTAAATCCTCTGAGCCTGACTTTCTTACCCATAAAATTAAATAATGATAGCAACTGCCCTTAGGGAAACATAAGGGTGATACACGATTATATTAAAAAAGAATGACACCTGCACATAGTAAGAATTAAAAGAAACTATTATTATTTTAAAATAAAAAGCACGTCTGCAATTCTGGTTCATCTATCTTCCTAGGCATATCACCTGGGTTCACTTAGCCCGAACTGAGTATCCACAGATTTGAATGACCTAAACACAGTTTCTTTCCCTCTAACCTATCTACTCCCAATCATATGTCCAAAGACATCTTTGACCTCAAACTCACCATCATGCAATTAACTTCAGACTCCTGTTCTTTCTTTCTGGAGGTCTCTGCCCTTTCCTCTCAGTAAGTCCCCTAAAATTTAAGCAGAAAACTCTTTCTAAAGCTCAAATTTGATCGTGTCATTTCCTTGCCCTATGCTGTTGAATGCTTTTCATCTACTATACATTTTGACTTACATAAAGCCCTGACCTCCATTCCACCTCATCTCATGACTGGTGTCCCTTTCTCCAACATTATCAAACTTTAGAATTCCTTGGAGAGCTTATCTGTTTGACACACGCCCCAGGGGCTGTCTCCACTTTCACTGGTCTGAGAAACTCTTACCCTGGAAGAATTAGATCAAGCTCACTCCTATGTGAGGACTTAAATACAGGGCCTATTCACTCAGATGAGAAAAAAGTTACACCTCTAATTCACTAGGCTTTTACTAAAACTTAGCATTTCCTTCAGTCATGAAGGTAGGCAACAAACTACTGACAAAAGAAATCACAGATGTGTTCGTAACCCATGACGGTAGTTGCAGAAAGCTCCAAAACCATTGACCTTCACGGTGGTCTTGAAACTGCTTATCCATGCAGCTAGATCTATTACTCAGTGTTAGTGACCAACTCTATACACATTATGATAGAAGAGGTTTATGTAACAAACATTTGGCAGCCATATTTCAATATAATGGATTCCCCTTGTATTCATATAATTTATTTTATGCAGCTGAAGACACGCCTCTCAGAAGGCATCTAGAATAATGTTAAGGTTGCGAACCCTCCTGTGTGAGGCCTTCTGGGATGGCCGCAGGAGAAGTGAGTTATGCCGGGGCCTTCTCGGAGGTATCTGTCAGCCTTGCTCACACTGCTTTGTAGTCATTTATTTGCATCTTCCTCCCTCCTATCTGTGAATGTGGCGTACGGCTTCCTCTTTTCCCTTTAATCTCAGTATCCGCTGACCTACTGTCACTCTCAAAAATATTTACTGAACAACGAACCGACTACAAAAGCACATAAATATTTTTCCTAAAGTGCTGTATTCTTTGATGTGCTAACCTGTGTAGAATCATACAGCAACCAATTGCTGGATATCTGCTTCTAAAGCCAGGCTGTTCCAGATACGTGATTTCATTTTTCCAGTCTGCTAATTTATTCACCACATAACCTGGATGTTACAGTCCAAGAGGCATGGGTCATAGTATCTTGTTTTGCTATTTGCTTATTAATACGAGGAAAACATTCTCTTGTTACTACCAAGCAGCAACCTGAAAAAGTCACCGAAGCATTTCGTGCACAGCGTGTGACTTGCTGCGTGCCCAGAGACCTTCCCACCTCAACCACCTAAACTGCCGAGCCCGTTAGCAGGCCTACAAAATGAATCACTCGGTATGCTGGAGACAGGACTAGAGGTGAAGGCCAAGCACTTTGAAGAAACCAAGGCTTGGAAGCTTCCTACATTGACAACTATTTATAGCAACAAAGTGTCACCAAATTTTTTAGCAAATATACCAACTTCCAGGACTACAAAATTGTACTAAAATCTTCTCTTCCATCAGCACATCACCTGCCTTCTCTCAATTCTAGCTAGCCAGCCCACCTCAACCAACCACCTACCCAACCACATTTACTAAAGAGAGTCTTTTAACTACATTGCTATGTTTTGTATTAAAAAAAAAAAAAAATTTTTTTTTTTTTTTAAAGGACGGTCCACACCAATAGGTAGGGCAAACATAGTAGGGGCTGTGTAATGTACTTTTTTTTTCTTTTTCCTTTTTTTTTTTTTTAATTATTTGACAGTCAGAGATCACAAGTAGGCAGAGAGGCAGGCAGAGAGAGGGAGGGGGAAGCAGGCTCCCTGCTGAGCAGAGAGCCCGATGCGGGGCTCGATCCCAGGACCCTGAGATCATGACCTGAACTGAAGGCAGAGGCCCAACCCACTGAGCCACGCAGGTGCCCCTGTGTAATGTACTTTTACATTGTGATATAAATGCTTCATTTAAAAAACCAGAATATGTCTAAGTGTTAATACCTGAACTGTTTTCATCACTTGTTTGAAATCGTAATTTATGAGAAGATGATCTTATTTATTTAAACTTAGAGAATAGTTAAGTTGTTTAGAAATTCCCTTTAGGGGTGCCTGAGTGGCTCCATTGGCTAAGTGTCTGCTTTAGGCTCAGGTCATGATCCCAGAGTCCTGGGATCGAGCCCCATGTCGGGGACCCTCCTCAGCAGAGTTGGCTTCTCCCTCTCCCTCTGTTCTTCCCCACTGCTCCTGCTCTCTCTCTCTCTCAGATGAATAAATGAAGTCTTAAAAAAAAAAAAGAATTCCATTTAGTACTCATTTTATTTATAGTTTCTTTGGCCTTTATTGTAAGGAAACACCCCAGTGGTTATGACTGCACTTGATTGCTGACACAGTACTGGACAGTGAATTCTTTTTGTTTATCGGAACAAAGCAGGGATGATATTCTAAAGTGGGTTGGCTTGAAATGTGCAAAGAACTCCTCCAGGTTGATTTTATTTATTCATTACAATGACCAGAGCTCTTGAAAGAGACAAAAGGTCCACATGGATTATGACAGAGATGTGTTTTTCCCTTTGCCTTTTTGTGTTACTTCAAAACTAAGTAAACAAATTCCTAAGAGTTTTTCTCAAAGTCTTCTGAGGTCCAAAAGTAATGAAACTGGTATCTCAAATAAGAACATAAATGACAGCAAATACTAAGTACTCTTCTTACTATGTGACTCCTATCTTTAATTGGAAAGCCAGAGAAAGGGTCTGCAGGCTTAGAACCCTGGAAGAGTGTTTCCAAGAAGTAGAAGACAGTGAAGTTTTCGACCCCAGGGCTCCTCTCACCTGAGTACGATTCTAACCCTGCCGAAAGCATCTGTCCCCATATGTCATTCACTAGACCACCCAGCCCTGTCACACCCTTCTAAACTATTGAGTCTCTCTGTCTCCATAGCCAATGTCCATGTTGCATTACTTCCTGCCTAGGTTCCTGAGTTCTCGTACCTTATCTCCCTCTAGCACCCTTTGTTGTCCCTCTATCACTTCTCTACTCTGCAGCCAGAGTGATATTTTATATTTTTAAATTGTATCTTTTTTTCAGAGTCATCTTTTAAGAACACAAATCTGATGATGTCATTTCATCTCATCACCCTTCAAAGGCTCCTCAGTAATCTAAAAGATGATGATTATGAGGTCCTGGCATGGTCTGTCACCCAGTTTATCTCTGTGGCATTCTCCTGCTTGCCCACTATGACCCAGCCTCACTCGCACACTCCTTGAAGAAGCCAGGCTCCCTGTGTAGGGCCTGTCTATAGGATGTGTCTTACACCTGGGATGTTCTATCCCTACTCTGCACAGCTAAACTAGAGTCGTCCTTTTTGCCTTTATGGCTTCCCAAGAAGCACTTCTTGACAATGGAAAACACAAGTTTAAATAGGGGATCCTGGGGCACGTGGGTGGCTCAGTGGGTTAAGCCTCTGCCTTCAGCTCAGGTCATGATCCAAGGGTCCTGGGATTAAGCCCCGTATCAGGCTCTCTGCTCAGTGGGAAGCCTGTTTCCCATTCTCTCTCTCTGCCTACTTGTGATCTCTGTCAAATAAATAAATAAATAAATAAAAATCTTTAAATAGGGGATCCTGCTATTGTGGGGGTCTTTGCAGGTCCTTGGCCGAATGCCAAGGCATGAAGATAAAAAGGTCATGAAAGAAAAGAACTGAAAATGTCTCATAAATGGCCAACTTCCTCCAAGAATCTCTTCTACAATTCTCTCATCCAGGCATCAAACTCAGGGCTGGGTTTTTAAATGCTAGCAAAAGACATGCATAACTATTTGGAGATAAGGGTACATGATGATGTCGGACGGGCTTTTTGTTTCAACTCTCATTTTCCCTTTGTATACATTTATCTTCACCTGAAGTAGGTCTATTTTCCTCTGTAACCTCATGCATATTTACAAATTTACAGAAAACCTCCTACATATGTTACAGATATGTAACACATTTTCCTCTATAACCTCAAAGCATATTAGCCTATACAACCAGGTCAAAAAAATTAAAATAAGTTAATTTTAATGGAAATAACTAGACAGAAGACTAAGTCTGACAGAAATGGAAAGTTGTAGTTCATAGTATAATACTATACTCACCATCAAGTTGCTAAGAATTACTGGATACAAAACACGTCATCACCAGGATGCCAAATACTAGAAAAAAAAAATTAGGGCCTAACAGAGTTTCTAAGTTTTATAACTGAATCTAACAGTTTTATAGGGTCATGCCAACAATGTTTGGCAAAAGGACATGCCACACATTATAGTGTCATGCCAACAAGGGTGGCAAAAGGACACAGAAAGTACAGTGATTGCAAAAATACTTTTACTGTAACTAAACTTTGAGGAGCTAATTAGTTAGACATCTACAGTTTCTCAGAACTTGTGTTATCACCATAGGGAGGTCTATAATGAAGCAACGGTTTGAACATTTCAATGTTTGTAAACTTCATCTGGAGGAAAACACAAAAATATTACTCAACAGATAAAGAACTACACTGATTATTTTTGTATTCTTGCTTTAACAACATTCCAGGGAAAAAAGAAGAAGGAATGAAAGGAAGCTGGCAGTTAAAAAAAAAAAGGAAGCATTATGGTATGTGGTTCTTAATAGAGGCTATACTGGAACTACCCGAGGGAGTATTTCGAACATACCCTCCACTGTTCTGCTAAGGCAGATTCATGGGAATGAGGGATGGGGTGGCTTTAAATGCTTCCTTAGATGACTCTAAGTAAGACTCTCAATGGAGAAATTTTAACAGGAAAAATAAAAATGAATTAGAGACACAGTCCCTTTTGTCAATTCCTACTAAAATATAGTAATTGCCTCACCCAATAATGGCATTTCATTTTCATGATCTCTTCTGCCTGGCTGCTCATAATTAATCAGTTACTTATTTTTAATCCCCATTGATTTTTCTCTCCTGAATATATTTAGAATGTGTCTACCTGTTTACTTTCGATTTTACCACCACAGTCCAGGCAATTATCTCTCTCAAGGAGAACTCTAATAACCAGACTGCTTACATTAGCATCTGCCCTCTGTGCATCCCACGCCCAGAGAAACACTTTAGACGAGAAAATCTGGTCGAGCCACTACCCTACTTAAAACTTCTCAATGGGTTCATGTTGTAGACTGAAGATCAGAATTTTTCACGTGACCTCTGAGGTCCTGCATGAATCTGGCTCCGCCCACCTTACCAGTGTTTTCTTAGGCTTCGTTAATTGCAGTAGCATCCTTTCAGTTCCTTGCACTTGCCAAGTTCCCTGTGCCTTGCAAGGCCTTCATAACTGCTGTTTCTTCTGCCTGGCATGCTCCTCTCTTCCTTTCAGAGTTCTGTTCAAATATCCAGTGCTCAGGGTAATCTTCTCTGACAGACTACCCATCATCCCAAGCTCATCTCCTATTATAACCTATCTTTGTATTATTATTTTTTTTAAGATTTATTTATTTGAGAGAGAGAGAAAAAATGAAAGGGACAGCATGAGAGGAGAGAGGTCAGTGGGAGAAGCAAACACGCCGCTGAGCAGGCAGTCGGATGTGGGACTCCATCCCAGGACTCCAGGATCATGACCTGAGCCGAAGGCAGTCGCTTAACCAACTGAGCCACCCAGGTGCCCCCTATTATAAGCCTTCTTAAGTATAACAATAGCTGCAATATTTACTGAATGCTTATTATGTGCGAGGCACTGTTTTCTTATATTAATTTATCCTTAACTATAATCCTATAAGTAGGTGTTCCATAAATATTTCCAACTACATGCATGAACACATGAATGAAGGAATGAGATGAGATTAAAACCCTGAAATTTCACATATATTTTAGGAAGTATCTGCCTACTTTGAAGTGTTTTATGATAGTGATTTGCATATACTGAGATCACATTCAAAATTAATAAAATGTCAAAAATCTGAGGGAAGTGTTACTTAGGAAAGGTACGAATCTTCAAAGCTCTGAAAGCTCTCATAAGAAACCACATTTAATCGAACAAAGAATACTTGACTATAATTGGAATGAATCCATATGCATCACTACAGTCTATAGATTTCTACAAATGGAAGTGCTGAGTCAGTGGGCACAGGCATTTAACTCTTACTAGGCAGAAATGTACTCCTTCCAAAATGAAGAGAAATTTACAATCTCATCAACAGTATACAACATTTTAAAGATAGATATTAAGTCAATTTCCCTTTTAAGTCTGTTTTATTTGCTCAATTTTCCTATATGGATCATTCCATGAGGAAAGCACAGTATCTACATTTACAGCCTAAACATTACTCATCCTATGGTGTATTGCAAACATGACTTTCATGTTTATCTTAGAGAAAGGGGAAAGTGTATACATAATTTTAACAAAAACAAGAAGACAATCAGGGACTAGAACAAAATCAGTATGGGGAATGCAGGCCTTTTATAAAATCACTCAGAATATATGTACATACTACCAAATTCCCACAAGGCCTAACGCGTTACTCTGAAAGAAGGCACAAAATGTAGAACTGTTTCTCATATTCACTGACTCCCAAAGGACATGTAAAATTTGGTTCTGATTCAAAAGCTGCTGCCCATTTTTGTGATGAGAATGAAATTCTGCTGTACCAATTCTCCTCCTCCACTATACTCTAGTACTGAAATATTAGGTAGATGACAACCTCAAAGGATCAGAAGGATTAATAGGTTGATAATCACAAATTGCTATGCAAACTCTACTAGGGCAATAAATATTTTTATTTAAATTTTAAAAGTTGATGTCAAGAAAACCACTTTATTATGCCAATCATTCAAAAGTTTGTCATTCTTTTACTGTATCAGAAGTTCATAAAACTTCTTTCATACTCTGGCTAACTTTCTGCTTTTAGGTGCTCTGACCATGTGTGTATCGATCTTATTCTGAATCTAAATTACTCCATCTAAACCAGGTATCATGTATTAGAGTTGCTCAAACAACTTTAATTTTTTAAAAAAGATTTTATTTTATTTATTTATTTGTCAGAGACAGAGAGAATGAGCACAAGCAGGGGGAGTGGCAGGCAAAGCAGGCAGAGGGAGATCCCAGGACCCTGGGATCATGACCTGAGCTGAAGGCAGACACTTGACCGACTGAGCCACCCTGGTGCCCCAACAACAGTAACATTTTAAGTAATCTGTCAGGAGTAACTATGTTAAAAACATTTTACTTAAAATATCTATGAAGAAAAACCAAAAGGAGAGCATGGAGAATTCTGGTAATGGCTCTATCACCTAGCAGCTGATGTGGGATATTCATAGAAAGTATATGCGACTATATCTAGTAATAGTCTATTCTAAAGCTAACTTCTTTCATCAAGACATCTTTAAGTCTTCTTCAGAACCAGATGAAGACTTAAAAATTCAGTAGACCAATATAGAAGTAAATTTATTAGTAAGAGAAAGAAGGAGTATAACCATTTACTTCTAAAGGAAAGTGGATATCAGAATTTGGGACCCGAAAGGCATAATAATATATATCCTTTCATTGCTATAAATGAGAAACCACCATAAATACAATAACCACTCAATATGAAGTTCCAAGTGGAATCTAGTGTATCAATGTGTTGTTTTATTTTTTTATTTTTTAAAGATTTTATTTATTTATTTGACAGAGAGATTACAAGTAGGCAGAGAGGCAGGCAGAGAGAGAGAGGAGGAAGCAGGCTCCCTGCTGAGCAGAGAGCCCGATGCGGGGCTCGATCCCAGGACCCTGAGATCATGACCTGAGCCGAAGGCAGCGGCTTAACCCACTGAGCCACCCAGGTGCCCCCAATGTGTTGTTTTAATTTCATATAGGAGTATATGACTAAAAGTTGATATATTAATCATTTACCAATTTACTTGAGACTTGTGTCCATCTAGTTGAGGCTGAAGGACTACCATTTTTTGTTTTTAATACTAAGTCTTGGGGCACCTGGGTGGCTTAGTTAGGTAAGTGTCTGACTTTTGATTTCAACTCAATTCATGATCTCAGGGTCATGAGATTAAGCCCTTGTGATGGGCTCCACACTGGGTGTTTGGAGCCTGCTTAAGATTCTCTCTCTCCCTCTGCCCCTTCCAGACCCCTGCATGTGCGTGTGCTTGCTCACTCTAAAGCAAGCAAGCAAGCAAGCAAGCTAGGTTTGTTCTATCCATGTATTTTAAAGGGGCTGGTAGTCTTTTAAACCACTAAAATGAAATTATAACCTTTGAAACTCTGCTGCCAGATACATTAATTGGTCTGTTCATTCAATCTGTAAGTGATTCATTTGTGCATTCTTTAGTCCATCTGACTGTCCATCTATCCACTTCTCCAACCATCTAATCACACAGTGTGTATACCATCAGACTTGAGTTCCTACACCTTTAACTGGCATCAGAATGTATTTCACTCTCCTCCACCATCTCTTTCCACTCTTTAATGCTCTAGAAGAACCCCAGCAGTGAAAGAAAACTTCCTTTTCGGCTTTCATGAATGAAAGGATACTTGCAGAACTCTGGGAAGACTGTTAGAATATGAAGATGATAATCTCCTCTGTCAGACACATATATCATGGAAAGGTTTAATTACTGATTGAAGTTACTTATTTTACCTGGAATGTAGATGCCACTGAGTCATACACATATGATCTAAAAGAGTTTCACAGTACTCCTGCTTCAATTCCATATTGATCCCAACTTTGAATTTCCAGAAACATGTCAATTTTGTGTCTAATACTCTTCCTTAAGCACTTTTATCCTCGTGTCTTTGCACATGCTGTTCCTCCTCTTGGTGGTTCCTTCCACCACCTTTCCCATCATCTTATCTTCCTTCATAAACAAGCTCCTACTCATCTCTCAAATTTTAGAAAAGTTAAAAGCAAACAAAAAAGTCACCAGAGTTTGGTGAAGGCAGGGGACCATTACGAAATCTCACCTGTATCTTGTGCAAGTACTGTTCTGTCCAGATGGAACGACTGGTTTAAAAGTGATGCGTGGGGAAACCTGTGCAGACAGCAGAAATCCCAGAGCAAGAACAAGGAGCGCCACAGTGGTACCTAAAAAAATAAAAATAAAAAAATAAATAGAATTAAAAAGAAGTTTTACATCAGAGAAGAGATGGCAACATTCTTTCAAAGCAGACTGGGTCTGGCAAGACATAGCTCTGAAAAAAATACCATTATCTTCATCGAATTATTAAAAAAAAAGTGTTCCTAATATATATATGTACAGATTATTAGAAAAACTTCACTAGCACATTCACTGCCGAACACGACAAGAATGAAATTTAAAACAAATATATTTGCTAGCCAAACAGGAGACTGGTAATGATTTTCATAAAAAATAAATAAACAAAATACAAACAAAAAACAAAAAACAAAAAAATCCCACCCCACAAAAAAATAGAGACACCTGGGTGGCTCAGTAGGTTAAGCATTTGTCTTCAGCTCAGTTCATAAGCCCAGGAAGCCTGCTTCTCCCTCTGCCCGGCACTCCCCCTGCTTGTGCTTGCTCTCTCTCTGACAAATAAATAAAATCTTAAACAAAAAACAAAACAAAACAAACAAACAAAAAACCAAAATATCTTGGCTTGCTGACAGTCTCACAATCAACTCATGCAACTAGCATGACTGACAGCCCAAGATGTCAGAAGTATGAAAGGCGACAGACTCATACCAAGTGTTGCTCACGTTGCCAAGAAAATTGTTCTAAAGGCATTGTTTAGTGCAGTAAATCAGTAAACTGAAAACAAACTGAACATTTCAAAAGCAGCTGACAGAACATTTCTTATTAAAGGGGAGTAGCACTTTCCTCATGATTTGAAGGTGCCAGAAAGGATCTAGCACATGTATTTACTTCCTGCTGGTGTCTGGAAGTAGAATCTTTCAATTACAGGAATAGTGATTAAGTACATCATTTAAAAGGCTCACTTTTGAGTTCCTAAGAGATATCCTGACAGTAAAAAAGAAAGTTTTCCAGTTTCTGACTACTGTTCCAGCCATTGAGGATACACAAAAAGAGTCATAGGAAGAAAGAAAAAAGAAAATAGGATTGTAGTAATTTATACAATTAATTTGAATGGGGCAATGTGTTTAAAACAGGGAATTTAGGGATGCCTGGGTGGCTCAGTAGGTTAAGCACCTGCCTTTGGCTCAGGTCATGATCTCAGGGTCCTGGGATCGAGTCCTGCACTGGGCTCCCTGCTCAATGCCTGCCCCTCCCCCTGCTTGTGCTCACTCTCTCTGACAAATAAAATCTTTTCTTAAAAAAAAAAATAAAATAGGGAATTTAGGGAGGGCATTTACACAGTAGCAAAGTTTTTACTTATTAAACTGAGAGGTAAATTTAAGATATGACTAAAAATATTATTAAATGAATGGGTAAAAGAAGAACTTTGGGAAGCACTGTGGAAGTGCAGTGGGATTATATAATGGCTGAGGTGTATGTGTTTAAGATACAGGGGATGTGTCCAGTTAAACGCTGTGGTTAAGTTCCAATTCTGCAATTTCTTGACTTCTGTGATCTTGGATAAAGCACGGGACCTTCCCAAAGTTCAATTTTGTCTTCCATAAAATGGGAGTAAAAATATTCACCCTGTAGAACTGCAGTGAATTTTTTATTTTTTTAAAGATTTTATTTATTTATTTGACAGAGAGAGAGTAAGAGAGAACAAGTGGGGGAAGCAGCAGAGGGAGAAGAAGGGAAGCAGGCTCCCTGATGAGCAGGAAGCCTGATGCCATGTGGGGCTTGATCCCAGAACCCCGGGATCGTGACTGAGCCGAAGGCAGATGCTTAATGATTGAGCCACTCAGGTGCCCTTGAATTTTAAATATCCTCATGTATTTGAAGGATTTTGGTAATGCTATGAAATGCTATTGTACTATCATGGTCATAAGAAGCAGCAGCATACTTTCCAAAATTGTAGAAAAAGGTCGAAAGAAGGGGAGGCCTGAGGGGAGATAAGAAGTCTATTTTTGCCATAATGGGTCAAAAAAGCCATGAACCTAAAATTACAGCTTACTGGCTTTCAACTCAAACTAGGAATAGTGTGAAGCATTTCTATTCTGAAAGATTATCAGAGCCCTGAAGCGGGAAACTGAAAAAAGTTCTTTTAGAAAGAGAGGAGATTATGAAAATCATCCCTCTCTTTTCAAACAAAACAAACCTTGGATTTTACTGTGAATCCGTCTATCAAAGAACCTGGGTCCTTAAGTTTTTTTTCCCCAGATTACTTCCATGGCACATTGTTGTGGGGCAGGAAGATGTTTTTCAATCTGTAAATTCTGATACTTTCAATCTGTAAATTCTGATACTTTAAGGAAGCACGATATGTTTCTTTAATAATGCTTATTAAATAATCTGTCTCCATGATAAAATAAAAACTCTAAGATGGCATGCCTAGTACACACTCACGGACGTCCAGTTCTAATGCCTGCTATACAGCAGATACCTAGCAGTACTGCTTGCATTAATGAATGGGCCACAGTGCCACAGATTTTTGTAATTCTGAGTATTTTTTTAAAAAAACAAAATTTTGGGACACCTGGGTGGCTCAGTTGGTTAAGCAGCTGCCTTCGGCTCAGGTCATGATCCCAGGGTCCTGGGATCGAGTCCCACATTGGGCTCCTTGCTCGGCAGGGAGCCTGCTTCTCCCTCTGCCTCTGCCTGTCTCTTTGTCTGCCTGTGCTCGCTCGTTCTCTCTCCCTCTGTCTCTGGCAAATAAATAAATAAAATCTTTAAAAAAAAAAAAATCTTAAAACTAGACAGCTGAGGTCACAGGGTAAATACCTTACATATTCTGGCTGAGGGTTCTGCAGTACATACAAAGTATCTCTTGTATCCATCTCTAAAAAGGTCCCACTTACCTCAAAGTATGGTGAACTGACCATTCCGGATACACAAAATTCCTGAAAAGCTGATGACTTAACCCTTCTTAAGCACAAATTTATTTTATTTTGATGCGTTTTCGATGATAATCCTTTAAAAAGTCAGTATTACACCTTTACATTCCTTATTATATATACCAGTGTTTCTCAGTCCTGATTTCCTATTGGAAGGAAATGCTTGGGCTGTACATAAACCTCTGAATCAGTCTACAGAAAATGGGGATCAGATATCTCAGTTTTAAACAGCTCCCCAGGTTACTGAGCATCATATATGCCAGGGCTTAACTTGTTTTTATACACACACACAATATATGTAATTCATAAATTAAAAAAAAAAAAGATTTTATTTATTTGAGAGAGAGAGTGAGTGAGCATGAGCAGGCAGAGCAGCAGAGAGAAAGGGAGAAGCAGCAGGCTCCCCGCCAAGCTGGGAACCCGAAGCAGGGCTCAATCCCAGGACCCTGGGATCAGGACCTGAGTGAAGGCAGATGCTTAACAACTGAGTCACCCAGGCGCCCATAAAATAAAATCAAAGAAAAAAGATTTATTATTTGAGAGAGTGAGAGAGCACGTGTGGTAGGGTAAGGGCAGAGGAAGAGTTGAGTCTTAAGCAGACTCCTCGCTCCCCAAGGCCAGGCTCTAGCTCACCACCCCACAATCACAACCTGAGCCAAAACTAAGAGTTGGATGCTTAACTGACTGTGCCACCCAGGTGCCCCAATATGACTTGTAAAACTTACTTGCTTTTTTTTAAAAGATTTTATTTATTTGACAGACAGACATCACTAGCAGGCAGAGAGGCAGGCAGAGAGAGTGAGGGGGAAGAAGGCTCCCCGCTGAGCAGAGAGGCCGATGCGGGACTCAATCCCAGGACCCTGAGATCATGACCTCAGCCAAAGGCAAAGGCTTAACCTGCTGAGCCACCCAGGTGCCCTGTGAAACAAAACTTCAAAGATGATAAACTCCTTAAGGGAAAGGAATGGTATCTTAAATGACTTTATTTATGGAATACACTTTAAAATGATCACTTAGATCTGTCATAGACTCATATACCTTTAAAGCTTAAAACTACTTGGATTACTTATTTCTTTTAACAAGTTACAGATGTTTGTGGCTGTCTGGGTGGCTCCATCGTTAATCGTCTGCCTTTGGCTCGGGTTGTGATCCCAGGATCCTGGGATCTAGTCCAGTGTTGGGTTCCCTCCTCAGCGAGAAGCCTGCCTCTCCCTCTCCCACTCCCCCTGCTTATGTTCCCTCTCTCGCTGTGTCTCACTCTGTCAAATAAATAAATAAAATCTTCAAAACAAAAAAGTTACAGATGTTTTATCAGCCACATTTTGGTATTAAAATTATAGTTACTCTCGGATTGATCATTACTCTAACCCAGATTTGAGTCCAACATAGGAAGGCCTTGGATCTTCCACAGTACTCTGTGCAGTTTGGGCCCATTCTTTATGCTTTGAGAAGACTCCCTCGTAACTAAGTTTTCTGTGACATTTTGGGATTCTGATATAATTTTCCCAATACAGATGTTCTTTGCAGGAAGTGGAAGTGTGTTGGATAAATCACGTGTTCAAAAATATCTGATGCAAGAAGGAACTATAACTACCTGGTGCAGGGCTGAATTACTAGTAAATACTTAGAAAAAAATAGTAATTACCCTTCCCATGACTCTAGTAAAGCACACTCTGTTGTATGTAAGTATCCGCTGGGGAAGCTGTTTGAAGTGTCCGTGTTCCAGACCCCATCTGCAGAGACCCTAATTCAGTACATGTGAGGTAAGGTCCATGAATACGTATTTCAAAGTAAGTACCCTCTGGTAATTCTGATGGAGATGGTCTGTGAGTGATGTGCTCAGACATATTCTAATACCAAGATATTTGGGGAAAAAGAACATAGTGTTCTGCCTTTCTGATTAGTTACAATAAACCTATGTAGATGTAGACCTTCTTCTATTAAAAGAATCAAGAGGTTGTCTTTAAATATGTAATGTTTATGAGAAAGACCAGTTCTCTGAGCAAGCTTTAAAAATATTAAAAGTTGGGGCGCCTGGGTGGCTCAGTGGGTTAAAGCCTCTGCCTTCGGCTCAGGTCATGATCCCAGGGTCCTGGGATCAAGCCCCACATCAGGCTCTCTGCTCAGCAGGGAGCCTGCTTCCTCCTCTCTCTCTGCCTGCCTCTCTGCCTGCTTGTGATCTCTGTCTGTCAAATAAATAAATAAAATAAAATCTTTAAAAAAAAAATTAAAAGTCACTGGGACATCTGGGTGGCTTAGTCGTTTAAGCATCTGGCTCTTGAATTTGGCTCAGATAGTGATCTCAGGGTCATGGGATGGAGCCCTGTGTCAGGTTCCCTGCTCAGTCGGGGGTCTGCTTGAGACTCTCTCCCTCTCCCTCTGCCCTTCCTCCAACTCTCTCTGCTGTGTGCTTTCTCTCTCAAATAAATAAGTAAATCCTCAAAATATTGTCAAAAGTCAGAACACCACAGAATGTCTTCCATTTAAAATTACTCATGGACGATATATTTTATGTTTCTTTGTATAAAGAGTTCTTTTGTTCAGGTCTACATATGCATAGTTTATGTGCAGTAATTTTTAAAGAATGACTACCTATTCAAAAATTGTTTTGATGACTTTTCCCAGTAATTTACCCCAGTATCATAAGTCATAATAAAAACATAAAAAGGGGGACAAAACTGGATCAAAGGCTTTTAAGAAAATTTTCAACAGAACTTATAGCACTAGCATAATGTTGATACCTACACAAAAACAAAAACATTGAAATAAAAATATAATTAGCCCAGAATCAACTGACATCAGAAAGTGAAATGAACGTCTGTAAGGGTAATACTAATCCACTGTTGAACGGTATGTTTTTTACTGAATGTGTAAACTTCCATTGGTCATTACGGTCTACTACCTTTCAATCAGTTAAAAACCAGATGTGCATCAAGAGCTCTATCTACACCTCCACGTACACGTAAAAGAGGAGACCTGTGACAAGAAACTAGGCCTTTCCCCTCCTAAACCACTGTAATAGCTACATCATCACTTTGATTGGCTACATAACGAGGAACTCTTGTGTCTACATGACGGAAGACCTCTTTCATGCTAGAGCAATCACTGCATGGCTTTAGCAGGGTGTGCCGCCAGGGTGCTGGTGGTTTGGGCTGAAAAGAAAGCAAGGCAGGAGAGAAAAGTGCCCCCAGCTGCTCATAAGAAGCAGCCCCTGAACTCTCTGGGTACTGTCCTCCCAGGTCTTAATACCTTCTCTTAATAGCCAGGGATGGGCTCTGGAAACCCCTGGAGCAGAGTCCCTACAGTGCGAGGTGAAGCGTGACACTGGCTGGGAGAGTTCAGGCACGTTCCCGGATTCTGGGGATGCCAGCTGATTTCACACTAGGGTTAAAACAACAAAGAACCAGTCCGTCATTAAGAATGCTGTGGGAGGGAAGATGTGCTAGGCACCTTGGGATCCGTGTCAGGAAAAGCTTTAAATGCTCTGTGTGTATAAATGTGTTCGATCCTCTTTATGACCCTATGGAGTGCAGACTAGAATGCTTTTTACTAATGAGAAAATGGAAACTTGCACACAGAAAATTCAAACCGAAGCAGGAAGGCTCTAGAGTGCAGTGCCTTAAAAACCTTCAGAACTGATGAGAAAGCATCTCTTGGAATACCACAAATAAAGGGAGTAGGCCACTAGGAAAAAAAAATATTTTCCTCAGATCTCAAAAGCCAAATCCCAAGTTTAAGAAGACCTGACATTCTATTTAAAAAGACCTCTTGAGGGAGCCATATCCAGAGGCCCCATTCAAAAGGAAGAGTAGGTACCCATTTAAAAAGTTTGAAGCAGCTGCTACCTCTTTTTAGGGTTGATCCGAACCTCAGGGCTCTGCAAATACAATTTTTAGCCAAATACTGGAATTTATTTTTGGTACATCACTACCTGATGGTCAGCTATCCTTTTGTTCAGAATTTACCATCCTAATAAGGCAGCCCAATTTATCGTTGGATAGTTCTGATTATTAAAACTATATTTTCCATATTGAGTAAAAATTATGCCCTCGTAACATCTACCATCTGCTAGAATAAGGTATCTACTGGGTAATGCTTTAGTCTTTTTTCTTTCCAGACTAAACACTTTTGGCTTCAGCAAGTTTATGAGCGAATGGTTTTTAGCCTCCTTGTCCCTCACCTTTCGTCATTTACCCTTCTGCTTCTCTGTGTATGTTGGGTATTGCAATTACCTCTGCCTCTTAATCAGACAATCTCTGATCACCTTCCCCTCAGTTCAGCTCACATTATCAGACTCAAGTCCTTCCACTGCTTAGGCAAGAATTCAAGGTGGGGGGCGCCTGGGTGGCTCAGTGGGTTAAAGCGTCTGCCTTCGGATCAGGTCATGATCTCAGGGTCCTGGGATCGAGCCTCGCATCGGCCTCTCTGCTCAGCAGGGAGTCTGCTTCCCCCCACCCCCCTGCCTGCCTCTCTGCCTACTTGTGATCTCTGTCAAATAAATAAATAAAATCTTAAAAAAAAAAAATACAGGGTGGAACATGCCACTCTTCCTTCTGGAGGGAGGGGTGGAAGAGACTATGTGCTCCAAATAGCTGTGTTTAGATCTCAGAATGTATTTTCTCATTAAAATCTGGGACAAGTGCCGGAAGCACTGCTATTAGATGAGGGTTTTAAGGTATAATTTGGTCAAAATAGAATTTAGTTCATGCCAGTCTGGAAACTTTACATTTTAATGGAAAAATGTATTCTTATTCTAATTAAACTTATAAAGGAGCTATTAGAAGATAGCTAATTGATAATTAGGAATCTGTATATATGAAAAAGACAAAATTATATGGTGCAACATGTGAAGACAATGGCAAAGGTGGGTCTCAGTCTGTCAAGTGAAACAAAGGAAAAATAATGAAAGGTCAGAATCCAGAGACAAAAGATACCTGAAAGTGAGAAAAGTTTTGTCTTATTTAGCTATTACAGAAAACACACTTAACCAACCTGAATTTACCTGGTTCAAACACAAAAAGAATTTCTCGCTGCTTTGTGGAGAAATTATATACTGTCAATATTCTACTGTTCAAGGAGCTTTGAAAAAAAATGCTCCAAATTTACTTCCATATTATACCGAACCTAAAAATAAAACACGTTAAAAAGTGAGTTTATGAATATCAAATTTTTCAAAGAGGAACAAAAACCAATTATTCTTTTCACTTTTGTACCTTTGAGCAGAACTCAAAAATAAGAGCACAGAATGTTACCCTTGGTAGATTCAAATTGTTCTTACAACTCCAGTTTCTAGTCACATTCTAGTTATATATCATAACATAGAGTTCTTTCTATAAAAATCATTTTGTCTAGAAGAACCCTATGATTTAGCTAAGAGAACAAGATCATAAGTGGTACCAGTATTGTATTTTAGAAGGTGAACTTGTCATCATTAGAGCAAAGTTTAAAATGGACTTCTTCATCCAGTAACCTACCTGCTAAGCTGCCAAAGGTAAGCTTCCTGCGGCCAACTTTCTCAACAAGCCAGACCCCCACGAGCGTGAATATGAAATTTGTGAAGGCTGTCACCGAAGCCAGCCATATCGCAAGTCTGTCATCTTCAACACCAGACATCTGCAGAATGGTGGCACTGTAGTACCTATGAGCAAAGAATCAAACAATCGTTGCTGATCGTTATTCAAAGAAAAAGAACTGTTCATGAAGAAAGATACAGTAAACCTAAACCAACCATAAGTAGCTATAGTAATGGCATCAAGTTAGCATGGGAATTCATGCAAAGTGTTCAGAGGATCACCATACAGGGATTCTGTTCAGGTAAACTTGTTTTGAATTTTGTATAATCAAGAAAACATCCTCAAGCAAGGGGATAGAAGGCTGAAGGCTTTAAAAGGGAAAGGTACTCCACAGCTAGGGACAGTGGCAGCTGGTTGTTTCACTAAGACCACTATACTAATCAAGGATAAGCTCCAAGTCCATGGAACGAATTAGAAGTCTCCATACATGGCAAATTTATATACTTAAAAGAATAAACAGATGTTGGATATAATAGGGAAAGTGTGATTTAATGGCAGAAATCCAGTAGAAAGAATTAAGAATGTGTCATCTGGCATTTTGTAAGGAGATGAAAAACTGGCCTGATGTACATGAGAATGGTTTTGTGTTTTCTGGAAAAGCACAGTCTTTGGAGAGGTTAAGTCTTTAACACAATCTACACGATTAGGCTCTATAGACTCATTTTTGTTCTAAATGGATTCACTGAGACTAGCTCTAAAAAACCATAATGCCAATTTATTGATGCACAATAGGAGATACCTCTTGATACATTTAAGGAAGACAGGTTTCCTACAGAACATTTCTTTTCTGATGAAAATATCAGTAGCTAAATCAGAAGATTACTTTGAAGCTGTCCTTAACAAAGAAAGCAAAATACTCCTGGTGAGTCACCCATGAAATGTGACAGAATTCAAATCGTGAAGACACATTCAGAACCATGGGTCTGCCTACCTTCTAAGCCATTCTAAAACACGTTACCTATCCAACCCAAATCAAATAGTGGGCATCCAAGCAATGTTCAATCAAGCTGGATATGTCTAGAGTTATGATCCACAGTTTCTAAATATTTACCAACATTTTCATAGTATTTAAAAAAAATGTTTTAAATACATTTACGTTTCAATGATTTATCAATGGCCTCTATTTACTAAATTAATGATCTTCTTACTTAAAGCAATAACACCAATGTACTCATTCATCTTAATAAATAGTGTTTTTCTTTTTAAAAGTAGTAAATCAAACTTATAAATTATTATGTGACATGACGGATGAGTTTTACTGATCACACTAAAAATTATGCCAACCATTTTAAGATTCTGAATTCTGACAGCAGTTGTAAAAAGGAGAAATTCCCAGTGGAATTACTCCCATCATCATGAAAATTGTGGACATTTTGCAGTCACAATGTAAAGTGATAATAAAAGTTATGAAAATAATTCATTCCATCTAAATAGTGTTTGCAGTTTCCAAGTTCTATCACAAAGACTTTCAATTTCATAAAGACTTGTGCAGCAAGGTCAGATCTACCTGTAACCACTGAGAAATAAACACCAGCAACAAATTTAAAAAGGCAGAAAATAGAAGTGCTTAGAGAAAAATTCAAGTATTTAAAATCAAAGGAATGTGGTACTGGCCATGCTATTCGATTACATTTCAGTCTTCTCAATATTTTCATAATATTTAAATAAATGAATAAATAAATAATACAGATTCATCACACAAAAGAACTTTTTCTTTTTTCTTTTAAAAAATATTTTATTTATTTATTTGAGAGAGCAAGTACGAAGGGGAGGGAAAGGGAGAAGCAGACTATGCTGAGCATGAAACCCAATGCAGGGCTTGATCCCAGGACCCTGAGATCATGACCTAAGCCGCAGACAGATGCTTAACTGACTGAGCCACCCAGGTGCCCCAACACACAAAATAATTCTTGCAAACACACCCATGGGAAAAAACTAAACAAGACAGAGAAGCTATTTTCATGTTGATACAATAAAATCATGAAATTCCAAGTGTTAAATTAAGGGATTAAAAAAAGGGGAAATGGTATCAAACAAAATAAATTGGTCAGTGTCAAAATTTTACTTAGAATGAAAATGTTCCTTAGGTATTAAAAAAAAATTTATTTTTTGGTAGTACTCTAGGTTAAATTGGAAGAACATAATGGAAGACTGGCCTGGGAATCTGAAATTTGAGTTCTAATGATATCTCTGTGGTAGGCTGGCCACGTCAGGTAACATAATCATTTTTTCACTTCATATTTATCTACTGAGTACCTACTGTATAAGCTATGTAAGTTACTAAGATCCCACAAATATATTATTAGACCTACTTGCTATGTTCAAGAAACTCACAGAATGAAACAGAATGAAATGGAAATAATTTTAAAATCACAAAGTATACAGTTGCATAAAGGATAGACCAAACAATTTTACTTGATGTGGAGTATTACTCAGCCACCAGAAAGGTGGCTGCCTCAACATCCCATAGATGGGACTGGAGCAGATTATGCTGAGTGAAATTAAGTCAAGCAGAGAGAGTCAATTATCATATGGTTTCACTTACTTGTGGAAAGTAATAACACGGAGGACATGGGGAAATGGCGAGGAGAAGTGAGTTGGGGGAAATCGGAGGAGGAGACGAACATGAGAGACTGTGGACTCTGAGAAACAAACTATGGGTTTTGGAGGGGAGGAAGTGGGGGGTTGGGTGAGCCTGGTGGTGGGTATTATGGAGGGCACGGATTTCAGGAAGCACTGGGTGTGGTGCATAAACAATGGATCTTGGAACACTGAAAAAATAAAATAAAATTATAAAAAAGTTTTCTTTGATGTGGTATGTTCCTTGACTTTCCAGGGAATTTAATGTTCCATTTGCATCTCAAAGAATTCATAGGGGATTGCCAGCAGGTGTGAAGATCTGGGAGAACACTGCTGGTAGAGAAAATGAAATGTAGAAAGAATAAAAGTACAAAACACTAAGCCAGATTCACAGAACGGAAGTATTTTACCTTGGTTAACACAAGTGTGTGAGAGAGAGAAGTATTACACAGGCTGTAGCAAAAGCTTCTGTTGTTGAGGGAACTTGACTGCCAAGCTGTGTGTGTGGGCTTTTTTCTCTAGACAATGAAAAATCATAAAATGGACTTTAAAGAGAAATAACATAATTAAATCTGTTCCATGAAAAGCTCACTCCAATGAGAGCCAAATAGGCAGCCTCGAGGCTGACAGAAACAGAGGTGTATTGTTCTGAAGCGTATTTCAGGTCAATACACTGGCAACAGGCTCCCGTGAATTTTCTGCATTAATGGGAAGCCATGCAGGCAGGGTGCTAAAATTCACTGACGGCCTTTTATCTCCTTGTTGAAGCACTACAACTTCAACGTATGCCAGATCTTCTCCTAGATGGAGTACCTTGAGTTTGATCTTCATTCTTCCTTTCTTGGAATACTGGTAAATGTGCTCATTTTTATTGTGGCCATAACAAATGACCACTGGGTTAGTGGCTTAAATCAACCAAAATATACTGTCTAACAGTTCTTCTGTAAGCCAGAAATCTGACATGAATTTCACTGGGTGTCAAAAATAAAAGTTGTCAGGAGGACATTCCTTTCTGGAAGCTCAAGGGAAAACAGGTTTCTTTGGCTTTCCCAGGCTTTAAAAGTTTCCTCATTTCCAGGATCCCCATTCCCAGGCTCAGGGTGGTGGTGGGGGCCCTCCTCTACCTCAAAGCCAGGGAAAGTGCTCAAGTGTCTGCCGTGTCACATCACTCTTCTATATTTAAGGACCTTTGTGAATACACTGGGGCAACTGAGATGGTCTTCCCATTTCAAGGTAAAATGATTAACAGATCTGATTCACTCTGCAACCCAATTTCCTTTTGCCACGTAATGTAACATATTCATAAGTTGTGGGGATTAGGATACGTACATCTTTGCTGTGGTGGGGGAGGGCATTATTCTGTGTATCACTCACAATAAAAGTGCTAATAAGCAGTAAAATAAGCAAAAGGCCATCAGTTAGAAGGGAAAGACAAGGACATTCAGTTAGTTAAAGGGTAATCGGTCCCAGAAAAATTCAGGCAATAACTGTATTCTCTCTCATAGGGCAGGGGATGACATATCTAGGGCAGAATAATTCACGAACCTAGTCTTTTAGTCAGGTCATGGGAAAAGATACATTGAATTTACATTTTAAAAATGTGTGAATTCCAATGTTTTTATAAAGGATGCTATCAGCTCACCACTTACCGAATGGACTACCGCTGTATTTACAACCTTCTAAGCCTTTATGTAGTAGTTTGAACGTTCAAGGGACTCAGTGTTTGTTTAAAAGTTGCACAAAGAATAAAAGTGTTCTTCATAAAAGAACCATATGAACAACTGAAAAAGGCTTTCTTTCCTTTTAGACTAAAGCAGGGATGCCTTCTCTTTTCAAAATCATTTTATATACCTATCAGACAAACCATCATCTTTTTCAAAGGCTCCCTGGGCAACCTTTGGTCATCTCGCACATGTCAGCTAGTCCCCTGAGTGAAGTTGAAAGGCCCGAGAGCAGTGTGTTCTCACAGAAGACCATCTTCATAGCTTCTCTGTAGACATCTAAGAACAGAAACAGCTGGACTGGATGTACACTCTTATCTCAAAGATTAACTGAGACCCAGCTTCTAGCCCTGGATTTTAAATCTGAAGAAAACAAAACAGCTTTGGAAAACATCTAGACTTTGATAATGGCGATCTATCTTAATGAGGACTTGAGCAATAAAAGAACAAAATACATATATTATTTTCCTTTATTCTATATTTGAACAAAGCATTTCCTAGGGATTTCTGTGAAAGTTTTTTTTTCTCCAATTCCTTGAAGTCATACCTGTCTGTTTCACTACCGCCAGGTTAAGAAATTTAACTTAATGTAAGAAGTAAGTATTCAATAGTTGTTGAGTTTATTGCTTTTCTCTACCACCAACTTTCAAAAAGGAATTAATAATGTTTATTATATCACATATTTATATTATATATTTATTTTATATAATTATATATAATTAATTTATTAGTAATATATTAAAACACACGATAGAATCTCTGAAACAAAATGAGTGGTAAGAGAGTAGAAGATGAAGATGATTATATAAAAACTATGGCCACGTAGTAATTACAAGCTAGCCCCTAAGGTTCCCGGCAGCCAAAGCAGAATAGTAAAAAATAGTTTTAACTGTCTGACAAAACAAAATGTATCCGTTCATAATAAAGTCAAACTTTTTCTGGTATAAAACTATAAAGACTTTAACTCCCTGAATAAAACAGATATGGAATATATTCTTTCCAGCGTGTCCTAGCAGTGCTACAGACCGTTTCCAAATTCGCTTATCTATGAACCTTGTCTTGCTCAACAAACCTGTGGGTTACTTTCATACTTGGGATAAACACCAAGCTAAATAAGAAGATGGGAACTTCTGGAGCACAGCTGATTGACGCTAAGCCCTGAAAGATTCCCATTATCTAAGTTGTATTGTTTAGCTCTTTTAGTTTCAAGGATTATATTTATTTGTATCATATGGCAAAGTACACTGACTACAGAATTTAAAATGTCATTCTAATAAAAGATATTCTTTGAACTGAAAAAATTTTATTTTCCTACTGGGATGGTATTTATACAGTCAAAAACATAAATCACTATGGAAAATACGTAGCTTTAAGAAAAAAATGTTTCACTGAAAACATCTTAAAAACAATTTAAAAAATGATTAAGATTTTCAAAACTATTCTATATACTTGGTACAGTAAAAAAAATTAGCTTTCTATATTACTAGGTGCAAGCCATAAAGCAAAAAAAGTTAGAAAAGTAGAAATTAGGATATCATGCATATATTTTGAGCTAACACATTAACTATACCATACTATGCTTAAAGCATACAATAATCCAAAAATCATAATGATCCTCAGAATGTGCAATTATTAATCACATTTAATATTTTACAAAACACTTTTCATAATTTAAATTATGTCAGTAATGTCTGGAGAAGAACAAAGTACAAATGTGTCAAAGGAAGTTAAAAAGGATTCTATAGGGATTCTTGGGTGCCTCAGGTTAAGCATCTGCCTGCGGCTCAGGTCAGGATCCCAGGGTCCTGGGAAGGAGTCCCACAAAGGGCTCCTTGCTCAGCAGGGAGCCTGCTTCTCTCTTTCCCTCTGCTGCTCCCCCTGCTCATGCTCTCTCTGTCAAATAAATAAATATTAAAAAAAAAAAAATAGGGCGCCTGGGTGGCTCAGTGGGTTAAGCCGCTGCCTTCGGCTCAGGTCATGATCTCAGGGTTCTGGGATCGAGTCCCGCATCGGGCTCTCTGCTCAGCAGGGAGCCTGCTTCCTCCTCTCTCTCTCTCTGCCTGTCTCTCCATCTACTTGTGATTTCTCTCTGTCAAATAAATAAATAAAATCTTAATAAAAAAAAAACAAAAAAAATAAAATAAAAGGGATTCTACAAAGCCTCAGTGTTCCCACTGTCAACTTACTCTCCATCTCAGATACCACCAGTTCCTTCACCCTGGCTTCAAATCTCTGGACACCTCAAAAGAGATATCTTCATGTCTCACCCACCCAGCTGAGTTAGATCATTGACCTTGCTCTAAGCAACACCAAGAATAATGACAGAAACTCTCTATTCTGACTTGCAATTCACCAATTTGCTAGATTAACCTATTCTCTCTATAAAACATATGCCTACAGGAAAATGAACATATGGGACTTCATGCAGGCATGCGTCTCCCATCTGTTGAACTATATGTAAATCAAATCAGGTGTGTTTTTTCCCCAATCCTGTTTACGCCTATCATAATTAGGTAATCAAATAATACAAAAAGCAATAGAACATAAGATGCTTAAAAAGAGGTATTAAAAACAAAACTGTATGCTTTGGAAAAAGTGAATAAAGGTGAGCTATTAAAACAACAACAACAACAACAACAACAATACCCAACTGTGTAGGCAATGCAATTGTAAACAGTTGGGGATAAAACGTAAACGACTAGAAGATTTTCCCTTAGGTTTCTTGTCAAGTATCTCTCAGTTCTTGCTTTATGTGAGAGGACCTAAAGCTGAATTCCACAGTAAAAATATTAAGTGTGACTTATGCAAGAGAAACAAGAAGTCTGAAGTTCAAGCAGTGGATATAAGTAAATACCGTACAACTAAAAACAAAATGTTGAAAGTATATACGCATCAGGTCCAGATGCGTTATGGAATCACCTGGAGTGCCTGTTAAAACAGGGCTGGACCCCACCCTGACTTTCTGATTCAGTTGGTGTAGGACCAAGAATGTGCATTTCCACCAAGTTTCCAAGCCATGCTGACACTGCCTTGAAAATACAGTTCCCAAACCATCATGACCATCATGATTTTTTCACTGTTCTCCAATTCCCTGGTCAGTTCCCCCTTTATCACATTCGTGCCCACACACCAACTGTGCTTACTTATACCCAGTTACTCCTCTCCTTCTTCTTCTTCTTTTTTTTTTTTTTTAAAGATTTTTATTTATCTATTTGACACAGAGAGATCATAAGTAGGCAGAGAGGCAGGCAGAGAGAGGAAGGAAAGCAGGCTCCCGGGGAACAGAGAGCCCGATGTGGGGCTTGATCCCAGGACCCTGAGAGCATGACCTGAGCTAAAGGCAGAGGCTTTAACCCACTGAGCCATCCAGGCACCCCGCCCCCCTCATTACTCTTCTATTCGGCATTTATACCTAGCCGCTGAAAGGCTCTAGACAAACACACAGATTGAACTCAGTCTGTGAACTTGGGAATTCCCTAAGACGCACACGCTACAGCTCTGCAAATGATGACTCCATGACACCTCCTTTCTTAAGATCTTTTTTTTTTTTTTTTTTTTTAAGAGGGTGGAGGGGAGAGATGGGGAGCACATGCAAGAGCATGGGGAGGGAGAAGAAAACTCCCCGTTGAGGAGGCAGTGTAAAGCAGGGCTTGATCCAAGCATGCTGGGACCATGACCTGAGCTGAAAGAAGTCAGACACTTAACCAACTGAGCCACCCAGGCTCCCCAACCTCCTTTCCTTCTAGTGTCCTAATCTACCCAGTCTTAGGTGAAATCTTGCCTAATATTCACTGAGAAAGTGTGAGCCATCAGAGAGCTCCTTCTCTTATTTTACCACCATCATATCTACCAACCTACCTGATCAATTCCACATTAATCCATGAAAAATTGATTAGCACTCAAACATTTCTTTTCTAGATTCCTTCTTTGACATTGCTGTTGGAATTATCAATCTTCTGCTCTTCCTCAGCAATTTGCTGGCACTTCTCTCCCAGTACACACAACTTTCCTTCTGCTATTAGCCTTACTTCAATATACATTTTATTTCCTCTATTAGGCCATAAGCTGCCCAAAAAACAATCTGCAGTAATTTACTTTTGTAACTGACAAACCCAGCTAATGACTATTTCTTTTGACACTTAGTAAGTGCTTATTTAAATGAATGGTCTTTTTTTTTCTTTTGCCTTTATTTTTTTATTTTTTCTATTTTGTTTTATTATGTTCAGCTAGCCAACATATAGTACGTTATTAGTTTCTGATGTAGAGTTCAACGATTCATTAGTTGCGCATAACACCCAGTGTTCATCACCATACCTGCCCTCCTTAATACCTATCGCCTGGTTACTCCATTCCTCCCACCCTCCTCCCTTCTGTAACCCTCAGTTTGGTTCCCAGAGTCCAGAGTCTCTCATGGTTTGTCTCCCTCTCTGATTTCTTCAAATTCAGTTTTCCCTCCCTTCTCCTGTGGTCCTCTGTGCTATTCCTTATGTTCCAAATAACAGTGAAACCATATAATTGCCCTTCTCTGCTTGACTCATTTCACTTAGCACAATCCCCTCCAGTCCCATCCATGTTGACACAAATGGTGGGTGTTCGTCCTTTCTAATAGCTGAGTAATATTCCATCATATATATGAACCACATCTTCTTTAACCATTCGTCTGTTGAAGGGCATCTCGGCTCCTTCCACTGTTTGGCTACTGTGGACATTGCTGCTGTTTATGAACACTGGGGTGCAGGTGCCCCTTCTTTTCACTTCTTCTGTACCTTTGGGGTAAATACCTAGTAGTGCAATTGCTGGGTCATAGGGTAGCTCTATTTTTAACATCTTGAGGAACCTCCATACTGTCTTCCAGAGTGGCTGTACCAGCTTGCATTCACACCAACAGTGTAGGAGGGTTCCCCTTTCTCTATATCCTTGCCAACACCTGTTTCCTGCCTTGCTAATTTTTGTCATTTTAATTGGTGTAAGGTGGTATCTCAATGTGGTTTTAATTTAAAATTCATATTGAGATATAATTGACATACCAAAAAATGCAACCTTAAAAAAAGTATAATGCAGCAGTTTTTAGTATATTTACAACTAAATTTTAATCTCTGAATTATAATCAATGTTCATACTAAGGTATTTTTTTTTTAAAAGATTTTTATTTATTTGACAGGTAGAGATCACAAGTAGGCAGAGAGGCAGGCAGAGAGAAAGGAGGAAGCAGGCTCCCTGCTGAGCAGAGAGCCCGATGAAGGGTTCGATCCCAGGACCCTGAGATCACGACCTGAGCCGAAGGCAGAGGCTTTAACCCACTGAGCCACCCAGGTGCCCCTACTAAGGTATTTTAAAAATCCAGAGGGTTTAAAGAAATAAAGTCCTTGGGTTGAAGTGAGAGGAAAGGGTAGAAGGTTGTGTCTTGAAGGGTTTAGTTTTAACATATTCCTCGTGCTTTCTGGATTCAGCTACAATCCTTTCTACCTTATAGGCCAGTCCTGAGTTCTCATGTATCCTCATGGCTGGGGAAGAGAACATTAAAAACTGATGGCATATGACCTGTGATCTTTTTCAGTCAAACAATGATACAAGTTAGTCTTTTTTCCCATCATTTCTTATCTCTCTTGTTCCAAATTGTATTCATCTAACACCTCATTAAAGCAATAAGAGGAGAAAAGAAAATAGTCTATTTAAAATTCTTCTCAGGAGGCTTAAGAGCCTGAGTGTGAAAAAAGGGCAGGTCACAGCATTTACTTTATGAAAAACACTGCTCTTGGCACTATCAAAAAGGAATAAAGCAGTACTTCATCTTAAGCAATGGAGTCCAAGGTTTGTTTGTAAGCAAAAATTTTCAAAAACTTTTAATCTATGTAACAGCAACATTTTAGAGCATGGTCACACAAAACTTGGATTATGTAAAGATATGTAGTCTTAAGCACACTAGCTGTCATTCTGAAACTGTGGAATCAGACTAGAAAAATAGATCAAGAGCATACAAGATGAAATGAAAAAGCAAAATGCAAAATTATTTAGGGGGTAGAACTCAACTATTAAAATTAATCACAGAAAAATAAGACAAATGAATACACCAAAATGTTAAGACACACTATACATAGGTGGTGAGATTTCAGGTGCTGCTTCTTCTTCATGAGTTTCCAGTTTTCTATAGTATGCACATGTGATTTAAAAGTTCTGTTTAAGGTGTTAAATTTTGGTATACTGAACACGTCATACATAGTATTCAGGCACCATAAGCCTCCAACTCTATGAACTAAATTCAGTATTATTTTAAGAAAAACAAACATGAAATAATAATGATATGCAACTAATATATGTGTTTATCTTCAAAGGCAGACACTTTTTTTCTTTACCAAACTTAATATTGTCTTAAATGAAATAATCCGTGTTTTTTATCTCTTGGTACCCAAAACAGTACAAATAATACACCACTACATAAGTACTTTGCTTACTCTCTCAATTCAAAAAATATTTAAACATGATAATAGTAGATGTTTTAATGGAAAATAAGTATGTAATGGCCAAATGTCTCAATTATATGCAGTTAAAATACGTTTATTCAGGGACTCTGATGCGCCAGACAGAGTAGGAGATAAAAATACCAGTAGTACCTGGGACTGCCTGGGGAGGGCAGTGTCTCTACTTCCATAGGAGGAGACCACCATCCCCTCGATAGGCCAAGTTAGTAGAGAGAAGTAAGAGTAAAGGGCTAATGGAACATAACACTAGGGATTAACCCCCTTACCAGTCTAAATAATTAATAAATGGTCCCAATGAACCATATTATTACTTCCTATATTCCAGGATGGAAAAATTACAAAGGGGCAAGGACTTTCTGATGCCAGCTAGCTGCTATAGATAAGGGTTTGTCAGGGAAAGCATTCAAAACCAGCTCGAGGATTGGGCACAAAAAGAACTGGAAAGGAATTGGGGGACTGAAGTCATAATTCAGAGGACAAATACCTGTTTGGTTCACTGACTAGAAAAAAATGCAATGGCAGAGAAGGATGTTACAGCCAAGAAGTAAATTCCCATCTTGATTTCAAAGAAGAAGGCAAGGATTTGTGACTACATTTAGGTAAGCCTTTGATACAGGGGATCCACGGTAGGTGGGAAAGGAGAGCCATCCCCTGGCGTACAGGAGGACAAAAAAGTGAGTGGGCAACAGGCACACTGGAGGAAGAGGATGCTGTGAACAGAACCGCTCTGGTCTCAAAGAGGAAGGACAACACGCAGAATGATCAGTGACATTCCCTCATAGGCTCATTCCTCGACTCTCTAAACGATGATCTCATCTCCTTGCAGAACGAGAATAAGCGGGGAATAATAATAATAATAATAATCTCATAGCTGTCCAAGCTCCACTTCCCAAATTTTAAGAACTTTAATCAAAAGTTTAAATTGAAGGTGCTGTTTGTAGACACTTAACACCCGATGAAAGCCCAGCCGTCATGACAAACCCTTGAGTGTTGTCTTGAGAAAATGATGCTGGTCATCACAGCTTCAGCATCTTCCGGTTTTTGATGTTCGGCTCCCCCTGCTGATAATCAGAGTTTCCTGGCTTCCTCTCCTCCCCCTCTCACCCCTTTGCTGTCCTGTGTAGTGATTTGGTGAGAGAAATTATTGCTGCCTACCCCCCCACCCCCCACTACGTATGAGTTTCAAGTTTTATTATTGCAATAAAAGTGCTTATTGCTAGAACGCAATACTGTGAGACAGGTGTCAAAGTCAAGTAGGATTCTACTTGATTGCATCATCTAACAGCTAAGAAGTATAAAGATAATTCCTATTTCCCTCTCTCCCCTGCTATATGGTGGATGAAGCAATTATATGGCATGACTTCACTGCTGGAGATAGCAAAACCAGTATCTATGAGTTTAGAGGATTACAACAAACTTTCTTTGAAACAGTAGACTGATATGAATGGATATTATATTACCACCAAAGCACCCAGAAGAGAAAATTCTTGAGCTTCCCTAAGGCAACTGATTGGTTTCTATTTTAGGGGCACTGAACCATGTCATAAGACATGTCTGCTTTTTTTTTGGGGGGGGGGTACTGCTAAAACTTTAAGAGCAACAGGATTCTCTAATTTTACTGTGAGAATCATCAGGAGATGGTAACAAATGCAAGAATCCCCCTTGTCCATGCTCTCGCTCAGCCCCACCCACTCAGCCCCATCAGCCACCCCCAGGCAGGATTCTGAGTCATTTCCAGAGATATTAATGTGTGTGTGGGGGGGGGTGGCTCCAAGACCACTTTGAACAAGACAGGCTTTGTGACCTAGTTCACACAGACACTACTATACAGCAGGTTCCTTGTGCAGGAATCATCTTTTCCTGTTTTGCTCTATTGCCTAAATCACTAACTTTAAAGTTTATTGTACCTATTGTCTCTCAATATGTTTAATGAAGCCCTCAAACTGTTTCTGCAGGAAGGAAGGACTGAAGTGAATAAAGTCTTTTGAAATAGTGTGAATACATTTTATTTTTCCTTTTCTAAATATTGGGGAAAGAAAGATAATCAATTTTTTAACAGCAGAGGAACTAGTTGAGCTGTACACCCTGAGCAAAAGAGACTGCGAAGAGAGGCCTGCCACACCAACGTATTATTAAATAGCAGACGAAGCTGTTGACTTGATGCAGGCACAGTGACAGCACCATGTCCTTCGAGGTTCACATGGAAAGCCCGAGAACTACACCTGTTTCCAGTACATGGATGCAGCACCAGGACATACATGCTCCATTCTGAGTGTAACTGCAGGATCTTTCACACACGACCAAGAAAAATTCTGCCTGTGTCTGTGCATGAAATAGGACCCGAAGAAGGAAAGCAATTACGATGAGTCAGCATATATTTATTGAGGGAATACTCCAGGAAGGACATTCATGTTAATTCTCAGATACCACAGAGAAAAACTGATTCATCTTGCTAATTCTGAAAAATCCTAATTAGGAAAGTATTTTGAGTTAAACATTTTTGTTGTAATGGACTGCCCTGTCTTAATTCCCTACTTTCCTTTATGTGTGTAGAATTATATTCCTAAAATGCCCCTTTCAGTTCTAGTTTCTTATGATGAAAACCTAAAGTTGCTTTATAAGAAAATGGAGAACGGAAAAACAACAGGAGTAATGGCTAACATTTATTGGACATTTTCAGAGTCTGTGCAACTCAATTTGAAAGTTGGAATTGATAGCAGAACTCTCGTCTCCTGATAAAAGAGGAACGGCAGAAATACCATCTATGGAGTAATTACCCTACACTAAGCAGTGGTCCAGATAGGTTTTGCTTGTGTTAATCCTCAAAAACACCTTATGAAAATGCAAATCTGATAAAAGTCAATGCTAAGCATTTTTAGAGTGTAATTAACTCACATAAAAGCTCTATATTCCATTCTCACACAAACTCAAAATAAGCCATTAGGGAAATTCTTTCTCTGTGTATTCATTCTGCATACAGGGCAAAACACAAACCCTAACATGCATTTACCACAGGACATTTTTTTTCTCTGCATGAAAAGTGTTTTCATTCTCCATAGCTAAAGTCTTTTGTTTAGTGTAGCACTTTTGCTGCTAAGTAAGTTGTCATGGATAGTGAAATTCACAAAATGTAAAAATCATAAAACAGCATTTAGTTGGAAAGAAACCTCCAGAGATGGGCTGAGGGAAAGGCGGCCAGCCTGTTCAAAGAGCTACCTCAGAAGTGTGCTGTTTCCTAAAGGGGACACAGAGCACTAGCCTGTCTCAGAGGCTCAAAGACAACTCAACTCTCGACTGAGAACTCTAGAATGGATTAAAATAAATTTAAAGAGCAGACTCCCAGGGGAATACGAATACCAAAAGGAGAACCTTTAGAAATTGTTGGTTTGTAACCTCCTCAGGGCTTCCTGGGTGTAGTGTGAAACTGGACCCCATCTGTGGAAGGTAGGAGAGTCAGAAGAAAGAGGCAGACCATTCCAGATTGGTAAGTGGCAGTTTTAATGAATGGGGGAACTTATGAGGCCTCTCCACACCTGACTTAAATGGGTTCAGTCATGTACCCAGTCCACACAGCCTCAATACCACATTTCTATCTCAAGGGTGCATCCTTGAGGCAGCTCCTGGAAGTGGGGAAGTCAAGTGGAATGCACATTCCAGGCCCTGGAGAGGAAGTGGGGAGCCTCTAATTGCCAGGGTCTGTCTGTGTCCTCTTGATGACCATTTCGGACACTAGAAGGGGTTGGAGTGGGGTGCTGGTCAGGCGTATCCCATCCCTAGTCCGTCTCATTCCCGACAGGGCTGCCTCCTCCAGGCAACATGTTACAGTGTGCAGGAGCTGTTCAAATTCCTAAAGCTGTTACATTTTAAGCTCAATCTTTTCTTTCTTGCTTCTTCTTCTTTTTTTTTTTAAATTTCTAGAAGTTCTTTCTACTTGTCAAGAAGATGTTTAGAAGAAGTCACACTGGTTCAGAGAGGAAAGAGCATAAATTTGGGGCCAGGAAATAGTTTTTGTTCTTGTTCCTGAGGCCCTTCTTCTGTGCTCCATCCTCTTACCAATGAAATAAGGCAGAAGCTGAAAAGGAATGGTGTGAATAAATTGGTGATCAACACTCTATTCCTTCAAATTTCAGGAAACTTCCCAAATTAGTTTATTCCTCTTGGTACTCCCTTTCTATCTTGTGCCCCACTCTGTCTTGTGGTGGAATGCTTAGGAACTCTTTTGGTCTGATCTGGGGGGGTACCCCATGATGAACTGTTGGGGCTGGCAGAGCAGAAACCCATGGTGGCCCCATGTGCTCCTGGGGAAGTGGTGATGCCGTCCGGCCAGGCTGCCTCGAATGCCCAAGATCTGCTGCTTGCCTAGTTCATGGGAGAAAATGCTTACATATTTAACCATTCTAGGTTTGTTACTTCAAACATACAACTTACTAAGGTACTTACAATTCAGGACAACATGCAAAACTTAACGCTTTTGAATATTCACCCTCTACCAGACAGCAGAGCACTTAACTAACTGGGGGATCATTCGTCGCTCATACTTCAAAAATATGTTCACAGAATACCCCAGCACAGTAGTCAGTCACCATAGAGATCCTTTTGAAAATACAAATATTTTGTCTTCTATTTAGAATTCCTAAGAATAAAAATTGTATGATATTACTAACTGATGGGACTTAACTTTACATCCTAACTCTATGGCTATGATCTGTTTCTATATGAAAAAAAAAATTAAAATGATTCCAGGACTTCAAATAGCCACAAATACTGACTTAGTTTTTTCCCTAAATGAAGTGTTTACTTCTCAAAACACAAATAAGGATTAATTAAAATGAAAACTCTCCCTACTGAATGATATAACTTGGCTGTGATACTGTGGTTTTAGAAATATTTACAAACAATTGTTCCTTTTCTTGGTAAAAGCAAACCAATTCATTCTAAAGTATGTTAGGCCTAGCCTGTCTTTCAGCAGATCATTTGTATATCACCAATTCAAAATCGACATCTGAATTAGCAATTTCGTATTTGTTGCTAGATTTTTTATTATGTATTTCTAAATGACTACTTCATTCTCTCAGGGTGTGATGTATTTCTCTCAGCATTTATGTATTTGCAGGTTCCTGTGTTTTTACATCGAATGAGAAAAATGAGAAATAGCAATGTACTACAAGTACGTACAGTCTTACTCTCTAACAAGTTACTCCATATTTTATAATTACCAGTGTGTAATATATATATACACACACATATATATATATGATACTCTGGAGTTCTGTGTAATAAAAAAAGCAGATTATTCAATTTACAGGAAAAAGGTGGCCATCTATTTAACCTTTAAAAAAACAGATGTAACTAAAAATTCATTTTAGTAGAAGTTCACTAGAACATCATTATTATGCAATTTATATTTGTAAAGCTGAAAAAAAAAAAAGAAAAAACACATTGTGGCTGGCAACGTAATGGCTTCCCAAAGACGTCCACGTCCTAATCCCCAGACTCTGTGACTTTGTTATTTTACACAGCAAAGGAAAACTGACATTGTAGATTTGGAATTAAGGTTGCTAATCAGTTGACTCTGAGACAGGGAGATTAGCATGGGCTACTCAGGTGGGCCCAGCATATTCCAAAGTCTGACAAAAGTGAAATAGGGAGGCAGAACAGAGTCGGAGGGAGATGGGACTATGAAGGTCAGCCATGTGATGTGAGGACTCAACTCACCACTGCGCTGGCCTGAAGATGTATTTGGGGGTGGAGGCATGAGCCAGGGGATGCCTTTAGAAGCTGAACAGGCAAGGCAATAAACTCTCCCCTAGAGATTACAGAATGGAATGCAGTCCCGCCGACATCTTGATTTCAGCCTGTCACACCTGTCAGATTTCTGACATACAGGATTATAAGATTTTAAAAAATTGTGGGTTTTTAATTTTTTTTTTTTTAAGCCACAAACTTGGGATCTTTGCAGCAGCAACAGAAGACAAATACATACACTGATAGTCTACACTGGTAATGGTTAAACATATTATAGCCTGGCCATATAAAGACTTCTACAAAGCTATTAAAAACACATTTTAAAATAATAACATAGAAACTACCAACATTTTCCTGTTAAGTAAAAGAACTTGTAAGTGGGCATATACTACATGATTTTAATTTCTGTAAATCAAAGTATGAACTTTGAAATGAAAAGTAAAATACATGAAAAGTGAAATGTCATCTCTGGAAGGTGGGATTATGGATAGTTTTATTTCTTTATACTTTTTTCATAGGTCAATAATTTATCGTAAATATATTTTTAAAAAACAGAAAATGGTAATAGAAAACATAGAAATAGAAAATAGAACAGAAAACAACAGAAAAACACTGGGCACCTAAATTACTAAGACTCTCTTAAAGTTGCAAACGTACTTGCTTTAGATCTAACTCTGAAGACGCACGCAAGATGCTGCTTCCTTGGGAAACCTTTACCAATCACTCCCAGGCCCCTGAGTCATTTCAATCAGGCTGCTGAGCTCCCTCCCACCTATGCTCTGGGACTACCATTCCCACAACATCTCTGCACTGACTCCTCCAATGAACCCTCCCTGAACTTGAGGAAGGGCACTCTATTTTGCTCATCATTGTGTATTTCTAATTCACAGATCTTAGCTCACAAATACATCAAGAATAGTTTTGGCCTAAGAAGATGGGAGGTTTATAACTTATTTCAGAAAGCATATGAGTACTTCCATATTTACTCAAATCTATAGCTTCTTTAGTTAATGAATTACAGGAACAATAAAAGTATGTTGCTTCATGAGTTTTACAGTGAGGATTAAGACAGGAACTTGGAAATAATGGATGTCATTTTCTTTTCTTTTTTTTTTTTTTAAGATTTTATTTATTTATTTGAGAGAGATTTATTGAGAGAGATCACAAGCAGGCAGAGAGGCAGGCAGAGAGGAGGAAGCAGGCTCCCTGCCGAGCAGAAAGCCCGATGCGGGGCTCGATCCCAGGACTCCGAGTCCATGACCTGAGCCGAAGGCAGCGGCTTAACCAGCTGAGCCACCCAGGCGCCCCTGGATGTCATTTTCTACAAGCCGATTATACTGCCAACTATCCTTAAGGTAAGCATTATTACAGCAAGTTTACATCTTAGAAACCTAGAGACTCAGAGAGTTTAAGAATCTGAAGTTAGAGGTAGGGATGGGCTCAGATCAGGGCTCACTCCCTAAATCACACAGCTGACTAAATATATATGGGCTCAACATTTATCTACAGCCTTTCTAGATATTTACTGAGAACATCTCTCTTCTTTGCTGTGAAATTACCATTTTTATAAGTGGTTTAATCAACATTATTAGTTATCTATGGCTCTTTTTGTTTTTTTTTTTTTAAATAAGTTTGTAGATATCATATGAGGAAAATAATCCTTATCTTAGTAAATACGTTTATCTCAACAATGAATATGGCTTTGTTAGACTTACTCAAGCCTGCTAATTCATACATTAATTCTACTCTCCTGCGGAGAAGAGGACACCCATTAGGTAAATTCTGTCCCCAAAGTTGGCAAATAACCTACTTGGCATCAGGGAAATACAAATCAAAACAGCAATGAGATACCACCTCACACCAGTCAGAATGGCTAAAATTAACAAGTCAGGAAACCACAGATGTTGGTGAGGATGCAGAGAAAGGGGAACCCTCCTACAATGTTGGTGCAGCCACTCTGGAAAACAGCATGGAGGTTCCTCAAAAAGTTGAAAATAGAGATACCCTATGACCCAGCAATTGCACTACAGGGTGTTTATCCCAAAGATGCAAATGTAGTGATCTAAGGGGGCACCTGTACCCCAACATTTATAGCAGCAATGTCCACAGTAGCCTAACTATGGAAAAGAGCCCAAGATGTCCATTGATAGATGAATGGATAAGGAAGATGTGGTATAAATATATACAACAGAATATTATGCAACCATCAAAAAATGAAATCTTGCCATTTGCAACGACGTGGATGGAACTAGAGGGTATTACCTTAAGCGAAATAAGTCAATCAGAGAAAGAAAATAATCATCTCATTGATATGCAGAATTTAAAAAATAAGGCAGAGGATCATAAGGGAAGAGAGTTAAAAATGAAACAAGAGAAAACCAGAGAGCAAGACAAACATAAGAGACTCTTAGTCTCAGGAAACAAACTGAGGGGTGCTGGAGGGGAGGGAGTAGGAGGAAGGGGTAGCCGGGTGATGGACACTGGAGAGGGAAGTGTTGTGAGCATTGTGTGTTGCGTAAGACTGATGAATCACAGACCTGTACCCCTGAAATAAAAAACACATTATATGTTAATAATAATAATAACAAAACCCCACCATTTTGCACCAAATTAAAAAAAAAAATTTTGGCAAATCACCAAAGACCATGTACTCTGTTGCGGTTTACATTTCCACTTGTGCTCCACATAGCACCCAACTTACACTATAAGCAATAAAAAGGGCCTGAACTGACAGAAAGCCATGGTTACCCTTTTGTAATTAATAATGCTGTCTCTGACGGTGTCTTTTTCATTAATCTGCATGTTTTGCAGCAGGTTGGCAAGGCCACCATTACTCATCCTTTCATGTGTTTGAGTCATGGGGACAGATATGCTGGTTCATGCAGGTCTTTACTTCTTCCCAAGGAGACCTATGGAACAGCTGCACTCCGCCTCATGACCTACTATTGCATCCTGTTACAACAGATTTTACTAGATGAGCCCTCAATGGCCTATGACTTTATCACTCTGACTTGATCTGTACAGCTGCTCAGATTTAAACTTCTCTAAAGAGAAAGATGGCTATTATTATTATTTTTTTTAACTACTGCTATCCTAATTTTAATTTTCATTGATTTCTTGTTTTTTTTACTGATAAACTGGGTGCATTAAACAATAAACCTACTTCCCATGAATCTGCCTTTCATCTCTACCACAGAAGACAGCAATTAATAAATATAAATAGCAGCTTGGCCAATTAATACAGACCTAATTTTCTCTTAAAACAAACAAGCAATGTCATTGGTTCTAAACTCATGACAGAAAAGCTCTCTGCAGCAGTGGAGGGGATAAAAATTTCTCTCCAAAATGAGGCTACAGACGTAAGATGAAAAGGAGAGAGGTAAAATCATCCAAAGTCATAAAGCAACACTGTCACATCAGCAAAGAAAAAAGAATGCAAACCCTGACACTTAAACTTATAATTAACAAACCTTAAAATCAAAATAGAAAATTAAAAATTTTAATTAAGATTCTAATTGTGATACTACGATCTGATTCAAGTTACTCTAAATTCAATTAAGATATGTCCATATTATTGAGATGAAAACCATGATAATGTAGTTTTTGCATGTCTTGTACTGAGAAAGACAGTCCACAAACATTACATGAGAGAAACCAATCACAGTTATCAAGAATAAGAAGGCAAAACCTTAATCAGTCATTTACATTAGGTTGGTCAGTTTTCTAGAAAAATGTTTAGTGCAGTTTGAAGTGGATAGCTTTTTTCCCAATAATTTATCTATGTCTATTTTATAGAAAATAAAACATATATTTGAAAATTTTCCACTCTTTCCTAAGAAAAAGAAAAATCATTGTTGATTTAAAAGTAAGAAGTCAGGGACCCTTGGGCAGGTTAGTCAGTTGAGTGTCTGACTCCTGATTTTGGCTCAGGTCATGATCTCAAGGTTGTAGGACTGAGCCTCATGTCAGGCTTTGCCCTGAGCTTGAAGCCTGCTTAAGATTCTCTCTTTGCCAGCCCACTCCCCCCAGCTGCCACCATCCCCCCCCCCCCCCCGCCCTGGCTCATGCTCTCTCTCTCTCAAGAAAAAAAAAAAAAAAAGTCAGATTTCAATTAGAAAAACTGAACTTCTGTGCAATAAACTAATATGTGTTTTCTTAGGTGTAGGGCGTGTTTGTGAAAAGAATCCTAGATTTGGTTTTAAAATATTCATTTTCAAGTTATTTATTAACTAAGTTGAAAAGAAATAAATTTTCTGTAATTTATTTAAGCCCACAAAATCATACCTTCAGATTCATTAATAACTTAAAGTTTCAATTTTTAAACTCACAATCAACGTGGAATCAAAAAAATAAATCCATTCTTTTTGTTAAACAAATTAATTTTTACAACTAATTAATGTGTTAGTAGGGAGTAACATAAATGTTGAAAAAAAATCATGAAATGTACAGTATTTCAAAAAGCAATCTATTTTAAAAAGTTTTAGTATGTTTGGTAGGCAGTTAGTACATTTGAGTAACTATTTAGTACCTCTCAATAAATGTTTTTGGAAACATTTAGTAAACACAGTCCTATCAGCATCATGCTACCTACAGTAGCATGTACAGCCTAGGGCTCTACACACAGCAGCACCTATATTAACTAAGCTGAAACTCTGAAGGACTCTGAAAGCCTGAAAGTGTCTTCAGTTGTTATCAGTAAGAAATATGGCCATCTGAGCTTCTGAGTTAATTTTTATTTTGCTTTACTTTGTTTAACTCTAATTCACCAAATACTAGTTATCCACATGTTGAATCAAATAGAACATTCATAAACATGATGAATATAAGTAGATCACAGTAGTAACATTTTTGGTTGAATTTTTTCTCTGATCCATAATCAATACACAGACATGCTACTAAACCTTTAAAGATTTACTTAATATAAGAAAAGAATGTCAAGAAAGGATAAAATTAACCTTCAAGTCTACAGAAATAATCTGTCCTATGGAAATGATTTAGCTTGGATATTGGAGAGGCTAAACTCAGACCATATTTGAGACAGATTAAAAAGTCTCACACTGAAGTGATTAACAGGGGAAATAAACTGATTTTTTTTTTTTTTCAGGCTACATCAAATGTATACCTTTTAAAGTAAGGGCAAACAACTAAAACAGACATTAACAATCATTAAGTTCAAGGTGAATCTAAAGGCTAGCGAGACTCACGGGAGAATGCCGGCCTTGGGTGGAAATAAAAAGTATGAGTAAAGCAGATGTAGAGATTACGGAATAATGCAACAAAGATACTGAGAGGAAAGGAAGCAAAGGGGAGAGAGGAAACAAGAGGAAAGAAAAGAAATGGAGATGAAACCAGAGTACTAACAAGAATTGTTCTAACTATACCACAAGGAAAGCTGATGAGCAGCCCTGACTAGGCCAGCGCTTAGGACATACCCTAGGAGGAGCTCCTGGGTGGCTCAATCAGTTAAGCATCTGACGCTTGATTTCGCTCAGGTCATTATGTCGGGGTCCTGAGATCAAGCCCTGCGTCTAGCGCTACACACTCAGCATGGAGTTTGCTTCAGATTCTCTCTCTCTCCCCTTCTGTCCCTGCTACCTGGCATGCCTTCTCCTTTTCTCTTTCTCAAAATTAATAAATAACATCTTAAAACAACAACAACAACAACTACTATATGATTTACCTAAACTCTGCAGGAAGGAGGAGGAACTACAACCAGCAGCAACAGAGCCCTAAGTAACAGGCAGTTCAAGTCTGCCACTCCTGGATGTACCCTCAGGATGTGACTGGAAGGCAGAAGTTATTTTTCAAAGAAAACTAGAATTTCTAGAAGGAAGAAACAATGCTCAATGGGGTTTAAATATATTACAGTTTTCTTATAAATTAAGACACCAACTTAACAGGAATTAAAATTAAAACTTAAAAAAAAAGACTTCAACTATCTTACAGTATATCTTGCTAAAACCTCTTGCCTTCCTATTTGTTGCAGTTTCTCACATAACCAAAGCTTATAAAATTATATATACTTATACTGAGAAAAAAATTATTTTGTCAATAGTGAGCTAAAAATATTTACAGTTTTTAATAGTTAAAAGCAATCAAGTTACATGCATCGGAAAAAATGTTCTTTTCTCGTTGATTGGAATTTCAATGTGTGAGATGGTGGAGTGGAAATGTAATGATAGGTCTCACTTTTCTAATTTTTACTACAGAGATTGAGGTGTCTTAAAAAACAAAGAAAGACCTCCCCCCACCTCCCCAACCCACCCACACTCTGAAGAAGAGTCAGAAAATTGTAACCCTTAGTTCAAGCTTATTCTCCTGAGGGCAAGCAATTGATCTTGATAGTTATTTCCTCATCAGTATTCCTCTAAATTCTCTGGAATAGGAGACAGATGATGCTTTTTGGCCAATCTTTCTGAGACTCCATCTTTCCATCCATTACCAAAGAGAATGCTGACAGTTGATATGCATATGAATAGCAGATGTTAGCATAGAATCAAACAATCTTTGAAAGAACACAGGGTGCTGAAGGTAAACCCAAATGCAGTTTCCAGTTTGTCTCACCACCTTTGCTTAACAGACAGTGGCTGTAACAATTCCCAGCAGCCTACTGCAAGTATGTAGGGAGAGATGTAGCAATTACGCCGCTCTATCTAGTAGGCTGGAGATATCTATACGGAGCTGCTGCAGGACCACAACCTTTAATTCAAAGCAGGCAGCCTTGACCAACAGAACTTCGTGGGATGGCAAAAATATTTGGTATCTGCTCTGTCCAATATGAGAGCTGGAAGGTGGCAAGTCCTACTGAGAAAACGAATTTTATTTTTTATTTATCTATAAAATATTTTATTTATTTGACAGAGACAGCGAGAGAGGGAACAAAAGCAGGGCAAGTGGGAGAGGGAGAAGCAGGCTTCCCCCAGAATGGGACCCCAATGTGGGGCTCCATTCCAGGACCCTGGGATCCTGACCTGAGCCAAAGGCAGACACTTAACCGACTGAGCCACCCAGGTGCCCAAAGAAAGTGAATTTTAAGTTACATTTAATCTCAATTAATTTTCATTAAAAATCACATGGTCAGTGGTTATTCCACTCATAGCACAGTTAGAGAATCTATAACTAATGGCCCAAATGAAGCATTATCTTCATCACATCTACATCTCCTCCTTTGGTTATCACTTTATATTATTTACATTTGTTATATTTGTCTAGATTGTTTTCCCTATATGCTGAGTATATTCATGAATTTAAACATGTATACATGTGTACATTAAACCAAACACATACAAATACATACTAAACATATTTAAAGTAGATCTACAAAATCCTACGGCTGTTAAGAATTATTCTACATTGGGGGGCCTAGGTGGCTCAGTGGTTAAGCATCTGCCTTCGGCTCAGAGAAAAGCCCATTTATCCCTCTCCCGCTCCCCCTGCTTGTGTTCCCTCTCTTCCTGGGCTCTCTCTGTTAAAAAATAAACAAACAAACAAAAACGAAAAAACTACATTAATACAATAAAACCCTTGATAGATATCAGCCATTATCATGAATGACCACATAGTATAATACTATACTAAGGTGGCATTATGAAACAGTGTATCACTGTTGGAAATTTAGGTTTTTGTTCCTATTTTTGTTCTTATAAAAGGCCCTGCAGTGGATATATTTGCCTTTCTCTTTGTTCTATCTGGAGGAATATTCTTTTAGAATACATTTGTAGGATTGGATTTGATGGGTCAAATGTCTCTTTTTCAGACTATGGAGAACTATTACCAAATCACTACACAGAAAAGAACCAATGAAAAGACAAAGCTCTTTTGAAAATACAAATCTAACAAAATCCTTCACCTGTATCATTAGGAAAAGGAGAGGATGGTGATAATGATTTAATCGTGCAGATGATTAGTTTACAAAGATCTCACAAAGACTTTAAGAAAATCCTTTGATTGGGGCCCCTGTGTGGTTCAGTGGGTTGAGCCTCTGTCTTCGGCTCAGGTCATGATCTCAGAGTCCTGGAATCGAGCTCCATGTCGGGCTCTCTGCTGAGCGGGGAGCCTGCTTCCCTCTCTCTCTGCCTGTCTCTCTGCCTACTTGTGATCTCTGTCAAATAAATAAATAAAAATCTTAAAAAAAAAAAAAAAAGAAAGAAAGAAAAGTAAATCCTTTGGTTGATCCTGAAATTACATGAATGGTATTCCTGTGTCCTTTTGGAGAATGACATGCTACATTTGCCACTGAAGACCTCCTTGGGAGCACGTGCTTTCCCTCCACCATTCAACAGATTACTATTCTCCAGTTAGACACCGGGCAAAGTAGCTGGTTTGTCTTAGGGCTATTTTATATAGAACATATTCATCTTGAAATTAAGGAATCACACTCAAGTCAGCATTATATTCACATTATGAGACATAAGGGGAACTGAGACCTCATGAGAAAACAGCAGATAGCAATTTCCCACTTTACTGCTCAATCTAGGGCATATGTTCATGGGATGGAACCACAGTCACCCACACTATTTATATCTCTCTGGATTATTCTTTCAGCATAAACAAATTAAATGTGCAAATGGTGTGACTTTATAGGATGTTTAACACATTCTATATTTTTGTGTATAAAATGAAAGATGGGAAAGAAGAAGGAAAAGAAATGAAGAGTGAAAAAAAAATGTGTGTACGCACATGAGAGAATTATTTTTAAACCTGAAACGTGTCCTCTTCTCCCCCTACCCATGTGCAGTATCATTTCAATGCTCTGTTCATAGAGCTTGTAATAAACAGCGGTTCTTCCCCAGAACACATGACGGAAGATCTCAGGCTATTTTCAAGCTCTGCCAGGTATACTTAAAAATCACAAATGAGAAGGAATATTCCTTTTCTTTACCCAAGTGAAATCTAGGAAAAGTTATGTCTAAGGAAAGCTCAGCATTTTAGAGGCAGAGGTTGGCATTTCCTTGCATTGCCTTGGAACCCCTGTATCCTTTTTGAGTCATCTTCATTTACCCTATAGGCTAATAGAAAAATATATAATGGGATTTAAATATAATGGGATATATATGGAATTTAAATATTTACATAATTTGTATCATTTTAGTTAGCTACTGTGAATGAGGTAAATGACCCAGCAGTTTTAAGTCCAAACTCAAAAGAAATAAGCAACTGGGAAACACATTCTCTTGAGAATTCAATGTCTTATTCTGCATCTTCTTCCATATTGTGTTGCATATAAAAGGTCGACCACATTCCAGGAAACATTTGTTCATAAAAAGCTCATTTCCTTTCTTCAAGGCAATGGAAAGTTAAATTACTGTGCTTATGAGACAAGTAATAAGGGGAAGAGACAGAATTAAAAGGCCACAGGAATACATAATAATTTAGAGTCCAATTAGCAAATCTAAATGCAAAAATAAGGTGAAAATCTAAATTGATCTGATAGGCATAGGCTCAATTCCTTACAGAAAGACAAAGTCTGAATAATATTCTGAGCCTGAATGTGAAATTTATCTCATTAAGGTATGGGGCTTACTTGAAATACAAAAAGATTCCAGAAGTAGGCACTAAACTGTATGATAGGTCCTTTAATCAAAATACTGTATAGGATTATTTTTTTTTTTTTTAAAGATTTTATTTGAGTCAGAGAGAGAGAGAGACAGAGAGAGGGAGAGAACACAAGGAAGGGAAGAGGGAGAAGCAGACCCCACTGAGCAGGGAGCCCAATGCGGGGCTCAATCCCAGGACCCTCAGATCATGACCTGAGCGAAAGGCAAACACTTAACTGATTGAGACGCAGATGCCGTAGATTACTTTGGGCAGAATTTCTCCAAAGGGCACACAAAAATACTAAAAAACAGAGCTATAAAATTCACCAGGTAGGCCAGTGATTTAAAAAATCTGATAAATGTATATATTGCGAGATACTGTTAGCATACCTATCACCTCACATAGTTGTAACTGTATATGTGTGTGAGTGTGATTGAGAACTTTTTAGACCTACTCTCAGCAAATTTCAAATATACAACACAGTACTAACCATGGTTCTCACGTTGTACATTAGATATAACTGAAGTGTGTACCCTTTGACCACCTTCACCGGTTTCCGTCACCCTTGGCAACCAACAAACTGCTCTGTTTCTATGAATTGGTTTGTTTGTTTTTTTGATTCCACATATAAGTGAGATCATACAGTGTTTGTCCGAGTTATTTCACTTAGCATAATGCATAATGGAATTGTTAGATTGTACAGTAGATTGTAGATCTACTAGTTAGATCTAGTTAGATTGTACAGTGGATTGTTAGAATGTACTATAGTTCTATTACCGATTTTTTGAGGAACCTCCATACTGCTTCCGTAGTGGTTGCACCGGTCAGCAGTCCCACTGAGAACAGAAAAGGAAGGACTCCCTTTTCTCTATATCCTCACCAGCACTTACCTTTCGTCTTTTTGATAGTAGCCATTCTATTAAGTGTGAGTGATACCACATTGTGGTTTTATTTTGCATTTCGATGATGAGGAGTGACGTGGAACTCGTTTCCATGCTCCTACTGGCAATTTGTATATCCCCTTGGGAAAAATGTCTATTCGAGTCCTCTACCAATTTTTAAGTCACGTTATTTGTTTTCTTTGCTCCTGAGTTGTAGGAGTTCTTTCTATATTTTAGATATTGCCTTATCAGACATATAGTTTGCAAGTATTTTTTCCCCATTCTGTAGGCTGCCTTTTCATTTTGCTGATTGTTTCCTTTGCTACATTGGAACTTTTCATTTTGAGGTAGTCCCACCTGTTTCTTTTTGCTTTTATTGCTGTGATTCTGGTGTCATACTCCAAATCATTCCAAGACCAATGCTAAAGAGCTTTTTCCTGGGTTTTCTTCTAGGAGTTTTATGGCCTCAGGTCTTACACTTAAGCAATATTTATTTCTTGTTTCTTTTTTTTTTTAAAATATTTTATTTATTTATTTGACAGACAGAGATCACAAGTAGGCAGAGAGGCAGACAGAGAGAGAGAGGAGGAAGCAGGCTCCCTGCTGAGCAGACAGCCCGATGCGGGGCTCGACCCCAGAACCCTGGGATCATGACCCGAGCCGAAGGCAGAGGCTTTAAACCACTGAGCCACCCAGGCACCCCCACTTAAGCAATATTTAATGTCTCATGAGATGATTTTGCTGAGTGCTGCAAGATAGGGGCCCACTTCCATTATTTTGCATATGAATATCCAGTTTTCCAGAAGCACTCATTGAAGAGACTATCTTTTCTCCATTCAATATTCAAGGCTCCCTTGTCAAACAGTTGTTGACCATACGTGTATGGGTTTATTTTGGGCTCCTGATTCTGTTTCATTTATCTATGTGTGTTTTTAATGCCAATATATTATTTTATTATAGTTTTATAATACATTTTGAAATCAGGAGGTGTGTCACCTCCAGATTGCTTTGGCTATTCAGTTTTTTTGTTCTATATGAATTCTAGGGTTTTCTTTTTTCTGTAAAAAAATATCACTGGAATCTTGATAGGGAATGAATCTGTAGATAGATTTGGGTAGTATAGCTATTTTAATAATATTGATTCTTTTAATCCATGAACATGATGTATCTTTCCATTTATTTGTGTCTTTTTTAACTTCTTCAGCATTGTCTTAAAAAGTTTTTAGTATACAGATTTTTCACTTCTTTGGTTAAGTTGATTTTTATGTATTTTCTTCTTTCTGATGCTAACATAAACAAGATTATTTTCTTTCTTTTTCAGATAATTCACTGTCATTGCATAGAAATGAAACTGATTTTTGTATGTTCATTTTGTTTTCCAGAATTTTACTGAATTCACTTACTACTTCTAACAGTTTTTTAGTGGAGTCTTTAGGATTTTTTATATGTAACAGTATGCCATCTGCAAACAGAGACAGTTTTACTTCTTATTTCCGATCTGGATGCTTTCTCTTTCTTTTATTGCCTGACTGCTCTGGCTAGGACTTCCAGTATCATATTGAATATGAGTGGTGAGAACAAGTATTTTTCTTCCTGATTTTAGAGGAAAAGCTTTCAACTTTTCACCACTGATTATATCAGCTGCAGGGTTATCATACATGGCCTTTATTACATTGAATACATTCCTTCTACACCTTCTCGTTGCTAGTTTTTATCATGAATAAGTGCTGGATTTTATCAAATGCTTTTTCTGCATCTACTGAGATGATGAGTGACCCTTAAGTGGTGGGGATGGTGAGGGTAGGAACACTGGCTGCGATGGGGCTTCTCACTATACTTCACCTCTGGAAAATGTGGGGGGGGGTGTGTGCGCGCGCACGTGCTTGCGCGCACACACACACACACACACACACACATTTATTTATATATTTATTTATTTTAAGGCTTTATTTATGACAGAGAGAGATAGTGAGAGAGGGAATATAAGCATGGGGGAGCTGGAGAGGGAGAAGCAGGCTCCCCACTGAGCAGGGAGCTCGATATGGGACTCCATCCCAGGAGGCTGGGATCATGACCTAAGCCGAAGACAGATGCTAAAAATGACTGAGCCACCCAGGTGCCCCTGGAAAATATTCTTAATCCTTGTTTTTTAGGGGTAGGGGAAACTCATGCTAATTCCTTTGGTGGGTAGGTAGGGGGTAGTGCTCAGTGTGTGGTTTATGTGGGCACACAGCAAAAACTGAACTTAAGAGCTCTAATTTTCATTCAGCTTTGGCTTTTCTTTGTTGTAAGAAAGAATACGATGCTGGAGCTGCAGCAGCCTTCTTGGGACAGTAAGGGAAGACCTTGCTGGAGAAAGTGATCAGCAGAGCAGCAGCAGAACCCAGACACGGATGCATCATTCAAGGTGAGCATCCAACTGAAGCAGCCTCTATCTCAAGAGGGTTCAGCTAGAGGAATCAATAAATTCCCGTTTCACTTGACTTTCTCTTATAACTGTCAGGAGACGTCAAGAAGAGACATTTCATACTGGATCAAAATCTCTTAGAGTCTCATAGGTGGACTCAACAACAGATGAGCTACTGCTCTCCTTCGGACTCCCGGCTGCTATATACTGGACTAAAATTCAGATTCTGCTTTTGTTGCGAGTGCCCATGACCACCCTCAGGCTCCGTGATTCACTAGAGGGTCTGACAGGACCCAGAAGTTGTTTTATTTATGACTGTTACATATTATAGTAAAAGGACTCAGAGTAGAATCAGTGAGAGAAAAGGCTCTTAACGTGACATCTGTAGGAAACCATCTATACGCTTCCAAGAGTGTACCAGTGGAGTCCCACAGCATGTGCTTAATTTCTTCAGCACAGAGTTGTGATAACACCTGTGAAATGTTGTCTACCTGCGAAGTTCATTAAGGAACCAGTGCCTAGTGTTTTTACTGGGGGCTAGTCACATACGCATCCTCTGCCTACAAGATATAAAAATTCAGTCTCCTGGAGGGAAAATAAATGTTCAGTATAAACCACATTGTTTGTAAAAACAGTTCAGACATGGTACACTGAGGCCACTCCTGCCATATATAGAAAGTCTGAAATCCCTGCAGGCAACTGTTTATCATCCGAGTTCCTAAACCCCAGCCAAAGGCCAACCTTAGAAACCAGCCTTTCTAAGGATATCAATCTCAAGGCTGGCATGCTAATTCTTCCTTGCACACTCCCCTTCTTTCTTTGGGATACTTCAGGACTTCGAGTTAGGGCACTCTTCTCTTCTAATTGCCATGCACCACATCCTGTGAACAGCGTTCTTGTTTGTCAGACTGGACACCACAAATACTGCAGGTGAATTCAGTGTCCTGCTATCTGCCCTCTTCTGATAGAAGGATGGACCTCATTTTAAGCTCAGTCCATCTATATGTGCTCTGCTGCAGCCAAGTAAAGTAGACTACAGGCCACTGAGAACAAGGCAATGTTCTATTTATTTTTGTATCCAGATAGATGTTTACATTCTAAGATGTAAACGTGCCATACTAACAGATTGTCAGCATTGCTTTTTCGTTGTACCCTTGCTCCTTTGAATATAGGAAGAGATATTTATGTACACACAAAAGGCACCACTTTCTGACACAAGTGGCAAACTAATCAAGTCTCAGTATTGCAAAGGCTACTTCAGTTTACTGCTTCAGCTACACATTACTAAATTAACTTGAAGAACACAAATATGTCTATAGAATAGAACTAGTGTTCATATAAATAACTATAAAATCAGAAAATCAGTTGCTGGACTTATCAGAAAAAGAATCAAGAATCAAGTATAATATACATATGATTATAAATGTGTGTGTGTATGTATATACATATATATATATAATTTTTAAAAAAATATTCCAAATACTGTGCTGAAGCAAAGTGATGAGCATCAGGCAGCTAGGAGGCCTCCACAGAGAAGAGTCTGTAATCAGCACTTTGTCTTGCTGCTCTAGCTGTTCTCCACAGATCCCAGATGTAATGTGCTCATAAGGAGCCTGTAATACTGTTTATCCGAGTTGCACAGTGTACTGTGAGTATGGAAACCTTCCTCTGTGGGAAGCATGGCTGCAGATGACTAGCTGAAAATAAAATTACACTCCAGGCTGGAGATATCACCATAATTTAAGTGCCTGGAAGAGCTGCTTTGTTTGTAGCACATTCCCCCCCCCTCACATTTACGAATACAGTGGCCCTTGAACAACACAGGTTTGAACCACAAAGGGTTTTTTCCCCAATAAATACAGTACAGCAAATGTATTTTGTTTTATGGGGTTTTCTTCTCTGATTTTATTGTAAAAATACAGTATATTATGCATATAACATACAAACTATGTGTTTATTAACTGTTCATGTTACTGGTAAAGCTTCTGGTCACCAATAGTCTATTAGTAGTTAAGCTTTTGGGGAGTCAAAAGTTATACACAGACTTTTCAACTGTGCCGGGGGTTGGTGCCTCTAATGCTTATGTTCAAGGGTTAACTAAGTAAATTTAGTAAATAAGCCATTTTGAGTAAAAGTACAGTAGATGTATATGAGTAAAGCTTCCTCCATTTAAGTCTTACAAATGTTGATTTTTAATAGAACGCTACTCTTTAAGACATCTAATAACTATAAATATCAATATTCTTTTTTTGCCCCTTAAAAAAAAAAAAAGATTTATTTATTTACTTGACAGAGAGAGATCACAAGTAGGCAGAGAGGCAGGCAGAGGGGGAGTAGGAAGTAAGCTCCCTGCTGAGCAGAGAGCCCGATTTGGGGCTCGACCCCAGGACCCTGAGATCATGACCTGAGCCAAAGGCAGAGGCTTACCCCACTGAGCCACTTATTCAGGCCAACGAAATATTAAATCACTTACTAAAATTCTTACTAAAGCACACTGCAGAATCACACACCAAGAGAAATCTCAGGGAGCAATCAGGCATGTCCTTTTTACCTAAAGAAAAAAGTCCTGCTACAAATCCAAGCAGATGCTAATATGGCTCGAGGCTTTTATTAAAATGCCTAGAAAAAACTTTTTTCATACTTCCATTTGTAACTCGTTCTACTGCCTCTCATAGATGAGATATCTTTGGAGTTTTTAATCAATATCTCTTTGGTTGTGGTGAGAAATAATTTTTGTTAAGTTAAATTGTATCTGGCATAAGTCGTATACTTACAATTTCACTTGTTAAGTGAAATCAAACACCTGCTGAAAAGGATTCTTATAATCTGAAAGGGATCCTAAATTCTGAAAACACTTTATCTGTATAGACAAACTTGTTTGGGATTAAATTCACCTACGTTAGATAGGATCTAATTCTTGCATATAAAGAACAGCTGTTTTCAACTGCAATTACTTTACAAGGCACAGGCTTTCTATTGGCTTTTATACCCTTCCAGTCCTCAATCCCCGAAGGCAGTAACTCCAGTTCTCATTTCCTATCTTAAGGAAAGAAATCCAAGCTGTAGGCAAATTACCACCTTAATTACTATTGAATCTCTATTTGAATAACTAAGCAAGCTTGTTAACTAAATTTCAGAGGTAACTGTCCCTACTGCCTATGGGAATTAAATTTTTATGTACATACATGCATACTCACACATATTAGATATATAAATCAAAAGATAACTTTCCCTGGTGTTTCATCTAATCTGAAAGAAATAGTTTCATTTCTGTGATAGTTAAACCTGTTTTTTTGTTCCACTGGGTCTCTGCTTTGTTCTGTGTTGCCAAGCAACCAAGAGGATGAGGATGGGGAAGCTGGCAGAGAATTTCAGTGGCATTATTCAGGCCAAGGAAATATTAAATCACTTACGAAAATTCTTACTAAAGTGAGCACTGCTAAAATGTAGGGAGTTCCTATGTGGTCTGTGATTATTTTAAATTAAAAGTTGATAATGTGGAGATGATGGCAGTAACGTTTTCCCCCCACTTCCCCTGAAGTATGAAAGTAGGTGAAATGATTATGAGGGAAGACAGGGTAGATAAATTTGTTTTACAATGTCTATTAGGGAGTAAAAATGTATACTTGATCTTTTTACAAATCGTCAATTGCCTTGATTTTTGCCTCTCGTTTAGACTTCTTTCATTTTGTATAATGAGCTACTTACAGGGAGAAACTGAGAAATTTACACATAAATCAAGGTAATGAACAGAGGTCTACTGTACTTATATGCTATCCTATTAATGCTTAATTAATGCATTTTTGCAATCCTTTACAATTTTTTTTGGTAATTAAAAGAATACATAAACCTTGTAAATAGGAAAGCCATTCTATTTTATTGGCTTTTATATAAATAAAGGTATGTATTTAGTCTTTCAAATACCTATATATTCATAAAAATTCATCAATATATAAAATGATGAAAGAGAACATATGTACATTATTTATAGACCTAGTGGGAAAATTTAAATTGTTTATGCTGATTTCCTTATTTAATTTTTTCAACTGAGAGATGAAATATATGTTCACTGACTTTACATAAGCTGATCTCCAGTTTACAACATTCCACAAATTTAATTGTGGTGCTTGGTATGAGTTTACTCATAGAAAAAAAGAAGCTAGAGGCTCAGGGCTCTCACAAAACTCTATTAAATCCATAATTTACTTGGTAAATTTACCTGGAAAATTATAAACTATTAATAGGACATAGAACCTATCCACAATGTGGAGTGATGTTTTAATGGGAAAGTGTCTGAAATGATCAGTTTTGAGTACTATGGTTATGTATTCCCCACACATATCTTGGAAATACAATCAGACCCATCTCACTGATCTCCTTTCTACAGAAAGCCCTCTGGCCTATGAAACAGAAATCTCTAAAAGTCTGAGAAGTATGTAGGCTGGATACTTGTCCTTGGAGTAATTTCTCTTTTACATGCTATTGGAACTGGCCTACCTGCTTCCTTCTCCATTGATTCTGCATCTACTTCAGCCCAGGTGCTCTCTCCTTCCTGGGGTACTGGAAAGAGAATGGAGCCTGAGAGTCTACATTTCCAACCAACTTTCTAAAAACTTAAAAAAATTTAATTTTATTGTCTTTAAAAATGGGTATAATCAACAGGGATAGAAATTAGTAGTGCTCACAAGGCATCTTCGGCATACATATATTTTCCATGTTTAGAAACCTCGAGGATAGAGGATAACAGAAGAAAATTAATTTTTTATATTCATTCCTTTTCAAATAAAAATAGATTGTACTAAAATCTATCATACACTTCTGTGAGATCTAAATATATAACTTTTCCAATCAATTCCTTGATAATAATTCCTTGAAAAGTCACTTCTAATTACTAAATTCTAATTTAAATATGCTTTTCTTATCTAAAATTAGTTTTACAAGATGAGAAGGAGGGCATTTACAATATGACTAACAAATTTACCCAATAACAAAATATGAACAGCTTGTATCTGTCAATAAAGTGGCAAAAAAAAAAAAAATCATTCAATTTTTTGGATTCCATACTCTGTTCTGCCTACCGTGAATATTTCAGAAGAGAGTGTTAATCTTTAATTTATTGCCATGATATTGCTGAATACTCATGACATACTTAAAGATACTGCTGAGTGCTCGTGACATGCTACTTATAAACATATCCAAAGTGGCCAAAAAAAAACCCCCAAAAAGCCCCAAAGCAAAAAACCAGATCAAAACACAGTATTGACTCCATGAGTAAAAGCAAGTCTTTGTGTACAAATAAAGTTTTGAAGATACAGAAATGACTAGTTAGAAGGCAAATTTGAAATTCTTCAGCCATTAAGACAAGATGCTAGGGGGCTTAATTTTAAATTCAGCACCCCCCCCTTTTTTTTTTTTTAAAGATTTCCTTTATTTATTTGAGAGAGAAGGAATGAGAGAGCATGAGCTGGGAGACAGACAGATGGAGATGGAGCAGTAGACTCTTTACTGAGTAGGGAGCTGGATGTGGGGCTCCATCCTAGGACCTTGAGCTCACGACTTGAGCTGAAGGCAGATGAACGAACCATTCCCCAGGTTTCAGTAATAAATAACAGGTGTTTGAAATAAAAGGCAAGTTAAAATGAGCTCTGCCATTTTACCACAATAAAAAAAATATGGGGGAAAAGGAAGGAAGGAATTCTGGCCCACTCTTCCATCTGGAGTAGTTAAGGTACTCTGTGTCCCCTTTTTAAGACGGGTGCTCTGGGGCCCTTAGAAGGACCTGGACCTGGTTACCTGCCTCCTCGTGCAGTACTGTCTACTGTGTCAAATGCAAATATATTTCCTTCTTGAGTAATTAAAGTTCAAACATTAGCAATCCTAGAAAATGATATTATTACAAGAATATGCCAATTTTTAATAATTACTATACCACAATAAATATATCTCTATTTTTAAAATTTAATCATTTCTTTGAAGTAAATGTCTTTTAGCCTATTCAAGGATGGTGAACAATGGATTGATGCTCTACCTTCTATAGTACAGTTAATCCTAGAGTAAAGCTCAGTGTTTTTTTCTTTTCCCTTAAAGATTATTTATTTATTTATTTGACAGAGAGAAAGAGATCACAAGCAGGCAGAGAGGCAGGCAGAGAGAGAGAGGTGGAAGCAGACTCCCTGCTGTGCAGAGAGCACGATGCGGGGCTCAATCCCAGGACCCTGAGATCATGACCTGAGCCAAAGGCAGAGGCTTAGGCACTGAGCCACCCAGGCACCCCCTCAGTGATTTTTTTTTTTTTTTTAAGGATATAACCACCTTCAAGCTACCAATGTGGTTTAGGTGATATTTTGATAACTCTAAGGTACTTTTTTCAGAGCTAACCATTGCCAGGCTTTAATACATGAATACATTTGGAATACTAATATGCCTGCCTCCTGTTATATGGATATTCTCTTCTGTTCTCTTGCACTCCATCTGTTACAGCAGAGGAAATCAACAACCTTGGGAACCCACAGAACACGTCTGACAGCTGCAGACTCAGATTCTCAGTTCAACAAATTGTGATTCACTAAGACTCTCTGACAGGAAAAACATCCTCTACTACAACCTGGTGGGGCGATGTGTTAGTGTGTGTGAGCTTGAGTGTTAGTGTGTGTTTGTGTTATGTGTGTGGTTTAATTAGCTTAGCTAAAGGAAGAAGAACATGCCCCCAATTTTTTTCTTTTTATCACGACTGGTATTTCACTGCTCTTTCATGAGCTTAAGGCAACACTGTATTCTACCATGAGCTCCTACTATACCCCCTGAGTGTGGGGCACAGTTGATCATGTTCAAAATCTCACCCCGGCAAACATATCCTTATTTTGACTAAATTCAGCTTAAAATAACAATAAAATTGTGTCTTTTATTAATACCCACTTTTTATTTCCATTAGAACATCACCATTGTCCTAATGCTTTTTCCACTTCCTGACATTATTCTAAGGTCAATGATTTTGTCTGGTCACTAAATATGAATACTGTTTTAGGTATACAGCCTGTTTGGTTGTTGTTTTATTGACACTGTGACTTCATCCTCTTGTCCTTATAACTAATTTTATACAAATTAGGGAGCCACAGAAAAACTACAAGAGGAATTATAAAAAGAGAGCCTCTGCCTTTCTTGGCATTTGCTCCACCGTCCAGCTGATATTATTTTTCAATGTAAAACCACGACGCAAAATTTACACTGTTTTTTTTTTCTCTTTTTCTGGTTACATCTAGACAAACGTCCACTTGCACTGCCTTCTGCAGGGCTGGCATCCTTCCCAGAAACAGGTTTGAGAAGTTTCTGACTATCAAGGAAATTACTGAGCAATAAACTAAGATGAAATTCAAAATGAAGTCTTATACCTAAAAGTTAAAAAACAAAACAAGAGTCAGGGGCAGTAAGGGTGTGTCCAAAAATTAGGACTGCACAGACAGGAGTCATCCACGGTTTAGGATCAAAGGTGTGGAAGACCCGCTGTCAGGCTGCTGGCAGATGGACAATGCAGTTTAGTCACATGCAGCTGCTCTTTATGGGAGCTTCCTGCCTCTGCTTCTGCAGAAATTCAGGGCTGCTTCTGACACTGTGACCAGAGGATGCTCACTCAGTCCTGACTCTTGTGATGAGCTGGAAGTAGGAACTGGCCCAGTCTCTGGGAACCATGTGGACAAGGGCTCTCAGTGAGCCTCAGCTTCTCCCCCTAGTGATTAATTCCCTTAGGCGTTGAGCAGAAAAAACTTCCCTAAGATTCTGGTAATTTCTGGGTTTAGGGACAACATACATAATTAAGTTGCATACCTTTCCCTCTCAAATTAAGGAAGCATTTGATAATCATCTATGAAAACTCTCTTAGCCTTGATTCTCATTTGCATCTTCATCCCATAATAATAGTAATTAATAATTATAACAATTAGTTCTACTAAGGCTACCAATTTTGGACAAGATGAAGAACCATAAGCTTCTAGACTCCTTTTGCAGATGAATCCCAAAGATATTACAGATAATACTGAATCTTCGTGGTTTTCAGAACTTTATTTAGCAAAGAAAACAACAACAATAACAACAAAAATACCAACAGACAAGAAACCCCAGGAGAGGGGCACCTGGGTGGCTCAGTGGGTTAAGCATCTGCCTTCAGCTCAGGTCATGATCCCAGGTCCTGGGTTGGAGCACTGCACTGGGCTCCCTGCTCAGCAAAGAGTCGGCTTCCTTCTCTCTCCCTCTGCCCCTCCTCCCCCCCAACACCTTCCCCTCACCCCTACCCCACAGTGTTCTCTCTCAAATAAATAAATAACACCTTTAAAAAAACCCACAAAACCCAGGGGAGCAGGAAGAAGCTCTCCTAATATGGATGACAAAGATAAACTCTAAAGAGGCAGAGTCAATAGCCATAGAATGGAGATGGACTGGGAAGGGCTCAATCTGGCCCTTTCTCAGATTTCCCTGATTAAAATATCACTTGCCTAGTTATCATAATGTCACAAAAAAAGCAGCCCCTCCAAGTACCATTCAGAAATAACAAGGTAACATCATGGCAGCTCTGGAGATCTGCTAGAGTGGGGAGCCTCTACCAAAGGTTGCAGGCCCAAGTGTTCTCTACCCTTCCCTTCTGCACTTGTGTAAACTCCAGAGGGCAGAGATTTTTGCTGGTTTTCCTTCCTCAGACTGAGGGTAATAGCTGGTACATAATAGGTAACCACTAAACAGCCAATGAATGAAAGAATGAAGCAAAATGAAAGTGATTTTGATGGTGTCCACAGATGCCTGGCCTAGGAAGAGGTTCCAGTCTCACAAGATGTACTGCACAATGACAGATCCTCTTTGAAAAATATCTTGCAGGATGTGTTTCATCAAGAAGAGAAATGAATTCCACATCAAGCAACAAGGGAATTAATGGCAAGTAACAACACAGCAAATTAATTATTACATGAATAAAAATAAGAAATATAGAAGAAGGTAGGCTGGGTGGCTCCTTCAGTTAAACATCTGACTCTTGATCTCAGCTTAGGTCTTGATCTCAGCATTGTGAATTTAAGCCCTACACTGGGCTCCATGTTAGCATCAAGCCTACTTAAAAACAAGAACATATATAGAGCAAAAACTCCATATGATGCCAACATGAAAAGAAGAGATGTCACAGTAGGTTGGGAAGTTCAAAGACTGATAAGATTCTTATTGAGGAGGAAGAGATAGTAAGTTTTACACATTAGAAGGGGGGAAAAATCAGTTTAATAAGTTAAAGACATTGGTCAGAAGAGAAAAAAAAAACCAGAATTTCTAAATTTCAAACAAAAAGAATAAAGCCTGAGTTGTAAACAACAGAAAGTAGGAAAAGAGAGGGGGAAAAAAAAAAACCATGGTGAATAACAACATGAAACAAGATGGCATGAGATGGCAAGATGACTAAGCCATGAGAACAAAAAGAACAGCAAGGGGGGAGCGCCTGGGTGGCTCAGTGGGTTAAAGCCTCTGCCTTCGGCTCAGGTCATGATCCCAGGGTCCTGGGATTGAGCCCCACATCGGGCTCTCTGCTCTGCAGGGGGCCTGCTTCCTCCTCTCTCTCTCTCTCTCTCTCTGCCTGCCTCTCTGCCTACTTGTGGTCTCTGTCTGTCAAATAAATAAATAAAATCTTAAAAAATAAAAAAGAACAGCGAGGGGAATACAGTCACTGGTACTGTAAAAGTTCTGTGTGGTAACAGATGGGAGCTACACTTGTGCTGGGCACGGCAGAATGTAGAGTTGTCAATCAGTATGTTTTGCACCTGAAACTAATGTAACATTGCGTATCAGCTATACTTCAATTTTAAAAAATGGCAGAAATAAAGCCTTCATATAAATATGATAGGGATACATTTAAAAAATTTAGTGATCAAGGACTGACTCATAACAGATTTACAAAAATATCTAGCATTAAATTGTCCTCAAAAGACAAAGGAAGACTGATGGAGGAGATAGAAAAAAAATAGATAAGTGTTAACCTAAATATTTAATATTACAGCAATTTAAAAAGATACATAATTTGCTCAAAAAGGCAATGTATCAATATAGGTGACATATAATATGTATCAATGAGATATAATGCTCATAAATATATGTGCACCTAATATCTAACTACTAATTGAACCATGATAAGAAAAAGGTATAATTTTTCACTGAAATTTCAGCAAAACTCTTTTAGAAATGGAGCAGAAAAATAAACAAATATGCACTAAATGTGAATTACACCATTATCAACCACAATCTAAATATATATTGTATAAACTTTACCTAACAGGTAATGCTCATTTTTTTCAAGAATATACAAATCTTTTTATGTATTAGACTACAAAAGACATCTCAACAAATTCCAAAAAATCAACCTATACACCACAATCTCTTCATAAAATGTAATAAAACTTCGCATTGGTAATAAAAACAAAAGGTCAGGAAACTGAACACTTAAATGAATTCACAGGGTTTTTAAAAATTTTTTTTTTAAATTTAAATTCAATTAACATATAATGTATTATTGGTTTCAGAGGTAGAGGTCTGTGATTCGAGTATTACATAATACCCAGTGCTCATTACATCACATATGGACTTGTTGTCCACCACCCAAATGAATTCACACTTAAATGAAGTGGAAGTAATAAGACAAATTAAAGAACACTAAGAGCTGAACGACAGTGAAAGTTCTACACATCAAAGGCTGCGTGAGATGAACTTGAAGCAGTAGGGTAAAACGCAGAGTTCTGGATTTTTCACATTAAATGAAAGAACAAAAGAAACAAACTAAGCAGTCTACATGAGAAATTAAGAAATGGAATGTCTGTTTACAACAGGTACCAAATCTAGTTGACTACCTTAAGCAATCAGAAAATCAGGTGAAATATAAGAAACAGAGTTTCTCAGACTTTGAATAATATGCAACACAGGTGGGAGAACTCAGAGAAGGGGAGAAAATGAGGAAAGATGCCCAAGTGCCACAGCTAGTTCTCAGACTGTAGCATAGCATGAGGGAACTCAAGAATACTGAAGATGAGAGTGGCACAGAGGGAGAGTACTCCAGAGGTCTGCATCTGTTCTCCTGGAGTCTTTGGTGAGTAATGCTCAATGGATGTGTGTGAAGAAACTACCGAGGTGAGAGAAAGAACCACCAAATGAGCAAGTGGACTCCCAAGGCTCAAAGGGAGCCAAGAATAGTCTGTGTGCTCACCCAAAAGGGTGGACACATAGGGCACTGAGGACAATCCTTAGCAAGGTATCGCCTCAGTCATGGAACAAGATTAAAACTGGTTCCAGAACTGCCCTGACAAAGCTTAAAAGCAAGTCTGGAAAGGACCATACTAATTCCAAATAACTGAATTATGTCCTGTCAGGATCTGTGAACGGTTTAAGATTTTACCCCGCCTGTATGCTAAAAATTAGCCTGTTACTGCTTCACATATGCCATAGCAGAAGACACAGACTCCTGGGCCAGAGATAGGCGACTTTACTGAAGGAAGAGCAAGTAGCATGAATATCATATAGGTTGGCAATGGCTCTCTTGATCTATAAGTATGTCACGGGTAACACATATGTCTGTATGGATGTCTATACATGCAGTGGGGTACACTATAGAAGGTAATACAACTTTTACAGCAAATGGGAATAAGCTTGCTTTTTCTCTGTGGGAAAAGTGTTACCTATCTCTCAAGATTGTGTGCTGCAAACACCACCTTGAAAAATGGCCTATCACTGGTAAAGGATATATAAAAATTCTTACAACTAAATTAAAATAACTCATACAATGCAATAAAATAAGGGTATAACACTCAGACAAGTTTTCACCAAAGTGATATATGCATAGCAGAACCAACACTCTAGGGCAAGGATGTCACAGTACAGAAGTCCAGACCAAGACACAGAAGGCTTGTGAATTCCCTTCCTCCCATGCACACACCAACTGTATAGCTACAAATTGAGCAATTTCCTCTGAGAAAAATCCAGAAACAAGTTGAGTGTCTACAACACTTCAGGTGACTGAGAAAATAGCAACATCAAAATGGGTATGAAAGGCTGAGAAACACCCTTGCCATAAACCCCAGCCTTGACACAATAAACATACAATTAAGAAGGAACCCTCAAATTCCAGCTTCTCCCTGAGAAGCCAAGGTTTTGGGTCATACATCTAGTGCCCCAAATTTTAAGGCTGCCACCAAAGGGATAGACCTCCAAAAAGACCTAGCTCTGAAAGCCAATGGGCTTGCATTCATGAGTCCCACATGACTACAGCAAACAAAGAATCAGTTGTTGATGGATGTATGAGTATTCCCCTTGGCAATAATACTATATAATAATACAGTATAATAATACTTAGCACAAAAGGAACAGGCCAAAATGCTCACTCCCAGTCTTTCCCTGTAAGGAATTTAACTACATATCTTATTAGTTGCTGCATGAGGGCCCAACTTCTAATCAGCCTGCACCGAGGTGCTTACTACCATCCTCTTTTTTGAGATACTGACAGGTCTTGGCACACCTTCAACTCCTGGGAGACACTAAGAACAAAGATGGTGGTTTGGATAGTCATAAAGATTCAAGAGGAAACAAGGAGCTCATGTTGGGTGATTAGTGAGTTTTGTCTCTTATATAAGACAGAAGATGCCAAGACTAGAAGGTATGACTATTTTATCTAATGTGCAAAACCAATACAGAGTGTCAAGGAAAACCAAGGAACAGAAATATATTCCAAACAAAAGAACAAGATATGTCTCCAGAAACTGATATTAATGAAATGGAGAAAAGTGATTTCCCAACAGAGATTTCAAAATAATGGTCATAAAGAGGTTCACTGAGGTCAGGAAAGCAAAGTATGAACAAAGTGAGAATGTCAACAAGATACAGAAAACATAAATAAGCCCCAAACAGAAATAAGACAGCTGAAGAACACAGTCAGTAAACTGAAAAATTCAAAGAGGGATTCAAAAGTAAACTAGATTAAGTGGAAGAAAGGATCACAGATCTCAAAGATAGAACAATGAAATTGGGAACAAAAAGAAAAAAGTATAAAGAATGAAGACAGCTTAAGGGACTTATTACACCATTAAGTGTGTCAATACATGTATCATAGGGGTCTGAGTAAAGGGGTGAAAAGAATATTCAAATAAATAATGGTTGAAAACATCCCTGAACTGAGAAAAGAAACAGATATAAAGCTCCAGGAAGCCCAAAGAGATCTAAATAAATTTAAAGAGATGCACAGAGAGAGAGAGAGTATAAATAAACTGTCAAAAGTTAAGGATAAGGACAGAATTTTAAAAGCAACAGGAGAAAGGAAACTCGTTACAAAAGGGGATCCCCATAAGACCATCTGAGGATTTTTAAACAGACATTTTCAGTCAGAAGAAATGGGAATGATACACTTAAAGTATTGAAAGAAAAAACTACCAACCACAAATACTTCATGTGGCAAAGTTGTCCTTCATAAATGAAAGAGAAATAAGGAGTTTTCTAGACAAATAAAAGCTGAAAGAGTTCACTGTCACTAGACCAATCTTATAAGAAATGTTAAAAGTAATTCTTCAAGCAGAAATGAAAGGATGCTAATTAGTTACAGGATAACTTATAAAAGTATAAAACTCACTGTGCCAAGCGTGACCAATCTTATAAGAAATGTTAAAAGTAATTCTTCAAACAGAAATGAAAGGATACTAATTAGCATGGAGTTCAACATGGGATCAGTCCCGCAACCCATGAGATCATGACCTGAGCCAAAACCAAGAGCTGGACACTTAATTGACTGAGCCACACAGGTGCCCATACAGGATGATTAAACATGTTCCTAAACAACCAGTGGCTCAAAGAAGAAAACCAGAAAACATGAGTAGCTTGAGACAAATGGAAGTAGAAACACATCATACCAAAACTTACAGGATTTATCAAAACCAGTTCTAAGAGGAAAGTTTATAGTAATAAATGCCTACATGAAGGAAAAATAATCTCAAAGGGACAACCTAACTTTACACATCACGGACTAGAAAAAGAACAAACTAAAATCAAAGTTGGTAGAAGGAAAGAAATGACAAAGATCTGAGCAACAATCAATGAACTAGAAACTAGGAAGTAATCAAAAAGATCAATGAAACTGAGGGCTGTTTTTTTTTGAAAAGATACCTAAAATTGCAAGACTAAGAGGAAAAGAGACTCAAAGTCAGAAATGCAAGAGGAGGCATTATAACTGGCAACACAAAAATAATAAAGATCACAATGGACTACAATGAATAATTATATACCAATGATTAGGATGACGTGGGAGACATAGACAAATTCCTAGCAACATAAAACCTGCTGAGACTGAATCATGAAGAAACCAAAACTATGAACAGACCAATCACTAGTAAGGAAACTGAATCAGTAATCAAAAATCTCTCAACAAAGGCAAGTCCACAACAAGAAGGCTTGAGTGGAGAAATATTTGTACCAAACATTTAAAGAATTAATGCCCATCTTCCCCAAACTCTTCCAAAAAAAAAAAAAAAAAAAAAGGAGGGAATGCTTCCAAATTCCTTTTATAAGGCTAGCATAACCCTGATACCAAATACACACAAGGACAGTAGAGGAAAAATACAGGCCAATATCCCTGATAAATACAGAATGTAAAAATTCTCAGTGAAATATGAGCAAACCTAATTCAACAGTACATTGTAAAACTCACACAAAATTAATTAAGTGTTATTTATTTCAGGGATGCAAGGACGGATATGCATGCAAAATCAATGTGATATATCACATACTACACAAAAGAAAGGATAAAAATCCATGTTCATCTCAAAAGATGCAGAAAAAAGCACTTGATGAGATTCTACATCCTTTCATGATAAAAACTTTCAACAAACTGGGTATAGAAGGACTGTACCTCAACATAGTAAAGATCATATATGACAATCCCACAGCTAACATCATATTAAACAATGAAAAGGTGAAAGTTTTTCCTCTAAGATCAGGAACAAGAAAAAAAATGACCACTCTCAACCACTTTTATTTAAAATAGCACTGGAAACTCTAGCCAGAGAATTAGGCAAAGAAAAGAAATAAAAGGCAACCCAACTGGAATGGAAGCAAACTGTTCCATTTGCAGTTGACACAGCATATACAGAAAACCATTGGACCCTAGTTAAAAACAGTGCTAAAATAATTTAGGCAAGTTGCAGGATACAAAGTCAGCATGCAAAAATCAGTTGTGTTTCTATATACCAATAATTAACTATTGGAGAAAAAAATTAAGAAAGCAATACCATATAAAACAGCAACAAAAATAATACTTAGCAATAAATTTAACCAAGGAGGTGAAAAATCTGTACATTGCAAACTGTAAAACACTGATGTAAAAACTGAAGATGACACAAACAAATGAAAAGATATTCTGTGCTCATGGACTGGAAGAATTAATATCTATGACATACATTACTTAGCAAAAGACAGGAAAGAATGACGGATATGTACACAACACAGGTGTGTCTCAAAAGTATTATACTAGTTAATAGAACCAGACACAAAAGATTCTATACTATATAAGTCCGTTCATATGAAATTCTGGATAAGGCAAACCTCTGGCTATAAAAGCAGCTGAGTAGTTGACAGGGGCCAGGAGTGGGAGGAATATATTGACTATAAACTGTTATAAGAAAGCTGTCATCATGAGAAAGCTATGCTCTAATATGACTGTTTATACATTTGTCAAAACTCAAAACTCATACTTTTCACTTGAAAGTGGTGAATATCATTTAGAAGATATTTGCAAATGACATATCTGACAAAGAGTTATTATCCAAAATCTATAAAGAACTTATCAAAATCAACACCCAAAAAATAAACAATCCAGTTAAGAAATGGGCAAAAGACATGAATAGACACTTTTCCAAGAAAGACTCAACATCACTCACCATCAGGGAAGTATAAATCAAAACAACACCTGTCAGAATGGCAAAAATCAATCACATAAGAAACCATAGGTATTGAGGAAGATGTGGAAAAATGGGAACCCCCTTGCACTGTTGGTGGGAATGCAAACTGGCACAGCCACTCTGGAGATTCTTCAAAAAGTTAAAAAAAGAACTATCTTACAAACCAGCAACTGCATTACTAGGTATTTGCTAAAAGGTTACAAATATACAGATCTGAAGGGGTATACACATTCCAGTGTTATAGCGAGCATTATTGACACTAGCCAAACTATGGAAAAAGCCCAAATGTCCATGATGAATGGATGAAGAAATATTATTAAGCCATCAAAAAGAATGAAATCTTACCAACTGCAATGACATGGTGGGAGCTAGAATCTATTATGCAAAGCAAAATAAGCCCATCAGAGAAAGATAAATACCATATGATTTCCCTCATATGTGGAATTTAAGAAAGAAAACAGATGCATGGGAGGCAGAAAAAAGAGGAACAAACTATAAGAAACTCTTGACAATAAAAAGGAAACCAAGGATTGATGGAGAGAGGTGGGTGGAAAATGGGCTAGATAGGTGACGGGGATTAAGAAGGGCACTTGTGATGAGCATTGGGTGTTGCATGTAAGTGATGAATCACTAAATTCTACTTCTGAAATCAATACCGCACTGTTTGTTAACTAACTACAACCTAAAACTAAGAAAAAAAAAAGAACAGAATTTTATTCATACAAACCATACCTCACTAGAGCTGAATACCCCCTTCCAAACAGAATGATTAACAAAAACAAAAACTGACTTTTTAAAAAGATTTCTTCTTCTTCTTCTTTTTTTTTTTTTTTTTAAAGATTATTTATTTGACAGAGAGAGACACAGCAAGAGAGGGAACACAAGCAGGGGGAGTGGGAGAGGGAGAAGCAGGCTTCCCACCGAGCAAGGAGCCAGACTCAGGGCTCAATCCCACAACTCTGGGACCATGACCTGAGAGGAAGGCAGACACTTAACGACTGAGCCACCCAGGTGCCCCTAAAAAGATTTCTAATACATTCAGATAAACCTCTGGCAAGAACAATAAAAAAATAAACAAAAAGGAAGATAGAGGAAAAATAAATTAAAACTGAGTGAATTGTGGGTAACCTCTATCATGAACTATCACTCTGATTAAGCACAAAACAGATGAATAAACATTAATGAACAACTATTAGCCAATGGCTTGAATGCCTTGATGGAATAGATCCATTCTGGAAAAAAAAGTAACAATGTGAAATGGAATATATGATCAGCAAAGTAATTAGAAATAGCATCTAAAACCTTACACCACCATCATCTCTCTATCTCCCCCCAATCAAAAACCGTTTAATGACTAGACCATTTTCAGGTCTACTCTGTAAACGTGTATTACCGAACAACTAAGTATAAAAAAAAGATTCTGACAACTAGATATCAAAAAGAACTCTGATGGTTCAGTAAAGAGTAGACAGCAAATGCTATAGCAAACATATTTAGTGAAGCAATTTTAGACATTACTGTTTTAAACTGGGGCTAAGGATCCCTGCTTCTATTAATGTTCAGCAGTATCACAGTCCTTGTTAATCAAATCAGCCTATAAATTTTATTAACATTTTTTCTATACCCCAAATAAACAAGTTGAACATGTGATAGAGAATGAGATTAACATTAAGAACAACACCTAACAATGAACCAATGAACAATGAACAGTGAATGCACTGGACTTTTATGCAGAAAGTTTAAAAACTCTATTAAAGGTTAAGAATGAATTTCCATGTCATAAACATCCCCGTGGATATATATGTACTTGTCATATGGTACAGACAATATAACAAACCAGGAGAAAATGAAGACTACATTTTAATTGGTGAATGAAAAACCAACTCAATATAAGGGAAATGGATTCCCTACTTTACATCACAAAAAAATCCAAAATAATGTAAACCTTAAATGTGTAAGATATAACTATAAGCTAACAGAAACATGAGCATACATCTTTGTGTCTTCAGTCTAAAATAGAACATCTGTTTAAGACATTTAAAACACACAAATTATGAAGGGAAAAACTGTTGACTACATCAACAAAGAGGTAACAGGAGGTTGGTGACAGACATGGGTTAGACACTTTCAGAGGTGAAGACTGAGGAATTGATATATGTAATACATGAGATACATCCTCAAATCAGCCATAAGAAGCCAGGAAAACCAAGAGAGAAATGGACAAAGCATACAGATGCTCGTACATGGAAACATAATTCTCATAATTATTAAAGTAATATGTTTAAACATATGTTAAACATAATTCTCATAATTATTAAACTAATATGTTTAATAATCAGAGTAATGTAAATCTAAAATACTGGATAACAATACACACCCACCAGATGGCCAAACTGTATAAAGTTGTATAATAGAAAGGGTTGGGGTTGGGGGCAGGGGGAGTTGGAAATGGAAACCCTTGTAGTACACAAGGGTTAGAATGAAATGGTTAAATTGCTTAGAATGAAAATGGATAAAGCCATTTCTGAGAATAATCTGAAAAGACCTGGTCAAATATTAAAATATTAAATAATATCCTAGAACCCTGAAATCCCATTTCTGGGTAAATACCCCAGAAATATCCTCACAGAGGTTTATATGGTGATATGTGAGATGTTCATTGCACAACTGTCTACAAAAGCTAAGAGTTGGTGGCACCTAGTTTCACCATCGGTAAGAGAATGAATACATTAAATGTGTTATTTAAATGTTAATATATTGGGAGAATATACCTTAAAGACATAGAATACTAAATACATTGAAGTCCTTTGGAGGAGGGAGGACTGGAGGCAAGAAGAGTCATGTACGGGATGGCAATGAAAATATAGAAAAAGTAGGACAGGACCTTAGTATGTTTCATATTGGCATAAAAATGTAATTTATATATGTATTTTTATAAATTTTTATAATAATTTTTATAAACAGAGTAAGAGCTAATATAAAATTTTCAGTAAAGTTAAAATTGACAAAGTAACACTAACAGGAAAACAGTGAAGCAAAGTCAAGAGCAAGGTCTTCACTGAGCAGACAATAATGATGACGCATAAGACAGTCACACATACACCCTGAAGAGCAAGTAAAATATTCACAGGGCAAGGTCAGATATTTGGTTCAGTTTCAGAAAGAAAGTTTGACGTAGGAGTTAGAAATATACAGACCCCCTCTAGAAGCAAACTTGAACATAAAGTTAAAAAAAAAAAAAACAACTAGTCCATCAATTTTCAGTAAGTAAAGGACATGACATTTATTGTCATCTTTCAGAGAACTTAAAAATAGCCAGTGATGAAACAGGATTTTTGAGTATTACATAGAAAGAAAACATAAAATTCTAGGGTTAAAAATATCGAGACTGGGTTGGTTCATCAAAATGACAACTGAGGACACTGCTGACTTAAAAATAACTGTAGCCTGCCAAATTTCACGAGTACAAACATTAATCAGAGTTGTCATAAAAAAGTTTGAAATTTAATAGTATATGTAACATAAAGAGCTCAGTGATTGACTGCATCATGACAAATCTCTGATTCACAGCACATTTTCTATGAAAAAGTTAAAAAAAGAAAGTAATCAAGAAAGCTTGATCATGCACCTTAATTCAAAAGACACAGAATGCTTCCTAAATGCCTTTTATTCCTGCCTTTTCCCATGAATCTCATCATCTTCAAAGGACACAGATCTACTACAATGAAGAATATTCAAAAGAACTTGCCTTGGGAACCGAAAAGCAAATTAAAAAGGAGAATTTTAAAAACCACCACCTTCAGAATGTGCCTAGATTCCTAAAGTGACTACTATGAAGAGGTAGTGTTCATGGAAGATGTGTAAATTATGTATGGTTTTTAAGTTCTGTTACGACACAGACACACCTGATGTAGGACAGTACATAATAAAGACTATAACTGAGCGTAACGAGGCACCAAACGTTATTGAATTTTTTCTTTGCTTTTGGTTGTCGGGAGTAAATTTTCTGAGAAATTAAGACAACCAGTGCTTTCCTTTTTAATGATAAAAAACACAGATCTCCCTGTTCACTGCTAAGGAAAGTAAAAGTGAGAGTCAAAACTCAATTTCTTTCTGCTAATGCTAAGATCTTAATTCTGAGAATGGAAACCTCAGCTACTAGTTTAATATAGAGACATGCATCTCAATTTCACACACATTGGCATTCTAACACTAAGTGGTATTAAGAATAAAGGTTAATTATTTTCTTTTTTCATGTGAGGAGCAAAACACTTTTAAAACTAGTAATGTTTTCCATCAATGTTTCCTTGAAACATGGACCATACCTCATCAGGCGGTTGTTCAGCTTTGGCCTAAACCACCATTTTATATTAAAAAGCACTTATCAAGAGTACCGCAATAACCTGATCTCTATACAAAATGTAAATTCTTGTGTTTAAGTAATTAATGAACTTAGTACGTCTTGCTTCCCAATTCAGCAGTCATGGTCCTGGGGAAAACACAATTTAGATAATAAAGGTGGAAACAGAAGACTGTGTGTTGTTCTCACTGGGGTATGCAGAGGTACTAACAATTCCATCACCCTCCTTAATATACAGCACAGAAAAATATAGCTTTATTCCTTCTCCACCTTGGATGATCTCATGAGGTTACAAGAATTCTCTCCTCTAATTATACCAGTGAAGTGTGTCACACATCACATATTCATTTAACAAATAGCTACAAAGCACCTGCTGTGGGTCACCCACTATGCTGGTAATAAGACCAAGCATGGTCTCTGTTCTGTTGTAGGGCAAAATTCACACATCAATCAAATATGTACAAATAAATCTAAAATTAGAATGTAATGAAGAAACCACAGAAACATATGGAGCTTTGAGAATATGGCCTAATCTGGATAGTTAGAGGAGTCTTTCCTGATGAAAGAATGACTAAATAGAGTTTTTAAGACTCTGCTCAAAAAGAAAGAGAAAGGAAGGATATTTATTCAGAAGACATGGCACGTGCAAAGGTCAGTGGTAGGAAGAAGCATGTGCTTAAAACCATGACAAAAGCAAAGCAGCCTTCTCATCTTCTCCAATTTCTCAGTTACTCAGTTTATCTCAATTTCCTTCTTCCCTAATTTCAATTTCCCATTTTTCAATTATTCCAAAGGTTAAAAAAATAGTCTAAGTCCCCCCCCAAAAAAAAGTCTCACCCAAGTGTCAATGAGGAAATGCATATAAAAAAATCAACTTAGGGGCACCTGGGTGGCTCAGTGGGTTAAAGCCTCTGCCTTCGGCTCAGGTCATGATCCCAGGGTGCTGGGATCGAGCCCCGCATTGGGCTTTCTACTCAGTGGGGAGCCTGCTTCCTCCTCTCTCTCTGCCTACCTCTCTGCCTACTTGTGATCTCTCTGTCCAATAAATAAATAAAATCTTTAAAAAAAAAAATCAACTTAAACACTCACTGAATACCTACCACGCAAAGCCCTTAGGACTGAGAAACCTCACTGTCCCTGACCTTATGCAGGTAAGTAATAACAACAAAGATCACAGCCATGCTTCCCACATTATGACAAGCACATATCCAGGGTTTAAGGATGCTCACCTCCCCAGGATAGCAACCCTGCCCTAGGCACTATAAAATTCCAACAGTTAATATGGCACATCTTACTTGAGCCTTAATGTAGCTCATGTTTTGGGGGGAAAAGAAAAAATTAAAGATGCATATGTAGCAACATAGAATATGTAAGATTTCAGGTTTTTTCTGTGTGTGGGATATACATGGAGAACTACTTCAGGCCAGATCCCCAGGACATTCATGACTCTAGAGGGGCATTATCTTCTGTGGAGCAGCATGGAAGGATCTTCTTGACATATGGGGAGGACAATAAAACATGTGGCATGTTGAAAACACAATAAATACCAGTGAGGTAAAACTATTCTGTCTAATTCATTCTGTCTGAGTAAATAATCTCGGTTCCTACTTGACTGAGGCCTGCACTCTCTCCACTTTCCCATTACTACCAACATTTACACACTAGTCCCTCCCTCCTCTCTCTGCAGAGAAGCCAGAAAATGAAGGTGTTGAAGGGAGAAGATGACACAGGCAGCTTAAAAGACAGCAAGTATCTCAGTTCTGATTTTAAGTTCTAGGACCACCATCCTCCCCCAAGGACCCTCCCCTCTGGTCAAGACACACATCAATCCCAGTGTATGGATGCTATAAAATTTTGTTGTAGCCTTTTGATGACTTTCTTTTTACTTAACCTAGTTTAAGTGAGTTCTTGTTCAATACAAATCAGAGACATGCCTGGAAAACACATCTGTCTCTCCTTCATGATATTAGCTCCTCCTCCTCACTCCTTAAGCATGCTAAGGGCTATTCTCTTTTTACAACAAAACTAGCTAAACCACCAACCAAATGAAACTTTGGGTTGAACAGTGCTCTCACTGAACCCCAGAATGTGACCTTATTTGGAAATAGATCTCTCTCTGGAAATAGATGTACTTAGTTAAGTTAAGGTCATACTGGACTATGGGTGAGCTCTAAATCCAGTTAACTGGCGGCTTTTAAAAAAAAATTAAAGGGAGATTTAGACACAGAGAAACACATAGGAAAAGAGGGCACATGACAACACAGAGAGGAGCTGGAGTGTCTAGAAGCCTAGAAATGCCAAGGACGGCTGGCAACCAGCAGAAGATGGAAGAGGCAAGGAAGGACCCTTTCAGAGGGAGTAAGACCCAGGAGACACCTTGGTTTCAGGCTTCTAGACTCCAGAACAGTAAGAGAATAAATAGCTATTGTTTTATGTTACTTTCTTTGGGGTACTCTGTTTTGGCAGCCCTACAAAATGAGTAACCTTCTTAATCTCCCATCTAGGGTAACCACACATTTTGACTTGTACCTTATGTCCTGGCCAAATTACCACCAAGGTCCCTTTCCATTCTCAAAAATATTCCCAATTGGATGATAAATTATGGTTATACCTCCAATCCATTACATAACCATTGCTCTCTCCTCACTAAAGCCAAGTTTATTAAAGGAATGTATTCTCTTGAGAAATTTATTATCGTTCTTTCCAGTGGTGAAGACAAATTAACAAATTTGACACCGACCTTTGGGTTTTACTTTTTTTTCTTAAGATCATTAATTTCCCCCCTACCTTTCTATTATGAGAATTTTCATAATTTCACAGAAAAGCCTAAAATGATAGCACAATGAATGTGTGTGTTGACTCTTCAACCTAAGTAAGGGGTTACAAATGATGGCCCAGAGCTGATCTGGTTTGCTGCACGTTTTTGTTTAGCCCAGATGGCTTTTATATTTTTCAAATGTTAAAATCAAAAAAAAAAAAAAAAAAAAAAAAAAAAGAATGGGGCGCCTGGGTGGCTCAGTGGGTTAAAGCCTCTGCCTTCGGCTCAGGTCATGATCCCAGGGTCCTGGGATCGAGCCCCGCATCAGGCTCTCTGCTCAGCAGGGAGCCTTCTTCCTCCTCTCTCTCTCTGCCTGTCTCTATGTCTACTTGTAATCTCTGTCAAATAAAATAAATAAAATCTTTGAAAAAAAAAAAGAAAATTTCTTGACTTGTGAAAATTGTATGAAATTCAAATTTCAATGTCCATTAATAAGGGTTACTGGAACACAACCATGCCCATTTGTTTATACACCTGTGGGTATTTTGATGTTAAAATGGTCAAGTTGAGTAGCCATGACAGAGATCATAAGGTCTGCAAAACCTAAAATATTTACTCTCTGGCTCCCCATAGAAAAATCTGGCCAACTCTTCACCTAGTCACCACTTAAAAAAAAATAACACAACATAAAGAAATAAGCAGCCCTCCCCCACCACCCCACTAGTCTGCTTGATCTGCTGTAACAAAATATCACAGGCTAAGTGGCTTAAACAGCATTTATTTTCTCACAGTTTTGGAGGCTGGAAATCCAAAGCCAAGTCACCCGCAGGGTCGGTGTCTGGTGAGATCACTCCTCCTGGTTTGCAGGTGGCCAACTTTTCACTGTGTCCTCACATAACCTTTCCTTTGTAGAGAAAGCCCTGTGGAGTCTCTGCCTTTTCTTATAAGAATATGAATGCTATCAGATTAGGTCCTACCTTTATGAACTCATTTACCCTAAGTACCTCCTAAAGGTCCTTTTTCTAAGTACAGTCACACTGAATGTTGGGGCTTCAATATTTTTGAGGACATAATTCAATCCAAAACATAAACATATACATATATACCCCAACAATCTTTATCATGCTAAAGAAAAAAAATAATAATAATGTCATAATATAATAATAATAAAAATAATAATAATAATGTCATAATATAATCCAATATACTGTACACACTCAAGTATCCTGAATTGTCTCAAAGGCTAATTGTTTAAAGAAACTTAAAAAAGCCATTTATCATTCTTTTAACATTTACTGTCTACGTTGTTCATATGTAAAGATAAGAAGCCAACACTGCTCCTAGTTAAGAGTAAAAGATATAAAGAAATACAGTAGAGTGAGACCAGAAGCCAAATTACAGTTGGTTAAAGAATAATGATGTATAAAAATGATAATCAAGAGGGGTCAAAGGAACCTGGGACAGATCTTAGTAAGTTAAGTAGGCCTTAAGTGTTTACTGACACAATGGGTAATTAATATTTTATATCCTTAATCAGCCTTGATAACTAGAATATACACCCCCCCAAAAAAAACATTAAAAAATCTTCAGTTGTTATTTTTTATTGTAAACATTCGTTACCTGAGACCAATACACATTTGTCAACCAGGAGAAAACTCAGGCACCTCTGGTTCGTTTTTACCCCAAGAGTCCAAGTATTTCCAGACTTTTTTGGGGGGAGGCGGGGATACAGTCTTTATATCCCTCAAGGCCCTCAGCATTTTCACTACTTTCTCATCACCCAGACTTCATAACTGTAGTGCCCTTCTACTCTGTCTCCTTATATAGTCTCTCCACTCCCTACTTATCTGGTCCACTTGTGCCAGACCAATTGTTTCAAGTAAGTATTTGGTCAGTCTCTTCTCAGAACCCTGTAACAGCATTCCCACTACGTACAAAATAAAGTTCAGTTCCCTTTTGTATCCTACTCCAGACACTCCACAACCTATTTGAGCTACTAGATTCTCAAATGAACCAAAGTTCATCACTCACTCTTGAACAAAATGTGTCTGAAGCTTCACTCATGCTCTTCTGCTCATATGAAAACACTCCACCTTCTCAAGGGCACCACTCCAGCAATCTTCCTTCTTTTCCCTGCATCATTTGTTTCCTTTCCACTGGGACATTCTTATCAACTAACAAAAATTTAAAACACATGCAAATTTCTCCACCCATTTCCCTTTAAAGAAAAAAAAAAAGCAACTCAAAAGACTTGGCTGTACTCACTGTTTCTCTTATTCTTCTAATTAGGTTTTTGACTGCACCACTGCATCTCAAGGTCACTGATGTCCTCCACATTGTTAAATGTAATGGACAGTTCTTAGCCCTTCCTATCACTTGGGATATCAGCAACATCTGATACAGCGAATCACTCCCTCCTTCCTGAAATCAGCTCTTTTCTCACTTGGCTTGCATGACAGGGCACTTTCTAGGCTGCTGCTTCTCCTTGGCTGGATCCATCTCATGCCAAGTGCCTCAAGGACCTCCTTGGATCTCTTTTCTTCTCTCAACTTCCTTGCTGATTCCACTCAGTCCATGGCTTTAAATACCATCATCTATTCAATGTTGACCTCTGGGTTCATATCCCCAGGCTGCATGGCTTCCCTAAACTCCTCTCCCCATTTATACACTAATATATAGGCTACTCAAACTTAATGTAAGCAAAACTGAACTCTCTTCTCCAATCCAACTCCATCCAGAGTCTTCCAGCTTTCAGCTCTTATGCCCCAATCCGCTTTACCTCTCTGACTTCCTGTCTTTCCTCACTCACTGCCAGTCTTAACTGGACTCCTTGCCGTGAACACACCAGGCACTTAAGAACCCTGACACATTTTTGCTCGTCCACTTGGAATGCTCTTTCCCCAGACATACTCATGGCCTCATTTCTAAATTCTTTCAAGACTTATTTTCAAATGTCATCTTCATAGCAAGGCCTCCCTGAACATTAAAATTCAACCCACTCCCCACTCCAGACCCCTCTATAAAATCTACCTTGCTTTATTTTTCTCTACAGAATTTATTACTTTTAAAATATATTATTTCTTTATACGCTCATTATCTGTCTTCTGCTAGAATTTAAATTCCATGAAAACAAACTTTCTGTTTTGCTTCCAAGAAATCTCCAGTGCCTGGAACACTACCTAACACATCGTTGGTGCTCAAAAATATATGATGCACTTTAATTAGAAAGATCTCATCTACTGTATTGTGGTTTATTTCTAGGGATGCTATGTATCCTGCGTGCACTAGGTTAATTACACTTGAGTAGAAATGAGTTATTCACTAAAATGAAAACACTGGATGAAAATTATTTTAATAGTATTTAACTCACATAGTTTACCTTAGATGCTGTACTCTGAACTTTCCATTCATTCATTCATTCATTCATCCTTCCTTTTTTTCTCTTTTTAAAAAAAGCTTTATGGAGCTATAATTGACCAATGAAATTTGTATTTATTTAAGGTATAAAACTTAATATTTTGAGATATGTGTACATTTTGAATTAATCACCCCCACAAGATAATTAATGTATCTATCGCTTTACATAGTTACCATTGCTTCCCCCCCCGCTTCCCTCCATAAAAATTACTTAATTAGAACCCTTTCCTAATTAGTGAAATTTTTAGTTTCACATTTTAACCTCTAAAACAAAGAGCTCAAAATTCTAATAAAGTAATTTTGTATCAGACATTAATCCCCCATCCCTGCACATTTTATAGTTAGTTCTAAATAAGTTCGGAGAAGACCCCTTTCAACCTCTGACACCTTCTTCAAAATGAGCTACGACTGCAAATATCTGAAAGCAGACGCCAAGGTGCAGTAAGTCATTATTGGTCAGAAAGAAATAGCCAATTATATATTTTTTTACCATATTTTATATGTATCTCCTATATCGGATGGATGCTGAGTTCTTGCTCATATGCACAGTTTCAGTAGGAGTTAAAGAACAATCTTTTAGTTACAACCAGACTTGAAGTTTCTAGATGTTTGGAGATTATGAATATTTTAACAAAGAATTTAAGTTGTATATATAGTAAATATTCATTGTAGCTAATGTGTAAATGAAATGCCACTATTAAAATATTTTTAATATTAACATTAATTTATTATGTTATTACATATAAAATATTAATTTTAATTTAATGTTAACATTAAACAGATCATTGTGATCATGGATAACTACATTACAGATGGCAAAATAATTCTGAAATCTTCTAACTTGCTTTATGCTAAGGTACAGAAGAAAGGTGACCTGTAAAGTGGGAAGAATCAAGATGAACTGATATTTTTAATAATATATTACTCCTTTAAAATTTTTTTTTATTTTCCCTTTTTCCCCCCTTTATTTTTCAGCAGTGTTTACTCACATGAGTCTAAAATTTCTCTGTGGTATATAATTAACATAAACTTAACATAAATGTAGCTTAAATTTCTCAACCCATAGGTTTTAAAGTATAGTTACCTTAGCATGTTCTGAGAAAACTATATAATATGAATAAAGATGTTTTAGACTACAGCAGAAAGGCTTAAAAAAGGGAGCACACATTCATATAACATACAACTAGGAAAATCTACAAGTACCGAACACTTCAAGAAAATCACTAAAAAAATAGAAAATTTTACTTTTTCTGATGGTCATATATTCAAGAAGGTCATCACTACTTTAGTAAGATTTTACTTATTTAAGGAGAATTCTTCACAAGTGTATATTTTGTGATGATGATTATATGTGAAAAGGTCTGCACTGCTCACCTCAGTACTCTTTCACATTCCCCAAAGCTACTATGTTAAATTTTAAATGATTTTTCCTAAACCAAACTTGGCACCTTGATGGATTTAACTTTGAATATTATTATTTTAATGAGCACTGCTACTAAGGAGTACAGCTGTGAAATATTCATAAATTAGTCCCTGGTAGACAGTCCTGTCTGGCTTGTGCTCACTAAGCACACCTTCCTTATCATCCAAGGCACAGTCTGAGAAGCTCCCACCCCAACAAACTTAAACTCTTCCGACAGAGCATATTTACACTTTTCACTTTTTTTCTCTATTTAACTAGAATCAGCCACATCTTACATATATCGAGACTGAGAATTTCCACATATCAATCATCTCCCAGAAGATCCACATTGTTCTGCACATTGTACGTGCTTAACCAAATGTTGAATCAAATTGAATTTCTCTGACTGGCTTACATGATGGGAATGGCTTATATCATGGAAAGAGGCAAGTTAGGACAGAGGGGTTAGCCAGCGGTAGAGAGAACTGTACTGAAAGTAGCACTGGACTTCTTAACCTCCATCCTAATGAAAATGGAGAACAAGGCTAAAATCTGAGCCAAGCAGCACAGCAGAATAAATCATGTCTCCTTCCCATACTGAACCATTTATCAACACGGGACAGTGCGTAATGAAGAGCTCTGAGGTGAGGTCCAGGTCTAAACGCCAACTATACTGATCACTGCTCTAGGACCTCTGGCAAAATACTTCACTAATGGGGCGCCTGGGTGGTTCAGTGGGTTAAAGCCTCTGCCTTCGCCTCAGGTCATGATCCCAGGGTCCTGAGATTGGGCCTCTCATCGGGTTCTCTGCTCTGCAGGGAGCCTGCTTCCCCCACCAACCCCCGGCTCTCTCTCTGCCTGCCTCTCTGCCTACTTGTGATCTCTGTCAAATAAATAAATAAAATCTTAAAAAAACAAAAACAACTTCACTAAGCTCAGCTTCCTTATCTCTAAAATCAACACAGGAATCAAATCAATCACATAAAGATACTGTGAGGATTAAATAAAGTCATCTGTGCATAACACTCTGGCACAGAAACCCAACTAAGTAGACCTTAGCTATCATTAGACAGAATGCCTACTAAATGCCAGGCCCCATGCCAAAAGCTAGTGACAAATAATTAAAGGAAACCTGGTCCCTGCTCTCATTAGATGGTGTAACTGATAAACAGGCCTAAAAAACATTAGCACGAAGTACTTCAGTGCTTTGAATTAAATTTTTTGCAAATAGACAAAGGATAGTCCAATTACAGAAAATCACAAGCCTGAGAGAATAGCAAAAGTGATTCTGAAATGTAAAACAAAATTTAAAACAAAACTAATCAATTTGGGGTTTACGTAGAGAGTTTCTAATTGGGATATCTAGCCCTGGGACCTGGGATTGCCCTACAGGGAGCTGCAAAGGGGGTTATTTTTGAGGGTACGAATTGACTAGTGTGCATGATCTCTGGTATTTGTCTTGAGAGAAAAGCTTGTTTTCAGGTGCATGAATTTCCCTCTTTCTGTTCCTAAAATATGATGATCTTCAGTGATCAGTAACAGTCTGGAGAATCTTTATGAAGCCAGAAATTCCTCTTAGTTCAAAGAAGCCACTAACAGAGAAAGGGAGCTCTCTCCTGCCTTGACTGTCCTATTTTCACCCCTTGAGAAGCCCTCAGTGTGCTGACCTCTGCAGGAAACGTGTCCCAGCCACGCCTGCACGGAGAGCCATTGTCGCTTCTGACACTTCTAATTGCCTGTGTATGAGTAAACAGTTTTCACGTGATAGAAACTACTGTTTACACAGTCCATGACTGATGAACTACAAAACTTTCTCCCCAAGGGTGTCAGTGCAGGGCATAAGTATTACTATATTCTTATATTTTAATTTGGCAATTCCCAATTCTGATTTAGCCAGGAAGCAACACTGAAGAGTCAAACACCTGCACTGAAGTGACCTTCATTGGGCATACTGAGTATGTTAGTAATCTTTGCGTGTGGGTTTCAAAACAGTCTAGATAAGGAAAAAGGAAAATTAAAGTTAAATTACTACATAATTCAAGTTGAATTATTTTATCAAGTTGATAGACCAACAAGGATAATTCAAGTAACAGTTAAAACAGTGATGAAATCAACATTTCAATAGGGTAAAGCCACTTAAATCACAATAAACACTACATATAAATCAAACAAAACTGCTAACAAAAAGATCACATCATTAGTATCAAGGTATACAGACCCTTGAATACCACAAAATTTAGGGGCACTGACCCCCACCCAGTTGAAATATCTGTTTGATACAACCTTTGACACCCCCAAAAGCTCAATTACTAATAGTCTACTGGGTTTTGGGTTTTTGTTTTTTTTTTAAAGATTTTACTTATTTGAGAGAGAGAGGGAGAGAGAACTCCCACAAAGCAGAGGAAATAGCAGACAGAGGGAGAGGGAGAAGCAGTCTCCCCATTAAGCAAGGAGCCTGATGTGGGGCTTGAACCAAGGACCCTGGGATCATGACCTGGGCTGAAAGCAGACACTTAAGACTGAGCCACCCAGGCGCCCCACGAATAGCCTATTGATGATCAGAAGCCTCACTGAAAACAAAAACAAGTCAATTAACATAATCCACTTTACACATATTACATACTGTATTCTCATACTAAAGGAAGCTAGAGAAAACACACTGTTAAGAAAATCCTAAGGAAGATGGGGCGCCTGGGTGGCTCAGTGGTTTAAGCCGCTGCCTTCGGCTCAGGTCATGATCTCGGGGTCCTGGGATCGAGTCCCACATCGGGCTCTCTGCTCGGCAGGGAGCCTGCTTCTCTCTCTCTCTCTCTCTCTCTCTCTCTCTCTGCCAGCCTCTCTACCTACCTGTAATCTCTCTCTGTCAAATAAATAAATAATAAAATCTTAAAAAAAAAAAAAAAAAAGAAAGAAAATCCTAAGGAAGAGAAAATACATCTATAGTGTTGTATTTATTAAAAAAGAAAATCCATATACAAGTAAGTGGACCCATGCATTTCAAACCCGTGTTGTTGAAGGGTCAGCTGTGGCTTGAGCTCTAATGCTATCCTGATTGACATTTGCAAGGATAACAGATACTTCTCAAATTTTTCATGTCTCCTGAAAGTTTATCATAGGAACATGTCTTTTTTTCCCTTTTTCCCACATAATGTTCTTTACTGAGATTTCAAAGACACAGGGATACCCTTGAAGTATCAGCTTCTTCATTTACACAAAATACACCTTGCTGTGAGGTTACCTGTGGCAGCTGTAAGGACTGACTGCAGTCTGGATGCAGCCCAGGCCAGGAATTTGCTGGGCAAGTTACCCAAGAGCCCTTTCCAGAAATGGGTATGAAATTAGTCACTTTTCTGATTGTTCTAGCAAAGAGTACAGAGTTTATTATTTATTTCAGAGTAAATTAGATCATAGTAGTTACAAATACATAGTTTGGAGTCCTAGAGATATGGGACTGAATCTTAGTTTTGCTCATTAGCAGCTGTGCAATCTTTTTTTTCTTTTTAAGAGTAATTCGAAAACTTTTTTTTTTTTTAAATTGAGGTATAACTGACATAGCATTACATTAAGATTTAGATGTACCACATAATGATTTGATACTTCTAATTACTGTGAGGTGATCACCATAATAAGTCTAATTAACATCCATCATCACATACAGTTACTTTTTTTTTTTTTCTTGTGATGAGAACTTTCAAGATCAGGAACGTCTTAATGTCTGTAAGGCAGAGACTGTTAAGGTCTACAAATATTTAAAAAACCCGATTATTCTCTATATTAGCTGAACTGAAAATGAAAAGCAGAATTCCAGATAGCCATATTTAACAGAATCTTTTCAATCTCTTGATTTTGACAGGAGAATTTTTTATGGTGTAGTGCAATCTTTATTGACAGAGCCTCTACTGTTTGTCACTCTTTTGTAGTTCCACTAGGGCTGACCTCCCCCAATCCTGCCTCCCGGGGTAGGGATATGGCGGCCCAAGACACATCAATCAGGAGTACCACATCTCTCCCAAAAAAAGGGATGGGAATCTGGTATTGGCCAGTGCCCCTAGTCAGATCAGTACTAGTTTTAGGATTAAGATTCGTTGCTCTAACTATTGGGGGAAGAGTAGCTGTCCTCTTCAGGTATTCTTTCTGAGATTATGTAAAGAAAGGACAACCTAGAAATGGAAAAATAAGAGTTCTAGAGAATCAAGATAGTAAAGATCTATTCACTTAAATACAGGATAAAAAATTTATTTTGGTTTTTCCTTGTGTTAGCTTTCTGTCACATGAAATAGCCAAGGCTATGGCATCTTATACTGCCAGTCATTTTTCTCCAGTATTTTCCTCCAAATAGTTCCCCCATTCTACATTAGCAAGTCTTGTCATTGTCCTCAAAAATTAAAAAAAAAAAAATTAAAAGGAAGAATTGAGAATAGAAGCTCAAACAGACATTTTGTACACTGAGGTTGACCACAACATTACTCACAATAATCAAAAGAATATTCTTCAGCCATAAAAAAGGAATGAAGTTCTAAGGGCACTGGGCTGGCTCAGTCAGTACAGCATGTGACTCTTGATCTTGGGGTCATGAATTAAGGCCTCATGTTGGGAGCAGAGCTCACTTATAAAAAAAAGAACGAAAAGGCAATGAAGTTTTGACACTCGCTACAATAAGGATGAACCTTGAAAATCTAATACTAAGTCAAATCAGCCAGATAGAAGGAAAAATACGGTATGATTCCAATTATATGTATAGCTAGAATATGTAAATTCATAAAAAGAGAAAATAAATGAGACATCTCAGGGGCTGACAGGAAGGAGTGATGGGGAGTCATTGCTTTATGGGTACACAATTTCTTTTTGGGGTGAAGAAAAGTTCTGGAAATAGATGGTGGTAATGGTTGTATGATACTGTAAGCATAATTAATGCCACTGAACTGTACATTTAAAACCGTAAAAATGCAAATTTTGTGACATGTATTTTCCAGTTGAAAAAGGTAATAAAAGAAGAAAAAGTAGAAAAACTATAAACCAAAACTTTACAAGTTTCTTAGCAAATCATCATCTATACTGCTTTACCAAAAAAGCCCAAAGCACTGTTAGGAGGTAAAACATGCACATCCACATCTTTTTATAAAAACGCAAGACATATAAACTATTTTACATATGTGGAATCAAATAAAACCAAACTGTGTTATTGCTTTTTGTTTCTCCACTAAAGTTACAATAATTCTATTTTTCTTGAATTCTTTTAAGCTCCAAGACTACTTGTATTAAATATAGGTTATCAAGTAAATAGCAAAAACAAAAGAAAATGAACAAATGTTGTTGAATAACTTTCACTTTTCTTCTGATCACATTAATAATGTACACTCTTACACAAAAATAAATGATATTTGTACAAAATATCCTACAATTTGAATGTCAGAAAACCTAAAACATTCTTGAAGAGAAAATTACTAAACTCACTAAAAGGAATACCTTTACCAAATGCAAATTTAAGAGATCTATTTATTAATTATTACTTTTACTCATTTATTAATTGTCAGGAAAATATATGGGAAGCTAGATTACTCATTTAGCAAGTTAAAAGGCTTTCACCTTTTTCCTGATTCTACATAGATGCTAATTATGAAAAACAAGTTTTTTTGACTAAGTTAAGATATTGTAGGAAATCTAAGGACTGTTACTCTAAAACCATTCTTCACAATGAAACTGGACTTTTTTTTATACCATACCAAAAAATAAATTCAAATTGGAAAAAATAATCTAAATGTGAGACATGAATCCATCAAAATTCTAGAACACATGCAGCAACCTCTTTGACCTCACCCGCAGCAAGTTCTTGTTAGACATGTCTCCAGAGGCGAGGCAAACAAAAGCAAAAGTGAACTGCTGGGACTTCATCAGGATAAAAAGCTTTTGCACAGCTAAGTAAATAGTCAACAAAGCTAAAAGACAACCTACAGAATTGGAGAAGATATTAGCAAAGGACATATCTGATAAAGGGCTACTATCCAAAATCTATGAAGACTTATCAAACTTAACACCCCAAACCAAAAAATCCAGTCAAGAAATGGGAACAAGACATGAACAGCAAAGAAGACATACAAATGGCCAAAAGACACATGAAGAAATGCTCAACATCACTCAGCATCAAGGAAATACAAATCAAAACCACAATGAGATACCACCACACCCTGCTCAGAATGGCTAAAATTAACAACACAGGAAACAACAGATGTTGGTGAGGATATGGAGATAGGGGAACCCTCTTACAGTGGTGGTGAGAAAGCAAACTGGTGCAACCACTCTAGAAGACAGTATGGAGGTTCCTCAAAAAGTTAAAAATAGAACTACCTTATGACTCGGCAATTGCATTACTAGGCATTTATCTAAAGGATACAAAAACAGTGATTTGAAAGGGCACATGCACCCCATTGTTTAAGGCAGCATTGTTCACAATGGTCAAAATATGGAACAAGCCCAGATGTCCATAAACAGATCCAAGGATAAAGATGAAGTGTGTATATATATGTGTGTGTGTGTGTACAAACACACAATGGAATATTAGTCATCAAAAAGAGTGAAATCTAGCATTGGCAATGATATGGATAGACCTAGACAGTAATATGGTAAGCAAAATAAGTCAGTCAGAGAAAGACAAATATATGATTTCATTCATATGTGGAATTTAAGAAACAAAACAAGATGAACATGGAGGGAGGGAAGGAAAACTAAAACAAGATAAAAACAGAGAGCGAGACAAACCATAAGAGACTCTTATATGGGAAACCAGCTGAGGGTTACTGGAGGGGAAGGGAGATGGAGGAATGGACTAAATGGGTGATGGACATTAAGAAAGGCACTTGACATAATGAGCACTGGATATTATATGCAACTGATCTATCACTAAATTCTACCCCTGAACTATTAATACACTATAGGTTAACTGAATTGAATTTAAAAATTTTTTTTTAAAAAAATACAGTTTGATGAGCTCAAAAAAAAACCCCCAAAACCCCAGAACATATTTTTTAAGGTTTTATTTATCTGACACAGAGAGAGAGCGCACAGGCAGGCAGAGAGGCAGGCTGAAAGAGAGGGGAAGCAGGCTCCCCACTGAGCAGAGAGCCCGATGTGGGGCTTGATCCTGGGACCCCAGGATCATGACCCAAGCTGAAGGCAGAGGCTTTAACTCACTGAGCCACTCAGGCAGCCCCCAAAAAAACTTTTTTAAAAGGAAGAAAAAAAAAAAAGAAAAATCTATTCTTCAGTATTTATTATCACCCTACATATTAGGGAACATGATATATGACATATGAATGAACAGGTCAGCTGTCTTATATACATACAGATAAGTTTTTTTTTTTTTAAAGATTTTATTTATTTATTTGGCAGAAAGAGATCACAATAGGCAGAGAAGCAGCCAGAGAGAGAGAGAAGGAAGCAGGTTCCCCACTGAGTAGAGAGCCGGATGTGGGGCTTGATCCCAGGACCCTGGGTACACGACCTGAACTGAAGGCAGAGGCTTTAACCCACTGAGTCACCCAGGTGCCCTACATATGGATAAGTTATAATGCATTTATAATGTTGACCTAAAATAAGTCAGAAAGTAGTAAGAGGAACTGAAAGAATGTATTTTAATTAAATCTCTTAATCTCTGTTACTTATCTTTTATCACTGAATGTCCTTCTTTTATCACACAAAAAAAGTAGCCATAGTAAGCTACCTCAATGACTGCAGTAACTTATAGCAGCTGAATATATACATATAATGACAATATATTCATACTTTTCATCTGACTATCTTTAAAAATATTAAATATAAGAATCATGGGTCAGAAATTGGTAATTTTTTATGGCTTAATCACTTTTATACAGATTATTGTGGTTTTAGCTATTTCAAAAGCCATATAAATATCTAATAAAACTAGTCTTCTATGTCACTTCTCACCCAGTTCTATGGTCATTGCCACTTTAATTTGGTGTTTATTTCTCTTTGTCTATATATTGATGCTTTTTGATAAAAAGCTTTCAGCTATTCCTATTAATTATCACACTTTAAAGATAGGGATTTAGTTCACTGTCCCTTCCCACCACCCACACAAGCACCCTGCTAGTCCTAAAACTGTTATAGTTGTAATTTCAGCTACACCACTAGTCAATGTTTCCAATACTTCAAACATGTCAAAGCTGTTGGCAGCTGAGCCTTATATTGCATTATGATGATTACCATCCCCTTCCTGCATATTTACCCCACCCACAGGAGAATGATTGCCTTTTGTTTTTTTGTTCACTTACTTTCCTATGTTCCTGTTACTAATTCAACCTCAAATTCTTTGTCAGTCATCTAAAAGCATAGCATTCACTCATCAAGAATTTCATTACTTTAATCTTTCTCAAGACTGACTCTTCATGGACATTGTTTTACTTAATCTGGAGACTTCAGTGCTTTCCTTTAAAAAGCACATAACTGGGGCGCCTGGGTGGCTCAGTGGGTTGAGCCACTGCCTTCGGCTCAGGTCATGATCCCAGGGTCCTGGGATCAAGTCCCGCATCGGGCTCTCTGCTCAGCAGGGAGCCTGCTTCCTCCTCTCTCTCTGCCTGCCTCTCTGCCTACTTGTGATCTCTCTCTGTCAAATAAATAAATAAAATCTTTAAAAAAATGGTTAAAAAGCAGATAACAACACAATAAACCAACTACACCCAACAGACATGTACGAAACAACTTATCCAACACAGAATACACATTCTTTTCATGTGCAACACAGGACATTTTCCAGGACAGACCATATGATAGGCTACAAATTAAGTCTCAATAGATTCAAAAATAGGTACCATACAGGGTAACTTCTTTGACCTCAACAGGATGAAGTTAAAAATCAGTAACAGAAATAAAACTGGAAAATTCACAAATCTGTAGAAATGAAACAATGCACTCTTAAACAACCAAAAGATCAATGAAGAAACCACAGGGGAAATTAGAAAATACTTAAAGACAAAAAAGAAGATAAAATATATATACCAAAACTTACGGGACACAGTGAAAGCAGTGTTAAGAAGGAAATTAATAGCTATAAATTCTTTCAGTAAGAAACAAGATTCAAAGTCAACAGTCTAAATTTACAACTTAAGGAACTAGAGAAAGAACTAAATCCAAAGCTAGCAGAGGGAGTGAAATAAGATTAGAACAGAAAGAAACAAAGCAGATAAGAGAAAAACCAATGAAATGAAAAGTTAGTTCTTTGAAATGATCACCAAAATTGCCTAACCTTTAGCTAGGTGGACTAAGAAAAAGAGAAGACAAGACTCAAATTAACTAAAATCAGAAACAAAAGTGGGGACATTACTACCAACATCACAGAAGTAAAAAGGATTTTAAGAGTCCTATGAACAGTTCTATGCCAACAAATTGGATAACTCAGATGAAATAAATAAGTTTGCAGAAACACAAAACCTATCAAGAGTAAATAACAAAGAAATAGAATATATGAATAGACTTGTAACTAGCAAGATGATTGTATCAGTAATTAAAAAACAAACAAACCAACCTCTTGACAAAGACAAGCCCTAGACCCAGTGGCTTCACTGTGAATTTTACCAAAATTTAAGAAACCATTATCAATCCATCTCCAAGTTCACCATAAATTGAAAAGGAAGGACTAGGGGCACCTGGGTGGATCAGTGAGTTAAAGCCTCTGCCTTCAGCTCAGGTCATGATCCCAGGGTCCTGGGATCGAGCCCCGTGTCCGGCTTTCTGCTCGGCGGGGAGCCTGCTTCCTCCTCTCTCTCTGCCTGCTTGTCTGCCTACTTGTGATCTCTGTCTGTCAAATAAATAAATAAAATCTTTAAAAAAAAAAAAAAAGAAAGAAAAGAAAAGGAAAAACTATTTTCTAACTCATCTTGTAAGACCAGCATTACATATACTAATGCTAGACAAAAACTGTAAGAGACTAATACTCTTCATGAACACAGATGTAAAAATCCTTAAAAAAAAAAACACTAGCAAACCCAAACCAGCAGCATAGTATAAGGATTATATCCCACAAACAAGATTTATTATTGAAAGGTAAGAATGGTTCAATATATGAAAATCAATGTAATATGACATAAGAACAAAATGAAAAGAAAAAAAAACCACATGATCATCTCAATTTACAAAGAAAAAGCATTTGAGAAAATTTGCCACCCTTTCATGATAAAAATACTCAAAAAATTAGAAGGACATTATCTTAAGATAATAAAATCCATATAAGAAAAACCTAAAGTGAACGCCATACATACTCCAGAGAAAAGACCAAAAGTTTTTCCTATAATATAAGGAACAAGGCAAGGATGCCTGCCTTTCTGCTTCTATTCAATATTCTAGTCAGAGCAACTAGAAAAGAAAGAAAAGGCATCCAAATTGGAAAGGAAGAGGTAAAATGATATCTCTTCAGAGATGACATGGTCTTTTACGCAGAAAACACGACAAATTTCCCCAAAATTATTTTAGAACAAATGAATTCAGCTGAACAGAATATAAAGTTAATAAACACATAAAAACACGGTGTGCATTTCTCCACACTGACAACAAACAATATAAAAGGGAAATTACAATAGTAATTCTATGTACAACAACATCAAAAAGAATAAAATACTTAGGAATTAACTTACCCAAAGACTTGTACATGGAAACTACATTTTTTTTCTGAAAGAAATTAAAGAAGACATACATGCTTGGAAACACATCCCAAGTTCATGGACTGGAAGGCTTAATATTGTTAAGATGTCAATACTACCCAAAGTGATCTACAGATTCAGTGAAATCCTTATCAAATCCCAATGAAGTATTTTGCAGAAACAGAAACTGATCCTAAAATTCATATGAAACTCTGACAGTCTTTTCAAGAGTTTTCTCAACAAATGCTACTGGAAAAACTGGTAAAAGAATGAAACTGAATTCTTAATACCATATGAAAAAATTAATTCAAAAAGGATCAAAGACATAAATGTAAGACCTAAAACTATAAAATGCGTAGAAGGAAAGAGGGTAAAAGCTTCATGACACTGGATCTGGCAATAATTTCTTAGATATGACACCAAAGGCACAAGCAACAAAAGAGAAAGTAAATAAACTGGCTCCATGAAAATTTAAAAATTTTGTGTGTCAAAACTATATTAACAAAGGAAAAAAACCCACGGAGTGCAAGAAAATATTTGCAAATCATACATCTGGTAAGAGATTAATATTCAGAATATAGAGAGTACTCTTAAAACTCAGCAACAACAACAAAATAAACAGGTCACATTTAAGTCATATCAATATTTACCAATCTTTCCTAGTAGTACAACGTTTAGTATAAAATAACTTCCCTCTTTTATTTAAGTTACCCAGATTAATTTCTTTAGTGGCTTTCACCCAACTGTTGGGATATCCTGTGTAGTCCTTCATGAAAAGGACAGATTCCAAAATAAATATGAAGCCTACTCTTTCATCTGGGCATAGATTTGGTGAACTCCTTTATTCGCTTGATTAAATACTTAAAATACTGAAGTGTAGGCTGTCTGGAATTTATCGAAGAGAATGCAAATAATGTTCAGAACATTAAAACAGCAAGAAAGAAAATGTCCCTTAAACATGATAAATATTTCCTCTATTATTAAAATATGTAAATAACAGGAATCCTTTCTACTCAAATACTTCCTTTTAGTATTTAACATTTCATAATTTTAAATTTTGTATCTTATGAAAGAGTAACTGATAACTACTCTGATTAATATTCCTTTAGTCAATTTTTAAGAACATCCTCCATATAAGACTCAGGTTTAGAGGCTCGAGATTCACAGGCATATGTTCTAACTAGTGCTCTGAGGTATTCTGAAAATCCAAACATGTTTACAAGGTTCTGAGGTTTACAGAAACAGGAGCAGAAACATGAACTGCACGGTCAGCACCCTATCATGAATAAGACATGTAACGCTGTTCTAGAAACTGCTTTCAGTATTTTGGCATATCTCTCAGTGGTTTTTTAACAGTCAAGTCATTACTTCAATAGATAATAAAACTACCTATACAGTCTTATAAACTGAATATAGCTCTAACTGGAAATGTGAAGATTTTCTAGAGGTTTCATGTAGAGAGAAAAAATCTCTTCCTGATGTTACCTAATGGAGAAAAGCTGCTTGGCTGACACAGCGATCTAGGTGTCATTACATAATTAATAGCACCTGCAGAACCAAAGCTTTTAGTTTGTTCACACATAAATGGAACAGTAATAGACTCTGCATTAAGCATTTTAAACAGGTAAGAGTCTTCTTGGCCAAAGCCTTTAGTTCATGTATCACAATATAACAGCCTGGTGAGTGCTATAATAATGTTTCCCTCCCACTGTCTTTATAAAATATTCCACTACATTTTCTGCATTTTATATAATTTTTAAAATCTTGAATTTCACAAGTTTACTGCTACATTTGATCCCTAATCCCAAAACACTTGAAGAGTTTCAGGTTTTCATGTAGCTATAGGAGAATAATCAAATGCAAAGTAAACTAATAGGAAATTACTGAGTCATATGAATAAAAATGTTTCCTGAAAAGAGCATAAATATATTAATCAAAGCATACCCCTGGCATCCCCTTATGTCATTTAAAATATAAATCTATATATATATCAGTACAAGTTAGTTCAGAATTTCACGCTCTATTGAAGTTAATAAAATGTTTAATACTTCAAATAGCATATTCATAATGGGTAGCCTACATTTAGCTAGAATTTCTCTTTTTTAAAACAATAAAATACCAAACAAAGAAACATTTCATTTGCTATCATTACCCTAAAACCTGTTTTTCAAAATCAAAAAGTGTTTATGCAGTGCTACAGTAACTTGGCTAAATCTGGTCTAGTGCATATTCAAAGATTTTAAGGGACAATTAGAAAAGTTAAGGATATTTTTTGATTAATCTGAAAAATTTACTAAGCTTCACTATGTTCAAAGCACTATCCTAGATACATAAAATGTGATTGCTTTATTTCAACATATATTGAGCTTCTATGGAAGTGTGGAATACAGAGATAAGCAGTACATACCCTTGAAGTTCCTGAAACACAAATAGTTAAATGAATCACCTTTGAGTAAACTGGGCAAACAAACATTACATAAAAGTAGAAATTAAATCATATGTGTAAATGTAGGCTTAGTATCAAATGCATGTGTTGTTGAAAATGAATTAAATTTCTAGTAACAAGAGCCTGGTATGGTAGATATTTGTTATTAATGCCCCTTCATTTGGATTCTTTCTGTATCTCTAAATAATCTCTAAGAGGCAAAAAAGATACCCAAATCTTTTTTCTCTTACAAAAATAAAAAAATGCTAGATATTTCATCTATCAGAAAAAATTTTTAATTTCAGAGCACTAATATTTGGCATGCTTTGACCCAATTTGGGCTTGCTAGATTGGGCAAATAATCTTACTCCTACTAGAGGAGTCTATACAGTAAATCCATGTTACTTCTAACATACAAATTTAGTGGCTTAATTTGAGTCTGTCAGTCCTCCATTCAGGCTCCGCTTGCATTATTCTGTGTGAATGGTGGGACCAAGAGTGCTTCTTCTAATCAGTAGGGGATACATAAAAGAGCTAAAATGCTAGGTTTTCTTCTGTACGGATGCAATTTTAAAAATTAAAATTTAAAAAAAAGGTGAACATACTAAGTGTAGAATTAATTTCTTTAAAAAGCTATTTCAGAGAAACACTTCATTTATGAATTTGACTACATTTTGCCCCCTTAATATGTTTAAATAACTCACAAAAGATGCCCAGTTAAAGTCAGCAGCTTTAATTTTCTACCCTCTCCACCAAACGAGTGAAAACAATTGGTGCTTTATTTTATTTTATTTATTTATTTGACAGACAGAGATCACAAGTAGGCAGAGAGGCAGGCAGAGACAGAGAGAGGGGGAAGCAGGCTCCCTGCTGAGGAGAGAGCGAGATACAGGGTTCGATCCCAGGACCCTGGGATCATGACCAGAGCTGAAGGCAGAGGCTTAACCCACTGAGCCACCCAGGCACCCCAACTGATGTTTTTTTAAAATATGCAAGGATAATGAACCCTAGACTAGAAGTTTTGAACAATGCAAAGAGGAGAGACAAAGGTGACTTGCTTAAAACAGCAGAACATATGGACGATGCTGGCAAGAAGCAGGATGACTGAGATGGCATAACTCTGGAAGGTTCAGGAATTGGAGGTACCAGCTATTTCAGACAGGGACTAAAAATAAGGAGACTGGTTGAAAACCTCTGCAATAATCAGAAAGAAGCCTTGTCTCCCTCCCAGTGCTCTTACCCGACCCACACCTGGAGAGGAGAGGAGGTTTACTGTCCAGAGACAGTGATAAGCAAGCTGGCAGGTTTGAGGACAGCACGCACAAAGAAGGCCAGATGGAAAGCATGGTCTGAAAATCAAAGTGTCTGGTCTTAAACCTTCTGAGGGAGAACAACAGTCAAGTCTGAGGACAGGAAAAAAAAGACTTCGTGGTCTCAAATTGTTTTACTTCCCACTGAGCTTTTCACAGGCAACGAGTGCAGAATAAGAACCACCAAAAAGAAGGAGTTAGGCTAAATAAGAGGACGTGGGACCTGAGACGCAGGGAAGTTAAGCAGAAGAGAAGTAGAGAGCATCCAGATCAGAGGGGAGCAGGATAACGGAGGCTCCGGCAGGAAGGTGTGCGAGAAAGGGGAGGGGAGGAGACGCAGATTCACAAGGACGGATTTCCAGATGCTTCTCATTAAGATTAACTAACAAGACAGGGTTATACAGTTCCACTGAAGAGGGTGTGGAAAAGATGAGTGAGCGGTACGCTGAAGACTGAGCAAATTAAAGGAGGAGGCAATTATTTTCTGTAGAGGAGGAAAAAGTGTTGATACAAATGTATTAGCCCACAGGTCAGGTTCCAGGGCCCAGGGTAAGGTGGAGAAGCACGGAGCCTGTCGCGGGAGCAGCGAGGAGATGACGGGCAGCACAAGGACACGTCATCACAGCATGCGAAGCTGGTGCACTGGAAACAGTACTTCTGTAGCCATTATGATGAAAACCATAAATATCAGTTAATCCACAAACTTGAGATACAATCATAAGGGGGGTTGTGAACAGGGGGCTAGTGGTGGGAAGTTTCTCATCTCCATAATGGAAAGTCAGTGCAGAACTTCAAAAAATCAAAGTCAATGAAAATTATATAAATATTATTTATTTAGGAATACAGACTCAATTACAGAAGGAAATACCTAAAAAGAAGGAAAAGCAATTGCCTTTGGAGAGTAAAACTCAGGTAAGAGGAAGAGCAGGTCAGGGACAACTGCTTTTTGTGATAAACTTTATACTACTTTGACTTCTATATACATAATACTGTGATAAAAATTAAAATGAAAAATATCAATAACCTTAAAATAAGTCTGTGACTTTTTTAACCCACTACATGACTGACTCAACTTCAAGGGTATAGTCTATCATTTACTAAAGGAAAAAAAAAACAGCAAAATGCGAAAAAGTGCTTTCCTGTGCTTTATGAGATCAATCTTCATCTGGCAAGCCCTTTGATTCATACTCTACCATTAAAATAACGAGCTAACTGACATTTTTTCCGGTTGCTGAAACATTATACACATGCAACATAAGTTAACAATATAATCTGAATAATCAAATTAGTACACAAGTTGGCTTTCTAAGGAACATGTGGAAACAAAAACTGCCTTACTATATGATTCATGCTGAGAAGCCCCAGTCATTTGAGCTTTTCTGATTTTTAGAAATCATCTGAATTATCGATCAATATATCCACATGAGGAATAATTATGCAAATACAACTTACAAACAACTGATATATAGGAATGATCTTTTGCCCGCTTCATCTCGAAGTCGTTGTCACAAGCACACAAGCAACATCTAAACTTCCTTCTTCCCCAACCCAGGGCAAAAGGAACGTTCTACTATGACCAGAGTTCTCATCACTACAGCTGACTTGCGGGTGCTTTTGCTGTCGCCACTCCATCTCTCCTGAGCCCCTTCGCCTACCAGTAGGGTCTGGCACCTACCTACACCCACACCTGCACCTTGAGAACCCTGAGTCCCCTGAGCATCTGTGCTTTTTGATTCTACTCCCACCTGGGAATTCTGGGGTTGAGGGAAAAACACACTTGGAATCTCGGGTTATAGCTTGGATGTTTTCCTGTACAGCAATGATAAGATTGTTTCACTATTTTCAGACACAATAAAGAAATCTGTGTACCACCTTAACATACAGTTTCTATCAGGAAACGTTTCACAATTTTCAACTGAACTTTAAATTCTTAACAAACAATTAGTAAGCTAGAAGTGAACTCTATAAAGACCAGTGAAAGAAATACTCTCCCACAAAACAAACAGCCAGAATAAGAACACCTACAATTATAAATGCTTGTCCAAATTTCCTTGTTTGCATTTTGTCCTAATTAGGAAAATATTACTAGTTTCAGTATGTTGTATATAACACTATCTTATTATGATACTGCCATTTCACTGAGGTTAATTAGTAAAGTCCTCATTTTATTACTCATGTAGCTATTCCCTTCTTTACTGAAAAAGCTTCATCTCACTGAACTACAAAGAGACCCTGCACGATGTAATTTGGCAATCGAGTTCATGCATTTCCTAGAACAGGTGACAGGATAAACCCAAAGGCTATATCAACTTCTTTCTTCCATGCTGGTTTCAGCTCTGAGATTTAATGAAATGAATTGCATACAAGGGTGATTCTGATTTTATTGTATATTACTCCAATACTTCTCCAACTGTGATGCTTGCCAGTCTACAGAGACTCAGGCTAAGAGGGAAGAAAAGGGATTTTTTTTTTCTTTCTCCATTTTTTTAATCAGTTTACTAAGGATTTGGAAAAGTCAGGCACTTCAGATAAAGGTAAAGCCCAATATGACTACATTTCTTTTCCTGACTATTGAAGATGAACAAATGGTCCAATGCTTAAAATAACCCCACAAATACTTATTTCCCATCTTGCAAAATTTCAGCAAAGCCTTATGATAAAAAACCAGCAATGTGCAAATAATCATTAATGACATCATCTGGTTCTGAAGTAGGGAAACTAGAACTAGCATTTGTCTGCATTTCCAATACAACCAGTATTTTCTGAGCACCCACTGTGTGCTGGGCACACTTCAGAAGGAACAAGGCAGATGAGGGCTCTCCTCTCATAGAGCTTAATGAACAAGTAAAACAGGATAATTTTAGGCAGCCATAAATACTATGAAGAAAAGAAATGCAGTGATATGAATGAAAGGATGTGGCTCTTTTCAAATAGGATCAAGTCCTATCTGAGGTGGTGACATTTAGACACAGTGACAAGGAACCAGTCACAGGGAAGATCTAGAGGAATATCTTTCCAGCCAGAAATAAAAGCAAAGTTGGAGATTCTGAGAAACAGATGAAAGAAAAGAAAAAAACAAAAACAAAAAACTCCTGGTGTGGCTAAGATCTACTGAGTGGTAGGGAGAGGGGGCAGGAGAAGAGGATGGTGGACCAAAGAGGGGCCAGATGGGCAGAGTCTATGGACCATGGCAAAGAGCCAGGTTGACTTGAAGGGTGGTGGAAAGCTACTAGAAGGTTTTCGGTAATGGAGAGTTAAGATCTTTATGTTTTTCAAATGCCGTTCTAAGCGCTCTGTGGCAACTGGCTCATGGCGGGTAAACATGGCAACAGGAAGACCAGTGAGGAGACTGGCTACTGCAGTAACTGAGCAAGAGGCAATGATAGCTAGGATGGCCGGTAGTAGGGAAGATAAAGATAAGGAGGAGGAAATAGGACGGAGCTGAAGTTCTCAGACTTTCTTGCCTCATGAAGCCCTTTGTGTCCCAGTAATTTTTTTTCACCCCTAAGCCAAAAGAAATACCTAATGGTTCAGCTTCTTAAGGAACAGACTACCTAATAGTAGTAGTCTGAACATATCAGGGTTTCCCTTACAAATTTAAGATAGCTCATATCTCTACCTGTGAGAAGTGTCTCGTACCTGTTACAGTTTGGGAATCATGGTTTTGGAGCTTACTTACTAGAGAATGGGATGTGGGGAGTAAGAATAAAGAAAATCATCCAAAGATGATTCCTATACTTTGGAACAAGCTGGACAGGTGGCAGAGCCACTCACGAGATGGGTAAGAATGCCGGAAACCACAACCACCCCAAGAGGCAGGTTATACCCCACTGGCAAATAAGGAAGCTGAGATTCAGAGTGGCTACAAGTCACTGAAGGCAGCACAACTGGTCAGGAAGCAACAAAATCTGACACCAGGCCTGTCTGATGCCATGTATAGTAATAATGTAATAAATAATATGCTGCTATGAGTTAGTCACATCAGAGTACCTTAAATGTGGTTTAATCCTAACCACATTACTAAATAGGTCTGATTCCAAAGTCAACTGCCACACATTCTCCTCTTAGCTGATAAAAGTGATAGTAAGGTGTTGAAAAATGGCAGTCTCATCCATTTAGCCTCAAAAAAGAAATACATACATATATGTATATGTATGTATATATATACATATGTATGCATATATATGTATATGTGTGTGTGTGCATATATATATATATATATATATATATATATATATATATATATGAAATAAAGGTCTTAGAGGTAGAAAAAAAAATGAAACTGAACATTTTACAAATGTCCACAGCTGCTGTTGTAATGACTGCACTATACTTCCATTTCCAAAGCAAGACCAATCTAATTGTCTGCCCTCATCTTGACCCAGCCCTGAACAGGATATATATGGGGAGAGTTCTAAGTAGAATATTTCTTAGGGCAGCCGGGACAACTTCAAAAGCCCTGAAGGAGCTCAACCACAGGGAGGAGCAGGGAATGCGGGGAACAAGAGAGGACACATACACTCTAAGAGGCAACACGGTCCCCCTGAAATCTGGACTATAATGTAAAAACGGAACAAATGCGAAGATTCTGCACTTTCTGAAGAAAACATGCCTAGGGGCTAAATTTAGTCCTTGCAAATAGTCTTAGATACATGATTAAATTTCTCAAACATATTAGTGATAAGTGGCTAAGGAGAGGGCCTTAAGGAAGTTGAAGATTATGAGAAGAATCCAGGAGGAGGCTCTTAATTCTGTGCAGGAAACTGAAGTTAAAACTGCCCAGTTCAATCTACTTTATACATTTTGTATTTTCTGGGACTATGTGTTTTTCTGGAAGTGGAAATAGGTGCACCTTATATTTAGTTCTGTACATTTTAATCTTCCAAGTTCAAAATAATCTTATCAAAATAAATGAAGATGTTCCAGCAAGAGACACTGTTCATTTTTCTCCCTGCCATGAATGACATGTCATTAGACTATTTGTCTCTGCACTGAGCAGCTTAATAGCATTTGAAATCCTGCAATTCTATCAGTCACAGGATGCATAATCACAAACTTGGATAGAAGTCACTAACTTAGCTCTTCAGTTGCCCTGAGGAAGAAGGAACCAAGAGATCGGACTAGCAGAAATAGCATGGATCTTCAGTGTTGAAACTCAAACTAAACCCTCAAAGAGCTTCTGTCCAGTATTATAAATTATTAGAAAGGCTGTTATAGTTTGTCACTAATTCTAAAGGTTAGGACTTATTTGAGAGTAGTTTTGAAAGATCCTGTTCTCAAATCTTGATGCTGTAGCTTGTGTTTTCCTAAGGCTGTAACTGCAAAATAGTTAAGATGACACTCACATAGTCAGACCAAGACAGTTCCAATTAGAACACCAAGGCTATGACCTGGACTATAATCAAAATGAAAGCAAAACAAAACAGTAATATGAAAAATCTAGCTGGCTCTTCCTGGGAACTACTTCAAGGAAAGCAATTTTACTATGCTCCATGCAATGCTCCTGGGGTGGGGTGGGGGATAAATCTTCAGTTAGAGTAAGGCACAATAATTTATGACAAATATCTACTCAGAGGGCTATAGACGATCACATAAATTAGCCCGGGGATGCAGGGTGATGGCATGTGACCTGAGTTTGGAGGTCTTTTAGGGTAAGGTGGATATTTTGACTTGGGAGAATGGTGTATTTGAAGGCACTGAGGCCTGGATTAGTTTTAATCATTGGCAGAAGTACAGGATGTTCCAAATAGCATGAGGCAGAGCGTGTGGGAAGTGGCTGGACATAGGGCAGTGCAAATGGACCAAAGTCAGGACACGAGGGGATCTAGATATTGAGCTCTGCTGAGAGCTGCAGGAACCAATAATGACTTTAAGTCAAGAAGGGATAGGATCTGACTTTGTTTCAGAAAGGTCACAGACAGAGACAAGAATAGACTGAGGGAGGTGAGATTTAAGGCAGAAACATCCTGAGTCTCTTCCCACAGTGTTGCCCAGCCCCTGGCCTCACAGACCTGGTCCACCTTGATGCTCCCCTCTTAGGAATTAAGACTTGATACAACTCCATTCAACTGACTGTGAATGCTGAAACTCAGAGGGACATTTAAGGTTATGTGGCAGGGTACGGCCAGGTTCGAACGACAACAAAACACCAGTGGAAGACCTCAAAGAGAAAGAAGGAAGAGGGTGCGTGCAGCCAGAAGAGCAAGGATAAGATACAGTGTGGATACAGAGGCTGAGCAAGTGACTCTCCAGTTCCTGGTTTCAGCCCCTCGCTACGCCCAGCTCTATTTCCTGCCTTTAGTCTCTATGCCCTTACTACAAACCCCTTTATTTTCCTTCAGCAACATTTGAATGGGATTCTGTCGCTTGTAAACACAATGAATCCTGTCTGAAGCGGGGACTGAACACAAACATATAATGAAAACAAAGCACCTGGGTGGCTCAGTTGGTTAAGTGTGGCCTTCAGCTCGGGTCATGATCACAGGGTTCCTGGACTGAGCCCCCTGTCAGGCTCCTTGCTCAGTGGGGAGCCTGCTTCTCCCTCTGCCCTTCCTCCTGGCTTATGCCCTCTCCCTCCCTCCCTTCCTCTCTGCCAAATAAATACATAAAATCTTTTTTTTTTTTTTAACAGAATAGAAAAGATGTAAAAGATATTAAGCAAGTAAAGTGGAAGGAAATTGCGATGGCTGGATTTGGAAGGGTTGGCTCCCATACACAGCCTTGGGCACCCACTGGCCATACTCTGCACCGCAATGGGGATGACAGGAGGCCACACTGGAGGGAAATGGTACGTATTCATTTTGTACCTGAAGAGACTGATGAGAGTAAGATATCCAAGTAGAAATGTCCAGCAGATGGATAGAATTGTGTATCTCAGAGTTGTTCATATCTGGAAATGTAGGTGAGGTCATCTCTCATATGTGGATGGTCATCAAAACTGTGAGAGTAGAGGAAATCTCCAGCAGAGCTGCAAGCTAAGGCCTGAGGAGCACTGACATTAAGGTGCAAAACAAGTAGGCAAAGTCATGAAGGACACTCGAGATGAAATGCTGTGATGTGCCAAGAAAGGAAAAATTTTTAAGGGAACCATGCCCATGAGATGAGAGCCTAGACGCTTATCTTGCTGAGAGGATAACAAAAGTTGAGTGTGGAAAGGAGAACAGAAGCCCATAATATCATCTGACTACCTCACGTAAGATAGGCATTTTGGTGCCTCATTTCATTTGGTGCCTCATTTCATTTGCAAAGGAACTTTTCAAGACGGGTGGCAGCATATCTTCTTAAAGATGAGGGGGAGGGGCGCCTGGGTGGCTCAGTGGGTTAAGCCTCTGCCTTTGGCTCAGGACATGATCTCAGGGTCCTGGGATTCAGTCCCGCATCAGCCTCTCTGTTCAGCAGGGAGCCTGCTTCCTCCTCTCTGGCTCTCTCTTTCTCTGACTATCTCTCTGCCTACTTGCGATCTCTGTCTGTCAAATATATAAATAAAATATTAAAAAAAAAAAAAAAAAGATGAAGGGGAAACACCAAAGTTCCCTGGGGATAGGCTAAAAGTCGTATTGTATACCTCTAGTCCCTGGCAGAGAGCCTTCCCTTCCACTGATTTGTTTAAAGAACGAATAAAGAAGTGAACATTTCAACAATTTTAAAATGGTCTACATGGACCTAACCAGACTGGTTCCTCTCAAATTCATGTATGACTTGGGGGACAGGGTTTTGCTTTACGGATACAGCAAGTCTATTTCCTAGGGCACAGCCCCGAATTTCATGCTGCTGTTTCAACTCACTCACAACATCTCTATTTCCTCTACTTACCTTTCAGCAAAACATGAGTCAGAGAAAGGGCAGGCAAGGAACTCATGTTTTTATATTACCAAAGATGTCCTGGGGAAACCCAGAATCTCAGCTGCTGATAGTTTAACAAACCATGGAGATAAATCTCCATTAATTGCCACAGAACCTTAAATTCCCAACTGATTCAGAAAGGATACAAAAGGATATGACAATCTTTTGATGTAAACCACAAGTCATGCCACATGGGGTATACTTAGCCACAGATTCTCCCACCTCCTATGGAGGCATTATTAGCTCTGATCATTCAAAGGTCATTGAGGTCTTTTCTCCTTGACTTAAGATAAAAGAACACATATAATACTGAAGTGGACAACACTCCTAACACAACTATGAGTTAGAAGAAAAACACTATTATGATTCCTTTCTGTATCCTGAAAATAGAGACATGCATGAAAGAAGGATATTATAACAATTCTGTTATCTACAGAGGATGCCTCAAATCCTGGATTAATGGGTATGGGCCAAAGAGTATGCATTGACTGTGGAATGTCTCTGCTTTCCACAGATTCCCTTGAATTCGCAAAATGCAACACACAGTGAGAGACTGTGGAATATCTCTGCTTTCCACAGATTCCCTCGAATTCGCAAAATGCAACACACAGTGAGAGACTGTGGAATATCTCTGCTTTCCACAGATTCCCTCGAATTCACAAAATGCAACACACAGTGAGCTAGCATGGACTCCATTCCTCCCAAAGGCCTGAACCATAAATACTGTTCTCTTCTAACCACTGTAAGAACTGTATATAGGAGGTATTTTCCTCATTTCCAGATCACTGAGACCCAGAAGTTAAAGAAGCATGTACAGTCTACACAGCAAGTGTGCTAGGTTTGGATTCCAACTCGGATCTAATATCAAATGTTGTATTAACACTTGGTATATCACATTTCTGGCCAGAAAACAACTCCATATATAGAAATTTCAAAAATATAACAAAAAGGGCACCTGGGTGGCTCAGTTGGTTAAGCGACTGCCTTCAGCTCAGGTCATGATCCTGGAGTCTGCGTATCGGGCTCCCTGTTCAGCAGAGAGTCTGCTTCTCTCTTTGACCCTCCCCATTCTCATGCTCTCTTTCTCTCTCAAATAAATAAACAAAATCTTTAAAAATATATATATGACAAAAAATCATTTATATATGCTCTCTTCATGTTCCAGGTAAAGCTAATCTGTTTTCTGTGTTCCTACAACATATAATTTTGGCTTTTACGCTGCATTATTAAGTATTTATGTCTAACTGTTCAGTAGAATACAGACTTCATAATGACAAGAATTATAGTTTCCAAATATTTGAAGCTCTACCAACAATATAGTAAATGTTGGCTGAAGGAATAAATGATTACTTTGGCAGATGTAGTTTCAAGATTCTTGTGACAGAACAAAATTATTTGTGAATTATACCAAAAATATCTCTGAAAGATAATAATATCCAAGGAAATATATTCTCATCGCTTCTTATGAAGCTCTCATTTTATTACTTACTTTCTGTATAGTTAGTGAACTTTCTTCACTAAACATTAACTTGGTATAACCACGGAAAGATACTATAAAAATCCATATTCCTACTGTGTAAACATATTTTTACATGTATTTAAAGACACAGCAAGATTTTAAACAGATGCTCCTCATGCCCTGTCCTTTATGCTCTCAGCTCCTCTCTGAATTCCCCTGTAGTTATCATGGAAACTCACTGCAGAATCCGAGTTTCTAATTAAATTTGGGACTTTACTTCAGTCCCAAGAGCTCTGGCCCCCGGAGAGAGGGGCTCAGGGAACCCCCAGAATGACTCACAGAGAGGGACTGAAAATGGTGAAAAAATACTTGTGGAATAATTCTGAAGCACATACTATACTATTCCTCATTTCAATCAGGAATAGTATAGTTTTTAGGGTTTCGTTCACCCCCAACCCCCGACCCAAAAAAAAAAAAAAAACCCTGCATCCAATTCTTTGTCTTGGGGCCTGTTTGGGGGAACTCAAACCAAGAGAGGTGTGCAACATATACACAGGGAAATGCAAAGCAATCAGGAACACTAGAAAGCCATTCGGTTTAGAGCTTCATCTGATGAGAATGCTTTGCTCTACATGGTAAGACAGTGATTCGTCACTAAAAATGGCCTCAGACTCCAGAGGTCAGCCTTGCATCCTTTCCCTTGTGCAGGATTTGAGAGATCAGTGAAGTTTACTGGGCTTGAGCCTACCCTTACAAAATTAGGAAAGCCCTGGAAAGTTCTCTCACATCAGGTTACAGCTTTGCAACACAATCTTGGGGCAAAGAAGTACTATCAACCATAACCAAGACTGTCCTTCCAAAAACGATGTACTTTGGAAATAAAAATGTGGTCTTAACATAGAAGAAGCCAAGCATCCAAGACAATGACTGGCAGGTGGTAAGCTTTAACCAATCTTCCAAAAATTATGTCAACAAAATACATTTTTCTTTTTATACTAAAACCAATCTCCTATAGTTTGATTACTTTTCATCCAAGAAAGGTTTAAAACATTTCAAACACGAATGTCTTAGCTTCTACTTTACTTGAAACTCCATTTTTTTCCTCATGCAACTGTATATTAAAGTTCACTTTCATCTACTTCACTTGATACGTAATTTAGAATGAAAGCAAGTAACTGGCATGCCTAAAATCCCACCATGGAGACAGATCTTAAAACCAATTCTTTCTTGATTCCGGGGTCAATATTTTCCCCAACACATTAAACTCATCTTTCAAAGGAGTCATCCAATGAACACAAATGACTACAAAAACACATATCCTGAAACATTCCAACGAGGTAAGCATGCTATCATTCAACAGCTTTTCTGGATTATGTTCAGAGTCCTACTGAGGAGGCAGAGGGCTCACTTTAGGGAGCAGATGCTTTGGTTCATTCATCCTGCCTGCTGAAGATTGCAGAGAGCAAACCCTCACCTCTGGTTCAAGTTTATAGCAGGAGAAAGCATCAATCCTTATTGTTTTCTTCTTATTTCCTGTCACATTTATTTTTCTCTATATTTACCGCCATCTGGCCATGCCTGCTTGTTGTGTATGTTTCCTGACTGCCTGATAATTTTTTAACCTAGGAGAGCTTGCTGAGACTAAAATAGTAGAATGGAACACATTCAGAAATATTGCCCTTATGAAATTAATTAATTAAATATGAATAATAAATATAAATGACTCACCCAACCATCAGGCTGGCTTGTCCAAGAACTCTAGATTAGGCATAAGCCAAAGGCCTTAACTGGGTACCAGCAGATTAAGGAATCTGATGAGCTTTATGATTTTTAAGATGGATACCAATGATTAGCTCACCATCATTCTACATTTCTTTTTTTTTTTTTTTTAATCTTTGGATGGTATTGAATTCCACTAACTCAGATTTCTTATAACCCACCCAAACAAGCTTTAAACAGTCAACTTTGGGTGTATTTCAGGTGTTCTACAACTAGAGTAGCTCATGGGACATGGAGTCATAAATCAGGGTTCCACTCTCAGTGCTAAAACTTATGAAACGACAGCAAACAAGTCACTCCACTTACTAAGCCTTAGCTTCCTTCACTAGAGAATAAGCAGAAGAACTGCCGTGCCTACTTGTTAGGATTTTAAAGAAGATAAAGAAAGATCATGTCCATAAAAATACTTTAGAGTGTTACATATGTAAAGCAATAAAAATGTTTGTTAACATAGTTACACCATTAGAGAGGCTAATATCCTGTCCCATTTTTTTCCTTTTCTGTTAATATCTAAGTGAGTTAATATATATCATAGTATATGGTATTTAATGTTCATTAAATGATAACCATTAACATTATTATTATAAAGACATATTTTCCAAAGGTCATTATTATCTCTTGTGAATAGGACAGAAGAAGAGATCACCTGAAAATTAAGGCCATACAGTTATGGAAGTAAGAGTGTCTGCCCATCCAACATAAATGCCTACTTCCTCTTGCCATTTTCAATGATGTGGACGGAACTAGAGGGTACTGTGCTAAGTGAAATGAGTCAGTCAGAGAAAGACAACTATCATGTGATCTCACTGAAATGAGGAATTTGAGAAACAAGACAGGATCATAGGGGAAGAGAGGGAAAAATGAAACAAGATGAAACCAGAGAGGGAGACAAACCATAAGAGACTCTTAATCTCAGGAAACAAACTGAGGGTTGCTGGAGGGGAGGGGGATGGGAAGGATGGGGTAGATGGGTGATGGGCATTGGGGAGGGTATGTGCTATGGTGAGAAAAAAAATAATAAATTAAAAAAAATAAAAAAAACAATTAAACACCTATTTTCTACCCCTACTTTAAGTTAATAGAGAAGGGAAGAGTGGGAAGAGATAAATCTGGGGACTCTAATTAATCTAAGAGAAGAATCAAAAGTAGAAGACTGGCACAGAGTATCCTAAGAAATTTATTCCCTCACAATCCTTTTTACTTGAAGGTTCAGAAGCTTACATTTCTGAATGCCCTTCTCCTCTTTACTACTGATCTTCAAGTGAGCCATTTCACCACTTGGTCCTCTCAGGTAAAAATCTTATAACTTTCATCTGTCCAAGATGGAGTGATATATGTTCATCAGCATGTTATCAAGATACAGCTTATTTTAAGTTCCTCAAAAGAAGCAAGATGCTCTCAGACCTCCACAGAAACAAGCGTTTATCTTATTTTCTTACTTTCTCTTCCCTCCCTCCCTCCTGCTCACATATCAACACATTTTGGCTGTGGTAATAAAGGTAATGGGGAAAGGGTTCAAAGTATTAGCAGTCATCAGATAAAGTTTGTTAGATGAAAAATGTAAAGTTTTTGACTTTATGAATAGAGTTTAGAATAGATCACAATAAGAATTTCTCAAGAGAGTTTCCTTCACTATATCATCAACCTCATTTATCACCCCTCTCTCTTTAATCACATAGGGAAATATTTTATTGGTCTAGGACATACAGTGCCATAATAACAACACTTTTATATCAGGAAAGCTAGTACTCCATTTGCTCTGTTCTTTCTCTCCTGTGAAAAGAGAATAATCTATTCAGCATGTCTGAAATTATTAAATAAAGTCATTAGAAAATTACTTCTTCTAAGAGTTAAATGTAGTGTCTAAAGTAAGTTATACTTTTTAGAATTTAGAAGTCCTCTGTTCAATAGGATAGAGGATAAGGTATAGATTAGGATATAAATCTTCATTATCACACAAATAAAAATACACATATACGCACACACAGTATTTTTTTCATTGTAAAGGATGTGAAAATTTAATATTCCAAGAATAAAATGTATTTCATTGACTGAGATAGGATACTAAATAGGTCAAGGAAATAGTAACAAAAATCCTCTGAGGGAAAAGAGAGAAACCTAAACATGGTAAGATCATATAATGCAATTATAAGGATGATTTATCTTTCAATATTTTTTCATATGATTTTTCTATCAACTTTTCTTGGTGAGAAATAGAATTCAAAATACCTCATGATCCAGGTTCATACAAACTTTGGGGTGAAAGATGGGTTTTACAAAAGGATTTCAACTTCTACAGATCATTGGGTTTGGGCTATGAATACAGAAGAGTATTGTCTACTTTATTTCTCACTTAGCTGGGAAGAAGATGGAAAGAAAGAGTAAGAGTAAAGAGATACACATAATGGAATACCCATAAAAACAGAACTTCAAATTAACAAAATGGCATTTTTTAAAAGATTTTATTTATTTATTTGACAGAGAGAGAAAGGTTACAAGCAGGCAGAGAGGCAGGCAGGCCGGGGGCGGGGAGGGGGGAGCAGGCTCCCTGCTGAGCAGATAGTCCAATGCAGGGGCTCAATTCCAAGACCCTGAGACCATGACCTGAGCTGAAGGCAGAGGCTTAACCCACTGAGCCACCCAAGCACCCCTGAAATGACATTTTTAAAATAAGAAAAAAAATGCAATTAATATTTTCTACCAAAAACAACAAAGACTAAACTATTAGACTCTAATTAAGAGATTATTTTAAATTAGAAAATTTATGGTAATTTACTGAATCTTAAGAATGGAAAAAAAATTACATGCCACACCAATTTTACAGACTGAGAGAGTAGAAGAAAATATGTTCTATACGAGTCCCAGATTAGTCATCCTCCATGCAGATGATGACAGTAGTGCAATCTGTTACAATGAAAGACTTACACTAAATTTCATGGGCTTAAAATATGAATGTCTGAAATTGTGTATTATGAATAACCACTAGTTATTTGTCATAGATATTGAATCACCTGAGTGTCTAACCCTCTAACCTCCAGACATTAAATGTCATATTAATTTCTTTAGGGAGTTGGTCAGATATTTTGCATCATGTAGAAGCAATCAAAATCAAGCCATCATTTACCTTAGCTTATTCTTCCTACATTCCAGGATTAATACTCAATTGCAAGCAAAAGCTGTATGACAACACTACCTATGTTATGTACAGTTTGTGATAACCAAAGCACAAAATGACTATCATTAATCTTACGAAATATCAGAATTCTTTTTTTTTTAATTTTTTTTAATTTTTTTTTTATTTACTTGACAGACAGAGATCACAAGTAGGCAGAGAGGCAGGCAGAGAGAGAGGAAGGAAAGCAGGCTCCTGCTGAACAAAGAGCCTGATGCGGGGCTCGATCCCAGAACCCTGGGATCATGACCCGAGCCGAAAGCAGAGGCCTAACCCACTGAGCCACCCAGGCGCCCCGAAATATCAGAATTCTTAACGCCCATACCACTTTCTCTCACCTTGAGAAGACCGAGTATTGGGAGAAATGAGCGCCTTAAAATTTGGCAACCTTCATCAGCACAGTTTACACTAGATATCTATGAATGGACTATGACAGTGATTTCAACTAGGACACATTCACCTAAGCCACTACCAATCAATGACAGTTGGTTCTGTTTGTGATATTTTATAGGAATACAAAAAAGTATAAGAAAAATTTATTTTGTCAAATTCAAATGCCTAGAAAAGGGCAGAACAAACAAACAAAAAGAGATTTTCAAAAACAGAGAACATATTTTAAATTGGGTTGATAAAAATAGATATTCACATAGGGTAGTACTGCATTGCATTATTTGAAAACATGGTGTTAGCCTTATTACAATTCTGTTCTAACACCACACTTAGGATGGTAGACACAGAACAGTCATGCTATACCACAAACAGAAAGCAAACAAACACGCTGGGTACTCTACTGACAGGCCTTTATAGAGCTGATAAAGGTGATGAAAATGAAAGTATATTAGACGGAAGGAGGAAAGGACCAAAAATTAAAAATGGAATCCAGGAAGTTATATTCTATCAAGGATTATGATTAAAATCAAATTCACAGGGGTACCTGAGTGGCTCAGTTAGTAAGTGTCTGAGCTGATTTCAGCTCAGGTCATCAACTCAGGGTTGTGAGACCAAGACCTGTACTGGGCTCCACCCTCAGTGAGGAGTCTGCTAGAGATGCTGTCTCTCCCTCTACCCTTCCCCCTGCTGGCACATGCGTACTCACATGCTCTCTCTCTCATAAATTAAATAATTAAATAAATAAATAAATAAATCTTTAAAGTGGTATTTCTTAACATATCCTGATTTAATCTAATGGGTCACTATCTTTTAATAATTATTTTAACCAGTTCACTCTTCTCAAATGCTTATTAATGATGTTATCATATCCCAAGTAACTTCAAAGGGAAATAACAAGAGTCCTAAATACAAGTGCTTTACCAAGTAAAATTGAATTTTACATAATTTATATTTTTGATAAATAATTTTAACCAATAGTGGAGAAAAACTTCTAAAATTTAGCAGGTTTTCATCTAACAGTCAGTTTATCAGCAAAACTCATGACTTTCCTCTAACAATTCATATTCTATTACCTAGGAACTTAAAAGTCTATTCTGTGAAGACTGGAATAATCCTGCAGAGCCCTTAGCACAATTTGAAATTCCACATTAAACTGTGAGTTTATTTTATTTTTTTTTTTTTATGATTTTATTTGTTTATTTGACAGGCAGAGATTACAAGTAGACAGAGAGGCAGGCAGAGAGAGAGAGAGGGAAGCAGGCTCCCTGCTGAGCAGAGAGCCCGATGTGGGACTCGATCCCAGGACCCTGGGATCATGACCTGAGCCGAAGGCAGCGGCTTAACCCACTGAGCCACCCAT
>NC_081562.1:76067089-76281090 GCF_022355385.1 Mustela nigripes
GCAGAGAGAGAGAGAGGGAAGCAGGCTCCCTGCTGAGCAGAGAGCCCGATGTGGGACTCGATCCCAGGACCCTGGGATCATGACCTGAGCCGAAGGCAGCGGCTTAACCCACTGAGCCACCCAGGCGCCCAAACTGTGAGTTTATTTAATGTGTTTCTCCCACCAGCCTATATATGCTGTGAGGTCAAGAAGCATGTCTACTTTATTCACTTCTGTGTGTCTCATATAAAATAGCCCATCAAAAATGGGCTTAATGTTGCATAATGAAACACAGTACAACCCTTAATATTCTTCCTTCTCCACCTCCAATCCCCATATAACTTTGGGGTTTAGTCTGACAACTAGAAAGCAGGTAACTTATGTGTCTTCCCCACTTCTCTGTTCCCACTGTCTCTGGCCTACTGTACTCTGGTGGTAATAAACACTTTCTATTAATGTTCTTATCATATTGCATTGTAAGTGACTGCCCCAAAAGGAAATGAACTAGTTATCTGTGTGCCCATTTATCTCTGACAATGCCTGATGATTCCCTTGTTTCATTTTTTGACCACCATCAAGAAATCGCTTATGAAAATGATACATTCATTAGCTCAGAACATAAAGAAGTACTGGATGGCATACAAGAAAAATTATATGAAATCAAGTAAAGCCAATAAAGTATAACAAAATAAATCATCTCCTTCTAAGTCACACATTGATAGGTTAAAAATTGTAAAGTATCTTCCAAAAGGGAGGATCCTACACAGTTAATAAAACAAATCACCAAAAGTCCTACTCTTTTTTTTCTATGTAAAATTATTCCTTCACAGTCTTTTCAGTAAAAAGCCAGAAAGAAATACATACATGATGGTGTTAATGCCTGAGAGCTGTTGGAACATTTGTAGACCACAACCCACAATTAAAGCTCGGCGAGTTGGGGGATAACTCAGCATTCTGCAGATCACAGGTCCAGCTTTTTTAAAAAAGAAAGAAAAAGAAGGACACATCTATTATTTTCAGCTCCCACAGTAATTATTCCCATTAGGATCAATTTTCCCAAATCTCTGTGAAATCAACATGACCAGGCATTGTAAAATGGAACATATAAACGTTGACAGAAATCTGGGCACAATTTATTTCCTAAAACAGATTACTATATATTTGAGTTCAAACTGTAAAAGCAACAAGAAGCAATTCAAGTTAAAACAATTTACAGTACTAGGAAGACCTACATAATTAGAACCGTCAGAAATTATTCTTCCTTAAATCCCTACAAACTGCATTAACTACTTTTTTTCCACTTCCTTGGAAATTAATTATTATTTAAAATCCACTTAATGTGAAACTACTTACAAAGTCACCAGCAAATTGCTTTAATCAACCCAAAGAATGGCATTCATTAAAACAATTAAACAAGGAAAAGAATTCATTCCAATTTATTTGACTTATGTAACAAAATTCACTCCAATCTATTCAATTAAAGTTAAGGAATTTGGGCATGATATAGGACTTGGTTGTGGTTTATATTATTAATAAATGTTACCCAAAAAATAAAATAAAAGAAAAAAAATGTCTGTTTAATAGGGGGGTGCATACACATACATATACACAGACACAGATACACACTACACATACACACACGCATTATTTTCTAGATTTCAAACAGTTCCCTAAGTGGCGGCATTTGATGATCATTTCAAAATACAAATGGGCTTTCAAAATGGCACAGATGCCTCGGTCTCTATATCAGAACTCTAGATCAAGTCTGGAAAGCCGTAGATATGAAACACTGAGGCCTTAAGTAAAGTGCCCCTTAAGTTCCCAAAAGTGCTTCAATTACACCTTCACTTTAGCTTTAAGAGGCATTCTATGCAGCGTCCTTGATGGGGCCAGAGCGGACTCCCCCGGACTACAGCATTCCTGCTGTTAGAAGAGATGGCCTGGGATCACTGAGATGTTAACTGATTAATTAGAGGCATTCTTCCTGGAGGCTAAGTTTCATCAGTGAACCCTAAACCAAGTCAAATTTAAAATCCAAGGACGTTTCACCATTTCAGGAACCTTTTGGATATCTAATATTCTAATTCACAAAATGGAATAAAATATGCTGTTGTCTTGGCAATAAAAGTTAACATGGGATGTCCAGCCAGGGTATTAGAACTGAACATTACAGGAATGAGAATATTCACCTCTACATGGGTGTGGTTAAAATCATATGAAGACTTGATTTACTGCAAACGATTGTGTCCCGCAATGTTAAGACAAGGACAGGGACAGAGAAGCATTTATGGTCATTGAAAGCTTAATGAAGTGACAGCCCATTTAGAAAGCAGGGAAAGAGTACTATAAATGTCAACTGTTTTAGATTCAAGTAAAGCAGTATTAAAACCCAGTAGATCAGAAAGGCTGTCTGAAACAGGCAGATTTTGAAAGCTTTACTGTGACAATATTGAAATATATCTGGATCAGTTGTCTCAAAGGTGAGCAGGTTTGCCTGCAAATTCAGCTATCTGTGAGTGAGCCACAACATAAAAAACACACACAGCATCATAAAAAGATCTACTGATTTCCAAAAATCAAAAAATCTAAATGAAGATTATCATTTATTTTGTGTACCATGGAAATTTTAAAACAACAGTGACAAAAAAACAAAAATAAAACATCTTCTTCAGTTTTCAGTAACCTCCACAGATAAGAAATTGGCCTTCTCCAAAGAATCTATTATAGTCTGTGGGAAGCTGCATCTATTTTCACTATTAAACTGTTCCAAGACTTGATGGACAGACTACCTAATAATGATTTTGGAGGGCAGAAAAGTAAAGAGTAAATGAAGACAAATTAAAGTTTGGTTTGCCAAAATACCAAGAGATATAATATTATATAAATATCAAATATATACTGCCAATTTTTAAAATTCAGAGTTTTTAACTTTCTTTTTGTTTTGATCTCCTATTAAAAATAAACAATAGCAGTTCTGTTATTGGACTGGCTTTTTAAAAAAAATATAGAGATAAATTTTGGTCATAGTAGCTGCACATCTGATTATGCGTAAATAAAATGAAAGAATTTTCTTTCATTAAAATCATAAACTTAGCTTTATTAGGCAGTAAAACTGACTTAACAAATGCAAACTATCATTAATTTTTATATCACAGAAGCTATGAGGCAGAAGAAAAATATCAGATATATTAATAGTTTGAATGATCCTAAGTGAAAATTTAAAAGTCATGCTCTACTTATTATATTTCTTTTGATTTTTGTAATAAAAAACATTTAGTGTATATAAACACTGGACACAATTTTTTAAAAAATATTTATGTCTTTGAGACACAAATTCCCACAAAATAAAACATAAAACCTTTATACAACTAAAGTAGATAAAAAACACAGGGCTCAAAATAAAACATGTACTAAAACAATGATGCAAGGACCAAAAAGGAGTTCATCTTTTCCTTCATTCTAAACACCTCATACTACATAACTTTCAAACTGGTTGTCCAAGTGTGGCAGGTACTTTAGTGGTAAGGATGCAAAGGACAGTCGTACAACTTCAGCCATTCCTGTTAATAGCTGTCTGTGAGCCAAGCCTAGAGACATTGCTCCAGGTACAATTAAAAATGCACTAGAACACACTTCATATAAAATCCCAGCTCTTGATTTCCACTTCCAGCCAAGATCGAGTAATAGTTACCAGATTCATCTCCAACATGAAACCAACTATAAAGCCATGAAAAATGTAGTTAACAACAGTTCTCATGACAATGGATAACAGGCAATGAAGGATGGAGAATCCGGAGATTCGGGAAACAAAAGAGGTGAACCCTACAACAACTGTCCAAGTTTAATGCCTCAAAAAAAAGTTTCCAGGCTGCAATACAGGGAGGGGAAGCTAGGCAGACTCTGGTGGTTCTTTGAATTGAAAAGATGCAGCTTAGAATTCAGGGACACTAAGTTGGCTAGAGTTGGGAAAGAGTGCCAGGGTAGACAGAGGACAGAGAGATCTGCAGTCCCTCCTGGGTATTCCACTGAGTGGAATGTGTGAGGAAACTAGTCAAGGCAGGAGAAAGAGCCACAGAAAGAGATTAAAGCAATCAATTTCAGGACCTGTTTGTACCAACCAGAGGGAAAAACCTGGAGCATAAGGAGGAATAATCAAAAGTGTTTTACCTCAGCAATGGTATAAATTTAGTCCTAGATTCAACACTACCTGGGTACATCTGAAACAGCTTAAAAATCAAGACCTCCACTGCTTCCAGGTAACTGAAGAGCATCCCGGAACAAAATTCAGCAGTAAGATAAAATCTATAATGTCTAGTACACAATAAAAAATTATCAGGAATGCAATAAGGCAGGAAAGTACAACTCGTCACAGTAAAGGGATTAATTCATCCAGAGGACATAGCAATCCTAAATATCTACACACCTAATAAGAACTTCAAAAAACATGAAACAAAAATTGTTACTACTGCAAGGGGAAATAGAAAAACCCATAATTATACTCAAATATTTCATCAGCTCCTTCTCCATAACTCATAGTATATGTAGGCTGACAATCAGCAAAGACAGAGAAGACGTCCAACAACACAATCAACAGATTGACCTGACATTTAAATATCACTCTACTGACCAAGAGCAGAGTACAGAATTCTTTCCAACAGTAAATGAATGGCAAATGTCTTGGAATTATTTACCAAGACAGACTATATTCTCGGTCCTTTTTTTTTTTTTTTTTTTTAAAGATTTTATTTATTTATTTGACAGAGAGAAATCACAAGTAGATGGAGAGGCAGGCAGAGAGAGAGAGGGAAGCAGGCTCCCTGCTGAGCAGAGAGCCCGATGCGGGACTTGATCCCAGGACCCTGAGATCATGACCTGAGCCAAAGGCAGCGGCTTAACCCACTGAGCCACCCAGGCGCCCCTATAGTCTCAGTTCTAAAACCAGTCTCAATTAATTTAAAAGGATTTAAGTCATACAAAGAATGTTCTCCAACGATTATGTAATTAATATAGAAATCAACACCTGGAAGATAACTGGAAAATTCCCTCCCAAGGAAACTAAATACCATACTTTTATGGGTCAAAGAAATAATGGGAAACTATAAAGTATTTGAACTGATAAACATGAAAACACAGCACACAAAAATTTGTGGAATGGAGCTAAAGCAAAACAGAGGAAAATTTATAGCAATGACCTTGGATTCCACTTTACAAAACCAGAAAAAGTGGGACAAATGAAACCCAAAATAAACAACATAAAAGGAACAATAAAGAGCAGAACGGAAATCCATGACATAGATAAAAAAGACAGTTGAGAGGGGGAAAAAAAAAATCAATGAAACTAAAAGCCAGTTCTTTGAAAATATCAATAAACTTTGAGTCACACTGCAGTAGGCTGAATAATGGCCCCTCAACAGATATGCACATGTACTAATCCTTGAAACTTGTTAATGTTACCTTACATGGCATAAAAGGACCTTGTGGATATAATTAAATTAAGTATTCTGACATGGAAAGATTATCCCAGATTATTTGGGTTTGGCCCTAAATGCAATCGTATATATATTCCTATGAGGAAAGCAAAGGGAGATTCAGGATAGAACAGAAGGCAACATGACCATGAACGGCAAAGACTGGATCAATGTAGCCATAAACTGAGAAATGCCAGTGCCTACAAGAAGCTGGGAAAAGCAAAAAACATACTCTCCCCTGAGAGCCTCTGGAGGGAGCATGACTCTGCCAATACCTTGACTTCAACCCAGTAAAAAGAATTTTCAAACGTGTGGCAACCAGACTCTGAGAATGAACAGTTTTTGAAGCTACCAAGTTTGTAGGATTTTTTACAGCAGCCATAGGAAACCAATACACAGACTGATCAGGGAAAAAAAAAAGAAAGTTACAAATATCATGAATAAGAAAAATGAAACTTATATAGATTCTACAGATAATTTAAAAAATAATAAAGGAGTATTACGAACGACTTTATGGCATTAAATTCAACATCTTAGACACAATAGGCAAATTCTCTAAAAGACAGAATCTTCCAAACCTAACTCAAAAAAATAGCCTGAACATACAATGACCTATTAAAAATATTGAGTTTGTAGTTAAAAACTTTCTCCCAAGTCTCAATGGCTTGACAGAAAGCAGAGCAGCAGTTGCCTATAGAGGGATTTAGGAAGGGGGCACAACAGAAAGTTTTTGAAGGGTACAGATATATAAGTTCCCTATCTTGACTGGGGTAAGGGTTTCACAGCATACAAAACTGTCAAAATGTACCAAACTCTAAACCTTAACTATGTGCATTTATTGTATGTAAACTGTGCTTCACTAGAGCTGCTAAAACACACACACACACACACACACACCCGTTTGCAAATAAATTCTAGATGTCAATAGGGCTGACATGGTGAAATGGCTGGTCAGGAGAAAAATCAAAATATTCAAAGATCATAGCCTTCACTTAAGGGAAGGGCACAAAGGAGTTACTAATTAGAAGCAACAATAATATCTGATGAAACTGGGCTGCTGAAGTCAGGGACAAGATTACCAAGTGAGGACAGGCAGGCATGCAGGGTCCTTGGAATCTCTGAGGTTTTCCTTGAACTTATGCTTCCCTTTCTTTTTGTTTTATTTATGTATGGATTTTACCATCTACTGAAGAAAACTTAAGAAGAAGTAGAACATATTATGACTAATGAATTACAAGATGCAAACTGTAGGCGGCTTCCCCACTGCTGGCAGTCTTCACAGACTAAATTCTTTGTTATAGGAAAAGATGCTCTGTGGAGAAAAGCAGGGCCCTCACTGTGACCAGGATAATCACTGCTCAGCTTCAAATATTACCCTCACTGCTCCCCAATTTGGGGCCGAAAAATGGGCTACAATGAAGCTGCGCAAGGACCCAACAGCACAGTCCTCCAGCCTGTCCTGACCCCACTGGAGGACTCAGTTCTCCTGCTCCACAGGCCTTTGGGAAGGAGAGGCATGTCAGCCACAGTGACACCAACAGATCGATGAGGATTTTAGGGCATCTGCTCCAATCTCAATGGGTTTTCTAATATTTCAATAGCTCTTCATGCCTTAGGAACCGATTTTCACCATCAGAAAAGTCCTAAGTAGTCTAGAGTCTTAGGTGTTAATGAGTAAATGAAACACAGAGGTATCAGATGACTTTCCCAAGGTCACACACTAATAAGCCTTTAGTAGAACTCAAGCTACCCAGTTATTCATGCCATAAAGACAAGACATTGTATATGCAGACTTAACTGGATTCTTCTTTGCATAAAAAAAAAAATAAGAACTGTGAACAATATAACAAACCACTAAAACATGCACTTTCAAGCTACAGTAATAAACGTGCCCTGTGCGCATGACTCTAATCCCTCAGACTCCTCTTGTTCTCTTTTTTAGGGCCTCACTTGCCACAGTCCCTAGCCCTAATTCCAGAGTTCCTGGTGTGAGAACATTCACTTCACTCTACTCTGAAAGTTCACCACACCCATCTCCAGGGAGCTGAGTATCGTTTACAAATAACTAGGAAAACGGACCCCACTTATTTCATGACATATTCAGTGTCTCTGGGAGCAGGTCTTTCCTACTGCTGGGGGGGCCTTCGTTCATCTCCAGCTGGCTCCTAACTACAGTCTCATGACACCCATTTCAAACAGACCTCTTCCTTGGACTTCGGCCGTTCCCTCCTGCCTGTCCGGCCAAGTCTTCTGTGGCCCACAAATCATGCCTGAGGCCCATACTGGGAGCCTTCCTCTGGGCGAGAACAGAAACAACAGGACGCCCTAACTGGGAGGAGCTCCTGATATTGGGAGTCAACGTACAGAAATAAAATAAGCTACCACATGGCAGTTCAAGCACTCTAACAGAGGTACTGTTATGATAGGCAATCTCATACACTATGAGATTCAGGCCTAGGGAGCACCCAGAAAAAGCATGCCCGCTCAGGTACATAGTAAACCGAAGTCATTATTCCTCACTTCAAAGATGCTCTTGACCCTGCGTTACCTGATTTTTTGCAGTGAATCAGGATCAGAAATGTGGCCCTTGGCTATTCACTGCCTCTTCCTCCTTTCTATACCCAGCAAGTTGCTGAATTGTAATGAAAATTAATGTACGTATGCCTGTCTTCTTTTCACAAAACATCAGAAACTTTTATTTCTGCATCTGCACCCTCTGTGGCTCCCCAGCTCTCTGCTGCCCCACTGGACCCCCAGCAGCTGGTGAGCGACACTGCACGGGGCCGCGCAGCCCAGGGCTGAAACTCCAGCTCCATCTTGGCCCCTGGGAGGGTTTCCAGAGCATCCAGCCCATTAGCCTGTATCTTCTCTCTGGCTAAGTGGGTGCAGTAGCAGCACTTGCCATTAGGAGGATCAGAGGGAACAAACTTCAGGTGTGATGGTTCCTCCAATGTGCCTGGGTCACAGGGTCACCAGATATTTAGTAAACGTTTCTGGGTGTGTCTAGGAGAGTGATTCTGAGTAAGATGAACACCTGAATCAGCAGACGGAGTGAAGCAGACTGCCCTCCCTGATGCAGGAGGGCGTCATCCCACCCAATGAGGGTCTGAACAGAACAAAAGGAGGATGAAGAGTTTATTGTCTCGGCCCACCTGCTTGACTTGAGACACTGGTCTTTCCCTGCCCTCAGACTGGGACGTCCACCATCACTCTGCTGGGTGTGTAGCTTGCAGAGGGCAGACTATGCTATGTTCTCGGCGCCCACAACCATGTGAGCCCATTCCTCATAATAAACTGATCTCCCTCCAGACCTCCCTCTCTTACACACACACACCCCTCTCCTACTGGCTGCTTTGTGGAGACCCCCAGGACGAGTACATCCTGTATTCAGTGACAAAGCCTTGTTATATGGTCTCCTCCGGATCAATCCAGCCTCGCCACACTGCGGCCACCCTGCCTGCTAAAGCAGCCACCAATCACTTAGTTCACTTACCTGCTCAAACCCTTCTGGAACTGACCCACCTATCTGATGAAGATAGGCCCCAGCCTATCTTTCTAGATTTCTCTCACAATTCTTCTCCTCTAATATGTTATGCTTCGGCAATCTTTGGGTAACCTGTTTTTACACAAAAAAGCTTCATATTTTTACGTCTCTATCTCTTACAGTGTTCCTGTTCTATGAGGTCACCCATGTTCCCAAGAGGATATTCTGTCACCTGAATCACGCTGTCAGTTTTATACCTCCCTTATGCTCTCACGGCTGGCTAATTTGTTTTGCAGGTGAGGTGGCTGATGCCTCTTCCATACTAAATTACATGGGATGAATGGCGCAGGTTTCATCTGCTTTATCATTTCCTTCCCATTGTACGTAGCCTAGGGTCATGCCAATAAAAGAAATTCAATAAATATTTGTTTAATGAATATGAGGGAAAAGGAGGGCAGGAAGGAGACAGGAACACGAGAGCAAATGAGGGTCACAGAGAGCTCCAGAATAAAGCAATCTGAATACACCGCAAGTTGCTAAACAATGTTGTGATTCATTATAAACGACCACTCAGATCCTGAGCGTATCTCTGCTGTTTTCCTCTTCAATATGCGGCAGATGATGTTTGTGATTACAAGCTGGTGCTTGGCACGTGTCCTGTTTGGAAGAATGGACTGCTGCTACTGATAAATTCAGCCCCATGTGGCTCAATCATTCCTTCACAGTCTGGCATTTATGCCAATACATTCTGAAATCCTTCTAAGGCAATCAATGTGCCAAGATATTGTGCTGAGCTGTTTGTCTACAGATGCGTGCCTGTGAGCTGATCATGGTACATTAAGGCCCGTATGCAATGGCTGTGTTAATCCAGTCATTATTATTCCAGGTTGCTAAAGCAAAGGCTTTTTTCTACTTATAAGGGGAGATGCTGAGAATGTTTTATGTTGCTAAAATGCTGGGTTCCCCCCCCAAAACCTTGTTTTGTTATTATCTTAATTCTAAAATATTTCTTTCATTAGAGGTATCTACATAAATAATGACAATCCTAAATCTAGCCCAGCAATTCTCAAAAGAAATCTCTGAACTTGCTGACAGCTATGGGAATGTGGTGTGATGCTGAGGAAAAAACAAAACAGGAAAAATTACTACTTTAGACAATCTTTCTTGAGCAGAGGGAAATATTCTTTTTTAAAGTAAATGGATAGTCTTCTTAAACAACTATATTCTTAAGAGTATTAAGTCTTTGGACAAAGCAATTTTTAAGTGAAAGAATATAAAACTCAATCTAAGGGTCTTCTGCAGTATTCCCATAACAAGTTATTATACTTAGTGATACAAAAAGTCTCTCACCTACCCAGTTTATCAGTAGATATTCCCCAGTAAGATACAAGACTATGTATGACCTGCATATGCTAAAGGCTATTACAACCACAAGCTATGCTGAATAGTGCAGAGACTGAGTCTCCACCTTAGGGAATCAAATCAGCTAGATCTGAATCTAGCTCAGCTATGTAGAAGCTGTGCGAATTTGGGCAGGTTTCTTACCCTCTCTGGGTTTCATATGCCTCCTTATGTGAGCACATGTACTTCTTGGGTATACTGTGATGACTTAAGGTGGTAATGCATGTGAAGTATTGCAATAAAACTCAGATAATGAAGCTATGATTTCATCCATCAGCTCTCAGGTAGAATTTCTCCATAGATGAACTAGAGAGTTTTAAGCTGAAAGCTGTCAATAAATCACACGGGCTTTCCTTCTAGCTAAACAGTTTTTACTTTCAAGATTCCACAAAATAATTCAAAGAGTTCCATTAACATAAAAATAACTGATTCTATACTTATAATTTCTATTTCTTTTATAATTAACATTCCTACACAGATTACTAGTGAAACACTAGGTAACAAACAGATCAATATGATCTATGCCACAGGCACTGTAATAAATGGCAGTTCTATCAAATTTAATGATATAGGCTATCAAACTATTCATACAACCACAGTTAAATCAGAATTATCCCATTCTCTGCCTTCATTTTATTTATTTATTTTATTTATTTATTTGACACAGAGAGAGAGCACAAGCGGGTGGCGGGGGGGAGGTGCGACAGAGGGAGAAGGAGAAACAGGCTCCCTGATGCAATGTGAGGATCGATCCCAGGACCTGGTGATCAGGATCTAAGCCAGAGGCAGACGCTTAACAGACTGAGCCACCCAGGAGACTCTCTGCCTTCATTTTAGACCATATGTAGACTCCCAAGAATTTAAATATTCTTATATCTCTATCATATCAGAATATTTTAAGATATGTGAAGTATAATTCTTGGTTTAAAAAGTGTGTACTCATATAGATATTTAAATTTGACAGGACTATTTGAATAACATTCTATTGGCATGTTCCTTTATTAGATTCAGGCATTTAATACATAAATACCACAGAAAATAAAGATGAAAAATCTAACCTGGATTCATACATTCTCTACTGTTCTTTTTATGTTTGGTTTTATACATGATAGTTACCATGAATAAAGAAAACAAAAAGACAAGAATCAGGCTGAATTAAACAGCTCATAATTTTATGAGGGCAGAATACCTAAAAATCACGATTGTCCTGCCACATTCCAGAACCATGATTGCTACAAGCATATGTGGTACCTTGAAATATAACATCTTAAAGAAAAGAAACTGTTTTCTGTTAGTGTGATTTTCAGAAAATCATAATTACCCCCAAATAGTCAAGAACTAGACATAAAAATGAACCAAATATATGAGGCTATAAATATATTCACTAATTCTAAAGTAGTTCTCCTGCCTCACACTCCTCTCTTTGCCTACTCTCCAATTACCCTCACCACCACAACCACCACAAAAAGGGGTGGAGGGAATCTTGGTCTCCTACATGTTACAAACTATCAATGTCAGTCATTAATTATAGAATAAGAAATAAAGATGTGCTATAAAAATAACTTAGTACTAAGTTCTCCAAAACAGGGTAGGATATAGATGGAAGATTGGGTTCATGGAAATGAAGAGTTGATTCAAAATACGGATTTTCCAGCATTTTCCATCTTTCACTTATCAAGGTTTCACTCCAAAAATAAGTGACATTTAGGGCAGAATATAAATGCTACTGAAACATGAACAGGGCAGTAACTGCATCTTCCGTTGGTTCAGGTATGCTAAGATGTGTGAGATTTAAAATGTCATACTATGCCATGAATACAACAGACAAAGCTTGCAAGGGAGCTCCATAAATGTTTGCTTGCTAAATCCAAGGGAGTTGGTGTACCTGATTCTGGAGGCCTCAGGGTGGATGACGGATTCTACAATCTATTTTACTTACAGGATTCTACAATCTATTTTACTTACAGCGGCAAACCGAAAGTATCCTACATCAGCATATAAATAACATCTCTCTTAGTGCTGCTCCATAGGCTGGCTCTCTTGCCAATTAAGGTCTTCCCACCAAAGTTCTGTGTGGGCGCTGAGTTTGCTTTGAGTTAATAAAAAACACCAGATACTTCTGTAGACCTCACTGGAAAGGCAATCTACATAGCAAGTATGAATAAAAACATGGGTTTCAAAAGGAAGAAACAAACAAACAAACAAACAAAAAAACTTCATTAGAGAGCTCATTTAGTCTTCTTGTCTTAATCTACAAAATTAAGAATAATATATCCACCAATCACCCATAACATGTAAAACACAAATGACAAAATATAATCACTGTATTTCCCAAATCAAATATAACTTAAGTGACTTGACTAGTCTTAGTTAACTGGCATGAACCCAGCATCATTTTTCCAAAAAGATGTGCTAGGAACAATACAATACCACAATAAACCCTTCATTTTCTCTTCTCCAAAATATTTTATGGCCTAAAATGGTTAACTGAATACTCCAAGCTCATGAGATCAATTACTAAAATAAATTCTAACAAGGAAATTTATATGCATTAACAGCTGGTACTTTAGTTTTAATTTTTTTAAAAAAGCTATTGGATTCCCATAGGAATTGATCATTTTTACTGAAGATAAGTTTTAAGCTTTACTTTCAAAGGCTCATCTTGTTACTTATAGCAAAATGAAAAGAACAAAATGAGATAACTTGCAAAGGTAGGAAAGACTGATAAATCTACGTAAATTCAAATAACTTTCAAAAACTAGTTCTAAATTTGGCTTAGGATAAAGTAATAAAGTAATCTTCAAACTTACCAGAAATAAAATATGACTAAGAAATAAATTTTCACAAATATTTCCTTATATGTATATATGTGAGGGACTCAGCTTTCTAAAGGACGTGGTTTAGGTTTACTCATGTATTATAAAAATCAGTTCAGAAATGCCAATGACTTTTTTACGGCAAAGTGTAATTTTCAGAGTTCTTGGCCTATGACAGTAATTTCCTTCAAGATCACAATTTTAATTTAAGACAAACCTGATATATAGCACTACACCTGAAACACAATTCATCACTCAATAAAATCCTATAAAATACCACTACATCAAAAAGAAAGCAAAGGAAATAAAGTTCTCAATTAATATTTAGGAGTAATTAATATTATTTTATTAACCTTATGCACATAGCATAACCCTGAGCCCCCAGACTTAAATAAAATTTGGACAGGCAAGATCTGCTAATATAACACAATGCCTATGGGAAACTGGGATTTCCCGTACATTATGAGGGTGAGAACACCTTCTGTTTTCTCTTATGCGTACGCACATATGCATTTCTCTACAAAAATATATGTGTACGGATGTGTATGTGGAGATACACACACAGAGAAATAGAGGTTTTTTAGTTACAATGATCACCATTACAGAAATCTTTTATCACTTGCAGACCTTTACTTCCTGATTCCCTTTCTGACCTCTTCCCCATGCTTACTTGATGAAAACAGGGCATCACTGAAGATATAAGTACATTTATTTCAAATTGCTACAAATATTCTGTTCCTACTTCTATGTTTCCATATAATGCATAGGCACATGCCTACAACTCTAAAAGTTCTGAGAAACTATGGCAGAATTTCAACAGAGAACAGTTGGCAGAGGAAATGGAGAAGTGAGTTCCACATGCCCCACTCTAGAAATTGTATGGTAGGAACCAGAAAAAGACTGGTATTCAATTAGCACATGCAGCAGACCGATATTTGCATTCAGTGTCTGCAAGCCTGAGAACAGCACTCCCAACTAATCATCCCCTACGTGATTTCATTCAATCCATATTCACACCCAGAGACATGAGAGCTTTTAATGCTGCTCCTAATGTGTTATCCTACTGCCTATAATGACTGGGCAAAGGGAATTCGAGAGACAGTTCTCCAGATGCCTTAGCTTTTAGATGTTTGTGGGTATCTAACCTTATTTCCTTGGCAGCTTTGTGTTTAATTTGTGATTGTTTTTCATTAGGCAGAATCTTCTAATCTTCTAACATGACACAAACCATAATTTTACTTGATATAGTTTGAGATGCTCTTCTAGATAAATATGGCTCTCTAGGGATGAGGTCAGTTTTTGAAAATCTACATATGGCTGTTTTATTTTGAGGCATGTCTGCAGCTACCATATGGTCAGTGGCAATCTGTGAAGGGAGTCAGGATGTGTCTATTTAAAATACTGACTGAAACTTGATTTTCTACTTAGAAATGCTTTCATGCATCTACTTTTTCTGAATGCTGAAGCTTAGTCTTTCAAAAATGCAATCTTCCCTCTGTACTTCAAAATTCAAATACAAAATAAAATTTCTTTCTACCTATTTTTGGTTATGCATATATATATATATATATATATATATATATATATATATGATGTGGAAATGGTTCTAATCCTGCTATTCAACTTGTTCATGGCTTAGACTACCTTCTAGTATGATTCATAATCTTTTGAAGCCACAATTTAAGTAGAAGTGAAGTAAAGTGCAGCTGAATGCTCCTCAGGGATGTCCTAGAACATCCTGTCCTCTGAGGTCCCTCAAAGCATCAAGATTCTATGACTCTGGTGAATGAAACCAATTTAGCAACATTTATGTTAAAAATATATGGCTCTTTGTGTGAAAAATAGCCATGATGTAACTGTTATGTAGGAGTATAAACAAATGTTCTATTTGAGTGAGGTATATAGCTTTTATAAATTATTCCCATTCATTATTCATCAAGTTACTATAAATGTTTTAGGAAAATAGTGAAAGCCATTTTTCCAGCACTTTTCTAAAAAGTACTATTCATAAATATTCTATTTAGGCAGTTGGTATAAAGCTCTTTCACTTTGTTGTTATATATCCATTTGGTCTTTTAATGAAAAAGAAATACATCTGTGTGGGAGTCGAATGGTTGTAAAGGGCCAAGGCAAGCTAAATTATTTCTAATAAGACAAAGAACTGGCATTTTTAAAACTAGAAAATGGCATTTAAATAACCTCAAAAATGTCTGTTCCGAAATGGCATTTTGACCTAACAAGTGATGACCTAACTAGAGTCCCTAACCACACATACCTTCATCTCACTCTGCAAATTACCTCAAACCTTAATCCAGTTCAGAAGCCATCTGATGATATACCTCTGATATAACTTACCTCTTCTAGCTCAATGAAGGTAATTCTTTCCTCTCTGAGCTCCCATTTCTATACCCTGTCTTACTGTCTCCTTCCACCCCTGGGATCTTTCAAGCAGTACCTCCACTCCAATTATACAAAACTGCGATTTCATCATCTCTACATTTCTGGAAGAATAGGTCTACATCCATTTTCTTGATTTCTGGCATTTTTATGATGTAAGCACCCCCACCCCATCCTCCACCGCTCAAATGAAACTACTCTCTCAGAAAGTCATTGATGAAATTCTAATTGCTAATACCAAAAGTGAGGTAGTCATCCTCTTTATCTCCTCACATTTCATGCTATAACCAACTCTTTTGTAAATCTCTCTCATCCCCTGCCTTCGCTGATATTATAGAATTTTGTTTCTCCTCTAAAATTTTATTCCATTTCAATGACCATTGCTGGATCTTTTTCTTCAGTCATCCTTAATGTAACATTATTTAAGATTTTACCTCTTAAATTCTTTTGTAGACAGTCTCTTATATTTCCAAAGTTCTATGTTTTCATTTTTAAAAATGCAACAACAAAAACCATGCACCCATGGCTTTTTCTTATAACACACAGTTTTCACTTATAATCCTGTCCTCCCTTCTTGATCATCAAAGTGGTGTCCTGATGCTTCAACAACTAACTTTATAAATCATATCATTGCATCTGTTATCACAGAGGATATTTTTCACTTCCCACACTGGGTGTCCCCTCTAGAAAGTCTCATGTAAGAAATGGAAATGCCAACAAAAGTAGTATTATTTCTTCTTCTCCCCTCATGGACAGTGAGAATCATATAACTGACGGCACTATCTTTGTAGTTATGGCAGAGAGGGGGCTCAGAATCAAATATATCACCATTTATCATTAAGTGGGTACACCTCTATGGTTAATAAGATACAGCTACATATCAGTTCTCCCCTGGTGTTGATTTCCTCTTCTAATTCTTAATTTCCCACAGCATTATGTTTCTTTTTTTTTTAAATTTTAGTTCCACTTTCTTGAACGTATTTTTGTAAGCTTCCTAAAATAACTTAGGAAATGAGTCAAGATATAACCAACCAAGCAACCCAGAACAACTGTAAGAACTTAGCAAATTCAAAATCAAATCATTAAATCACAGTTATACAGACAAAAATAAATGTTAGCCCTGCTCTTTTTTGGAAAAGGTATAGAAAAATTTCTTCTAGAAATACAAGCTCATTTTTGGTTTCTCTTCACTCCTTATATCCTACTTTGGGTTGATCAACAAATACGCTTGTCAAATGTCCTCAGATTATCCCCAAGTTCCATCCCATGTTCGGCTTTATCAAATGAATATGCAGCCCTAATCATTTCACCCCTTTCTTCATGACATAACTTCAAAGTTTCCCCAATACTTAAAGACTTATTATGGTGCTCAAAGTTGCATGGCATTGAGTTTCAAATCTAACTCCCACAATAGCATAGTCATAGTGAACTTATCACTACTCAGAGAACATATATACTGCCATACCTCTATGTCCTAGTTCAAGCCTGTCATGTTCCTGGAATATTTAAACCAGTCCCAAATCTCCAAAATCCTACCACCCCTTGAGGTCCAGCTCAAATAACATCTTAAATCCATGGGTCTTCCCTGATCTGACTCAAATGTCAGAATTATTAGCTTGCTCTATTTTTCAAACTCCTCTTACATCACTTTATTTTGATTTGTACAATGACCATTTTTATACATTTCTTTATCTACTACGAAGTGTTTAACCTACAGTAAGTGCTCACTAATTACTGAACTGAATAAAAGATAATTTGGTTTATACAAAATATATCCTTTCAATGTTTTCCATCTAATAACATTTATTTCTTTTAAGGTCTTATATTAACAAATAACTTGAAATGTTACCATCCTTGTCACATGGTACAAAAAGTTTATTAATCATACTTATTTCCATCATTTCAGAACTGGCTAAGGTTGTAGTACCAGCAATCCCTAGGTGTATGAAAATCCCTATGCCATGTTTTCTTTATGACAGTGAATAAACTAATAGGTGATTCCTCTCATGACCTTCTGACTCACTAAAAATACTATTTATAGTTATAAATCATTATAATTTATATTGGAGTTTGGAGCAAAATACATGCCTACAATGAAAAATGAAAACACAGTATGCATAAAGACTGACTGTGATGCCCTACTTCTTAGGAAACTAACTGATAAAATATAGTGAAAAACTTAAGGTATAAAGTAGGCTCTTCATTGGATCTCTTTCATTCACACTTTACTGCTCAAGTGAAATCTGTAAGAATCACATGGTAAAAACACATGAATAGCATTTATGGCTCAAGTAGAGCAGGGAACATAGCCCACAAAACCCAAAGACCTTCTGCTGGGAAACGTATCTTCCAAGAGCCTGCTGCCCAAGTATGCAGTTTATGCAAATTAAGGTTAATTAACATGACTCATCCATTATATTGCACTTGCTAATGACCTCAGTTCTTCTTTCACTGAGAAAACAAAAACAATTAGAAGAGAACTAATTCATCTTCTCACCAGAACAGCAGTCTCCCTTTATCTTGACCCATATGCTCTGCCATACCCCCAGGTACAAGGCTAACCTGTCTACTTTTGATCTGAATCCTATCCCTTTGAGCTCTGGAGGAGAACATGCTCCTGTTCTTATTCCTCCCACTGTCCTGATGTCAGTTCCCCTCTCCTCTGGATCCTCCCCATTAGCATACAACCTTGATACAATAAAATAAAACTGAAAATATCAACTTAAAAAAAAAAAACACATCACCTTCCACTTCATACCTAATTTTTCTGTTCTCGTCTACAGAAAATCTCAAGAATCATCTATACCTTTTATCTCCACTTTCTTACCTCCTTTTCTCTCCTCAGTCCCATTCTAATTAGGCTTTCACCTCTACCAACCTATTGAAATTGCTCTTGTAAAGGTTTCTAAGTATCTCCAATTGGCAAATTCAATGGTAAACTTCCTTCCACCCTTCCTTCTTCAAACACTTTGATCGCTACCTTCCGGAAACCATTTTCTTCTGGTTTTACTCCAACATCACTGGATCCTTTGTGCTCCTCTATGGGATCTCCCAACTTTGAAATGCCTTGGGGACCAGATCTCTCCTTTTCTTTCCATAAATACATTCGCCACTGATGTCCTCCAACCCCATGACTCCCATGACATTGCCATGCCAATCTCACCTCTGAGTGCCAGACTCACAAACCCAACTTCTTACTTCACATCTGCACTTCAATATCTAATCTCCATCTCAAATTGTGCTAGCCAAAACAGTACTCTTGACTCCCCAGCAATTCACTTTGGACAAAATAAAACCTCCATTTACCCTGCTGCTTAAGCAACCAGAGTCCTCTTTCTCTCTGTTAAATCTATTCACTTAGGCTGCCTTTTCTTTATAGCACTTACAACTACCAGAAGTCGGTTATGTATTTGTTTTCTTGTCTACTATTTATCTCCCTCACTAGACTAACTTCTATTTGGCTGGGGTCCTGGACTCTAATGCCTATTCCCAGGACAGTCTGTGCCCTGCATATGTGTTAAAAGGATTCTTCTGCTTCAAAAACTACAAGAGCTTTTGATTCAAGGCACATTTCCATACCATTCTTTCTGATCTCTTTCAGATTCAGAGGAAAAAGCATGCGCTCTGGAATTAGACGTGCCTGGATCTCTTATGAGCTCTGCTGTCCTACTCCCAACCTGCCAGCAGCGTTTTCCTCATCATTGACATCATTTATTTAGCACTTAATATATTCCACAAATGACATCAACGTCATTATATACACATCATTGAATTCTAACAGCAAATATATGGGGTAAGTGTTATCATCCCTGTTTCATGGATCACAGAATTGCTAACTGGTAGAGCTAGGACTTAGCTGAGGACCTGGTTCCAAAGCCTGTCTCTTAGCCAATGTATTCTCCTGCAGCCCCAGTTCCATAATAAGTCCAAGGTCTCCCACAGAGCAATGAACAAAGAGGACACAAGGCCAGATCTGACCTCAACCCACGTTCTTACTAACTATGCTGATCTCTAAAGCAGGGTGATGACGGCACAAAATGAGATGATGTGTGTACTCAACAGCCTCTAGCTCCCTGTCCTGAGTTCTTGTGACCGCATTTTAAAAAGCTTCACATTGCTTCCAAAAGTTTTCTTTAGTCTCTGTATCACCTGCCAGTGTTTTTTTTTTTTTCCCTTCCAGTGTTTTTGAAGCACTTCTTCAATGAAAATCCAAATGTAGATACTACAGAATTTTTCCCAAGACATGTTCAAACTTATTAAGGTATCATATAGCAATTTGTTTACAATTTTAGAAAATTAGCACGGAACAATGACTATCACTGAATATCACTGCCTATAAACTGAGAAGCTTTACATTATGTGTTTCAATAAATAATTCCTACTCCCCATAATTTTCTTCGTAAAGTTTTACATAATTTTTCACAGAACACTTAAGAGGCAAAATTCATTTCTTTTGTCAACATATCCTAAATGTTGACTTAATCAAACATTTCACATTCAGGCACTTTTATGTGTTATAACTGAATTAAAGCTTAATTTTACAATTCAGAAATCTTAAAACACATACTAGCATTCAAAAGCATGCATTCTTTCTCTCCAATATTTATCTGTTGTGTCACATGGCCAAAATCCTTTGTTATGCCTGGAAAGGGCTAAACTGTTACTCACTATAGCAATCCTTTTTAACAAATGCCTCTGGTTTAGAGAGACAACTATTTAACAGATGGATATGGAGAGCAAGTTTCACTTAGGCAAACTGTATACTTTTTGTTAAATAATGATTTTAGAAAATCGAGGGGGAGAAAAAATCACCTTCCTCCGCCTGCTTACCTTTTTGTTACTCTGCTATGGATAGGAAGAAAACAATGCCAAGAGAGGCAACTGAGAAAATTCTGTACTCCCTAATATTAAACCAACACAATAATTTTAACTACATGCATCCTTCTAAAGATAATCTATTTGCATTCTGAATTCCCATACAAAAATAGGTCCATACAATAGCTTTATTCACGTGACTACTTGGACAATGTCTACATTATTACTATAGTGCCACTGAAGAGTAGTGAAAATTCTTTAAATCTCCATGACAAGTCCCATTAATTTTAATTGAAGTTTCCCATTCCCAGTCTATCCTTGGCAGATAAAACAGTTTAGAGATTGCAGCCAAATATAAGATTTCCCAGGGGGCATCTGAAAATAAGTTATAAGTATTCAACTAAGCCACCTGTCTGAATGAAGATTTATTCATTTGATCAGAATAGCTTTCCAAACTTCAAACAACCCATGCACAGAACAGATGTAGCTCTTTAAGCGCAACTGATTTTACTTCACTTTCTGTTAACATGCATCACAAATGGATAGAGCAACTCTAAAGAGTCAAAACATGTAAATGTTCAATAATATATATTTGTTTATTAGTCCGAAGTCATAAATAAACGTCAAACCATATTCTTATATTTGAACACTCTAAATAATTAGGTACACTAACAACAGACTGGTAGCACTCCCTTGTAAGCTAAGTGCCCAAATATAACAACTCATACACTGCAACAATGACACCACCATTCAGTGATGTGACTCATAGAAAAGAATTGTAGTCATGGCCTATCAGCCTTGTTCAGGACTTCACCTTCTTGTCCTCTAATAAGTCTAATATCAGACCTTAAGATAGCTGCTCCCTTAGATAATCATATTAGATACCTATTATGACAACCCTAAAGAAGGTTCTTTCTAGTTACCATCAAATGCAATTTATCGTCATCACCAGAACCCTGTACTAAATGGCAGGTACCAAGATAAATGAGACATGGCCCTTGCCTTCAAGACGCTTACATCGTAGATGGCACTTATCATGGTAGGCACTGATAAGAACCACGAAGTGTCAATAAATAACCCGAGAGCGGAGAACAGGAAAGAGATACTCTAGCTGAAGTAGAATATATTTAAACATGATTTATTAGTTTCATGATTCATTCCAAATTACAATGCTTAATTCATAAATGTTATTTCTGGTGTTTCTACTTAATATAATGTTTTAACTTTTTAAAAATTTTTAATTTTTAATTTCTTATTAACATATAATGTATTATTAGCCCCAATGTTTTAATTTCTGATGAGAAATAAGTAATTTGAATGAGAGAGACCAGACTTACCTTGTGAAATATTTTATATAAAACTTTTTCACTGAATAGTGTCCAACTACCAATACCAAAACACCCACCTTCTAGACACTTAGATCTCTTGAAGCTTTCTGGCCTTATCATTACGTACAGAATAAAATCTCCTTCTAGAAAACCTTAAATATATTGTCTTACTCTTCCCATAACTCTTCCACTGTCATCTCATGTAATACACTAACATGTTTTCTGACCCAAAATTAAAATTTTAAAAACCAGAAAGGAAAGCAGAAAACAACATACGTATTTTAAGCTTGTGACTGGATTTCATTAGGTTTGACATCTGTGGTGAAAGTGGGTTTGAAGGAACTGGAGAGAGGAAGTTGGCATGAGCTAGTAATATTTGACATCCACTACATTCAAGCTCTATATAAATTAATCTGCACTATTACCCAAGAAATTGATAGTATTAATCTCACTTGGCAGATTAGAAAACAAAGGCTCAGAAAGGCTCAGAAAGTAACTTTTCAAAGATCGAAGAGTTAGTACATGCTAAGGTCAATGCTTATCTGACTTCAAAGTCCAAAAGAGACCCTAATCTTTCCACATATCAAACCTTCTCTATTTTTTTTTTCGACATTGAACAAGTAACTGAGCCAAACAGGATTTCATTCATAATTAGAGATTATTTTGTCCCAGCCTTCACTTTCTCTAGAAAAAAAAAGCAGTGGAGTGGGCTTTACTAAAAAGAGGTACGGGCTTTTTCTATTCTCATTACATTAAAAATGATTATGAAGTAATGCAGCTAATTTTTTTTTTTAAGATTTATTTATTTTAGAGAGCATGTGTGTGCGCTTCTAGGGGGAGGGCCAGAGGGAGAGAAGGAGAGAAAGAGAGAAAGAGAGAGAAAGAGATTCTGGAGCAGACTCCTCACTGAGGGCAGAGCCCAATACCAATGAAGATATCAATGCCCGCCAGGCTCAATCTCATGACCCGGAAGATCTTGACCTGAGCCAAAACCAAGAGTCAGACGCTTAACTGAATGAGCCACCCAGGTGCCCCAAATATGGCTGATTTTTGAAGAAACATATCAAAACTTAGAAACCTGTCTCTTTCAAAGTCACCTTGGGAAGAAGGTTATGGAATTATTTTACTGATGATATTACAGGTTAAAATATTTCTGGAAATCTTTTAGAACCATCTTCAGAACCAGCGGCATACTTTGAATGCGCTCAGTAATCACAAATCTTCATCCTGTGTGCGTGCGTGCGTGCGCACACACACACACAATTGGTCTTAAGGAGTGGAGTCATTCAGAGGTGAGCTTTACTGATAAAGGATTTTTTAGTTGAATAAAAGCATCCGAGATGAAAAGAAGTATCTATAAATTAATGAGCTATGCCAACCTATTGCTCATCCTTTGTCTTCCTTAAACTTCCACTTCCTTCCTTTCTAAATCATTATCTTTCATAAGCATGTTTCCTTTCATTAAAGGTCTCAGTACTACTAGTAAGAATATTTAATGTGTGTTTTCATTACCGTTGTCTCTCCTACATCACTGTAAGCACTATGAGCTCAGTAAACATGTGTTTTTGTCATAGTGTCTCTGGCATCTACAGAGAACTCTACAAGTAAGCATTCAATAAATATTTGTTGAGTGAATGGAACATATTGTCTTGTGACTCAAGAACTGGCTCTTGAGGCAATTCTAATAAAATTAGAAGTATTCTGGGCGCCTGGGTGGCTCAGTGGGTTAAGCCGCTGCCTTCGGCTCAGGTCATGATCTCAGGGTCCTGGGATCGAGTCCCGCATCGGGCTCTCTGCTCGGCAGGAGCCTGCTTCCTCCTCTCTCTCTCTCTGCCTGCCTCTCTGCCTACTTGTGATCTCTCTCTGTAAAATAAATAAATAAAATCTTAAAAAAAAAATTAAAAAAAAAAAAAATTTAAAAAAAAAAAAAAATTAGAAGTATTCTGAGGAATAAATGGCTGCATCTCCAAAGGTAAACTCTTCTTGGTTAAGAAATGCATACTTGTAGAGTCACACTCAATGTTTAATAAACTGTTTACAAAATAGGATAACAGCAATAATAAATGTCATCTTTTTTATAAACAAGGGGTTTAATGAAGAAAAAGTACACAGAATTAAATTTTTTGATTTACCTTTTGTTTGTACAGACTTCAAATGTAAATTTCTTTTTTGTTGTTTTTTAAAAGGATTATTTATTTATTTATTCGACAGACAGAGATGACGAGTAGGCAGAGAAGCAGGCAGAGAGAGAACGGGGGAAGCAGGCTCCCTGCCAAGCAGAGAGCCCAATGCGGGGCTTGATCCCAGAAACCTGAGATCATGACCTGAGCTGAAGGCAGAGGCTTTAACCCACTGAGCCACCCCGGCGCCTCAAATGTAAATTTCTGGTACTAAAACTAGTATACAATCTGCTATATTATATATAGAGAAGGAAATTACTAGGAAATCATTACCACCAGTAATTATGAAGGTTTAACGCAAAAATTCTGGGTTATTAACATCCAGTAAATTTATTCCAGTCATTCTTATTTAGGGTGATTATTATTTTTTTTTAAAGATTTTTATTTATTTATTAGACATAGATCACAGGTAGACAGAGAGGCAGGCAGAGAGAAAGGAGGAAGCAGGCTCCCTGCTGAGCAGAGAGCCTGATGTGGGACTCGATCCCAGGACCCTGGGATCATGACGTGAGCCGAAGGCAGAGGTTTTAATCCACTGAGCCACCCAGGTGCCCCGGGTGATTATTTTTTAATCAAAACCACTTGTTTTTTTTGGTAATGTTTCATAAATAGTAGGCAATAGTTTCTCTCACTTAATTTTTTAGGTGGCTAATGCCCTTGTTGACTAAAATTGAGAGCTTTCTACAAAGATCGAGAGATTTGAGACGCCTGGGTGGCTCAGTGGGTTAAGCCGCTGCCTTCGACTTAGGTCATGATCTCAGGGTCCTGAGATCGAGTCCCGCGTCGGGCTCTCTGCTCAGCAGGGAGCCTGCTTCCCTCTCTCTCTCTCTCTGCCTGCCTCTCCATCTACTTTTGATTTCTCTCTGTCAAATAAATAAATAAAAAATCTTTAAAAAAAAAAACTGAGAGATTTTTGTCAACATCTTTACAGCTTTGTGAGCAGCAAAACAAACAGTCCTTAGACAATAGCTTTTCAAGTGCTCATTAACCGATACAGATTTGCTGTCATATAGCTTTACAAAGACCAAAGAAGGAGTCTACAGGCAGTCACTGGGGAAATCACCAAGAAGAAAGAGTTTGACAGTCATTTTTAAACTCTTCATAAGCAAGAACATCCTAATTAGAATATCAAATCTACCAATTTACTTCTCTAACCTATAGTTAGGCTATTTACATGTTTAGGGTAAGGTGATTGGTAAAAAAAAAAATAAAATTCCTATCAGAGTAGCAGTATTAATATGCAGGTAAGGTTGGTTTTCTAGGAAGTTCCGAGATAATAAATAACAAAGGGAGACCACCTCAAACTTCACAGCCTAGAGGACTCCGCTACCGCAGTTTCCAGTGGTCTGTCCACTGTGGTCTTTCTAGTGCTTTATGTGTCTGTGTATATGTCCATCCTGCTGTGTCTTAGTGTCATACGGTTTGCTACATACAATTCCCATAGCTCCCTTTACTTCTATTCCTTACACCCGTTCATTTTCTGTTTCTGAAATCACCATGTTAACCATTAACGGCATTCTGTGATGCCCGCCAGGCTCAAGCTCATGACCATCGCTTATTTAATAAAAATGAAATAAAATTATTCATGGGAGGTAATAATGATTAAGAAAAGTATTAAGGAACAGAGCAAAATGATTATTAGTTCACAATGTGTCTCCTAATAACTTCCTTTTGAAGCGTCAAAAAGATAAATGAAAGGAGTAAAAATGTTCCAGAAACTAAGAAACTAGGTTAAGTAGTTGGTACATAGATGGGCTGCTTTTAGAAAACCATCAAACAACACACTGACATCGGAAGACACACCTAAAGTTTGGATGCTGAAAGGAAATATTTATAAAACCTAGCAGTTGTCATTTATCTTATAATCTACCCACCAAAACGTCAGACTTGAGATCAACAAAATATTAAACAAATCCCTAATTCTTTCATGTTCCTTGCACTAGGGTGGTTCTCTACCTCTTTTCATGCTGCCAGATCACATCCCCATCAATAAATCCTGACATGAAAAACAGAGCGAAGAATTTTTTTCAAAGCGCACACATTTTCTGGAAATACTGACCATGCCTGCTGGCTACATTTGATCCACTCCACCCGCTATGAGAGTTACTGATTTAGCTGAGTCCTTTATTAGTGAACTGTTTTCTGATATAATGAACCAGTATGCTATTTCTCAAACTATCTGATGGACCAGTTTTTGAAAATTTTCCAATCTGTTGCAGACTGATACTTTGTTAAATACAATAAAAACAAATTACTAGAAAAATGAAATAAAAAAAAGACACGCAAAATACAAGCACTTGTTTTATTAGATTCAAAAGACATAAAATTATACTGTTCATCACTATACTGATTTCTAAATACTCTCAATTTCTTGATTTAACTCAGAGCAGACCAAAAAAAAAAAAAAAAAGGAGTGGGGGTAGTATTTACAGACAGACATCACCATGGTCAGGTCACACTCACCACACTCACCAAGCCAACCAATTTCAAAGAGCATAAATCTCAGGAACACCTAGCCAACAGGTTACAGGGTTTACATGAGCATTAGTCTGGATTAAAGTTGTCACTTATACCAAGATGATGACTGCACTGAGTTGGGCTACCCAAAGGAATGTATTTCTTAGAAGCACAAGGGTAACAACAATTGGGAGAAAGATTTAAATACTTAGAGATGATAAGTTCTGGCCACAAACTGTACATTCAACAACCCAACTGCCCCCTCTGGTAGCTTTTAAACTGCACCTTCAGTTTTAAGAGAAATGACTTTCCCTGCATGAAGCTACAAGTAAACCCAGTTGCTCAAAGAAACCCACAGCTTCACACCATGGCCAGGCTGTCATGAACAAAATATTTAAATGCCTAGTAAAATTCGGTCTCTGTCCTGAAGGATCTTGCTAGACAGGCGGATCTATCAACAAACAATGATAGAGCAGTGCAGTAAGTGCTGTAATTGAAACATGAGTGAAAATCATGGTGGCAGACACCATCTATACATCAGTGATCCCCAGATTCGCATCTCTAAATTCACCCTGTCTCCTGGGCCAAAAATTTGCTCACCCAACTGTCTGCAATTTTTTCACCTGTATGTCCAAAGTCATCTCAAGCTAAGTCCAAAGCAAACTCCTAACCCCCTTTCCCCAAAGTATTACCTCCCTCTCCTACGATCTCTCTCCATTAACAGTTACCCGTCTTCACGATGTTCCAGGTAAAAACTTCAGGTCATCTTTAATTCCTCTAACTTCTCATATACCTCATTTCCAATGCATAAGTAAATATGTCAACTCTACACTCTACCACTTCTCACTCTCCTTGTAGCAATCATGTAGACATAGGCCTCTTGTTGCTGAATTATTCCAGTAGCCACCAGTTAAGGGACCTGAGTCTACCACTGTCTCATTCCAGTCCACTGTGAACACAGGAGCCAGGTGGGTCTTTATAAACCCATGTCTGCCAGGTCCGTCCTCTGCTCATAACCCTCCAGTGTTCTTCCCCTTCTCTTTAGAATAAAAGCCCAAATCCTTACAGTCCCTACATAATCTGCTCTTCTGACCTTAACTCCTGAAGCCCTCCAAGCAGTTCTGCTTCAGCCATGCTGCATGACTTACTTACCTCCCCCATTTTTGCTTTTTGAATACACGCCACCTTTCTGACTTTCCTGGACCAACCTACAAAGAAGTGTAACCCCTTTGTCCCATTGTTGTCTACTGTCTTTTATCTTGTATCACTTTGTCCCTGTTCCTCGTTAACTTTTATTACCACCTGTTTTTCACTAAGTTTTCATGTTCATTGGTCACCTCTCCTCATCAGAAAGAAAACTTGAAGAGGGCTTCTTTTGGAATACTGCTAAATCTTCAGGATCCAGAACAGTGACGGTAAGTAACAGGCAACCGCAAATATTTTCTGAATGAGTGAACGATCCAAAATGCACATCCTGTCTAGGTGGTTACTGGGGCTGCGCAGGACGAATTTACACAAAACAGATGAAACTGAAACTAGGTCCTGAAAGAAGCTTCAAGATTGTCTGATATGAAAAGGGCTAAAAATATCATTGCCATATGCACATTTCCCACAAAATCCTGAAGCACAAAAATGCATTATAGGAAAGACTATTAACTTTCTTCCCAAAAAGAAAGTGATCCCCATGATCCAGAAAAGGATCAGGGTATAAATTAACAATAAGAAAATTACAGTTTTGTTTTGTAAATTGCCACAGTCCCAATAAAATTTTATAGATAAAAAATTACTGTAAAATATATTAAGCTTTAAATAATATAAACTTGCTCTCAATAATGTTTATTGTTGTCAAGTTTTTTTTTGGGGGGGGGGCACAGTGTTCAATTTCATTCTCCTAGTTTTCCCTATAAAATGGGACTAGAATTCTGATTTTAAAAAGAAAACCAAAGAGAAAAAAATAGTTTTCACCATCAAGGACCTCAGAGTTCCTTTGCCATACATCTATCCTTGACATCTATAGCCATTCTGGAATCTTATTTCTCAAATATTACCTCTCACCACACGAAACTGTCTTACACATATTTATTTTCTTGTAGGTTTCTCCTCTTCCCATTAGAAAGTGAATTCTTTCTACCAGAGCGGAGACTTACCTCTCTTCTCCACAATATCCGTAGGGTCTGACTGGTGCCCAAGCACACAGAGCATCCAATAAATAAATGCTCAATGAAAGTATAAATAAAATTCAAATAATAAAGAAATGAGTATTTTTCATAGAGGGCTAAGACTTTAACTTCCAGCTCCTGTTTTAGCAGGGCATTCTCCCCGAGTTTTTAACATGATCAAAAGTATGAGATGAATTGTGTCCATACTCACGTCTGGTTTTACCAAGTTCTACGAATAGTATCTCAGCACCTGCCAGAGAAACATGAAGTCTGGGAAATGGGGGCTGTGGTGTTATAGTGCTAGGAGAACACTGCAAAAGAAGGCAAAGAGATTCCTGCAATTCCTTCCAGGGACATAACTAGATGTCCCCACCCCACAGAAGTGACACTGGGGCTTAATGTAGTCCCTGCTGGCAGCTGTGCTAGGAACACTTCAATATCCTACCATCCACACTTAGTGGACGCATTGTCTGATCACAGTACAGAGACCTTAAGCAGTGTCAACTGTCTCTATAATAAAAGCTTTACTGAAAGCCCAATTCTATGTTTGGATGTTTCTTAAACATCCAGACCCCTCATACACACACACACACACACACACACACACCCCACAGATTAGTCTCAAATGCTTTAAATTTATAAACCTAGGCATCGAGGCCCATGTCTTCTCTCTTTTTTCATCATTGCAACATCTGTCCATCCCTCCCTCCTTCTCCTACCGTCCTGTTGTCCACCCTCAAAATTCACTCATTCTTTCATTTGTGCATTTGTTTATACATTTCATAAACAGCCATTAGTATCATTCAAAAACACTTTTTCTGTGTTGGTACCATTGCAAAATAGCCTCACGGGCTAAGGAAGGAAACACAACCTGTGCCGATTCCCTGCTAATCCTTGCAGGTAGCTGTCCAGGGGAACCTTTTCTCCTGAGGTTCAGGTCCCCTCAGGCAGTGGCAGCTCCCTTACTGGCTTTGTGAAGGGAGGCTGCCACTGCCTTCCCCACCCACATGAAGTCCCGGCTCCCTCCCTCAGCTCCACTCCCTGTACTGGCCAGCCTTGGACAAGGTCCCAGAGGCTACCACTGAGACATCCAGGGAAGAAGCCTCAGTGAGGGTCAGTGTTTGGGATAAAGCTGTAATCCCTGCTACAACTGCTGATTCCCTCTCCTTTTAAAATCACCCTTAAGGTAACAGTGGATGCACCTTACTCAGATCTTAGCATGATTAAAATCAAAGAAGAGGAAAATGGATGCCTGAAGAACGTGTGGACTTACCAATGAGGACTGTGAACTATAAGGTGCTGGCAGCTTTCAGTTTTTTCCATCAGAAACAAAAATAAATGAGCTACCATCTACTGTCACAATTTCATTAAAAAAAGAATTTATAAAGTAGTAAGAATATGATTTTAGGATAAGAAGCAGTCCTGCAAAGAAAGAATATTAGACAGCCTAATTTTTTCATGTGTGAAAAATAACAGCATAGTGAGGACATTGTGTGTGTGTGTGTGTGTGTGTGTGTGTGTGCGCGTGCGCACGCACATGTGCATCTGCATGAACGTTGAGTCAGATCCAAAGCAATGGTGGACCAAGGGGGCAATTAAGTAGCATGTATTCTAGAGAGGCACATGTGAAAAGAGAGGGGGTACTCCTCACATTCCAAGCCAACAGATAGGGACCAAGAAAATCACCCATCAAGACAGGAGGTGCCTGCATGAATGGGAAACACCAAAAACTCATGGTCTAGTGAGGCATGGATTTATGAGGTAACCTTACTAACCTGCCCTCATGTCTATTTAAGCAGGAAGCAGGGAGAAATGGAGCACATTCAGCAGCAGGATTGGCAGGTAGGAAATGGGAGAGGGTAAGGGTAGGGCACGGCAACCAAATGGCCTGAACAACAGTCATTCAGCAGGGCAAAATGCCACTTTGAGCTCATCAGAGATGAAGGACAAAGCCTTAACTCATATAGGAAACCGAAGTTTTAAATCAAATGGACTTAGAAAAAAATGGGGAACAGAATTTGAGAATTCTGTTTTCCTATGAGAAAGAATTGTTCTACAAAGGATAGGTGGACTCAGTGAGTAGAAAAAAAAATTAAAAACAAAAAGTTTGAACCCCATGAAGTTAAGACTATATAATGAACCAGTTATAAAATACTCAGTTCTCTAAGTTGGCTAAAAACCAAAGAAAACTCTATGGGGATGCATTGGATGGCTCAGGTTGTGGTCATAGGGTTCTGGGATAGAACCCCATATCAAACTCCCTGATCAGTGGGGAGTCTGGTTCTCATGCTCGGTCTCTCTCAAATCAATAAGTAAAAGCAGAAGGAAGAAAGGAAAGGGCGAAGGAAGTGGAGGGAAGGAAAGACTGACAGACTCTATGGATCAGCACAGGCCCCCAGAGTGTTTTTGGAAAAGACCTATCTAGTCCCAAGTCTTCATTTCATACACACACACACACACACACAAAAATGGTGCTCAGCTTCAGCTCACACTGAAGGACCCACATTATTATGTTTTCTACTTTTATTCTTTTTTTTCACACCGGATATTGCATTGACAGCACCAGCACACCCTGGCAGGTGCGAGCTAGTTAGCAAACTCAGGGCTGTCAGAAGAACAACAGAACATCACTTTCACAGAGGCAGTACGAAGAAACATGTAGGAGCGCCCCTCGATTCCACGGCCCCACATTTCACTAGCCATTAACTGTGATTTTGTTTGTTTTACTCAGGCTTCATCTTTCCTTCCATTTCCCCCTTGCTTTCTTTTCCCCCTTTCTCCACCAGTTTTCTTTCCAAACCCCTAAAGTCAATTATGGCAAACAGTATAATGATCGTGGAGAAGGGAAGAGACATCACTTTGGATTCTTGTCATCCAAAAGGCACTTTTTCCTAACAGCTGTGTCATAGTATTAATAACAGGTAAATGTCATTATATTTTACATTTCAGACCTCCATAATGAAGCGGTAAGATTAAATGACATTAGAAATATAATATATCAAAGTGTAAAATCACAGTTTCTGTTTTCATCATGTGCTAAAACTGACATCAAATTACTATCTATTCCTCATAAAGAGGAATTGGAAATGGGTTGTTATTTTTCTTTGCTTAAACATAATGAAGTTTACCTTTTACCTCACAAAGCATTTCTCAATTTGTCAGTCTAAAGGTTTAAAATTCACAGATGTATGTACAGAGTTACACACACATACATGTGTCATGTCTTTATAGTATATGTCCTCCCTTTAAGAAAATGAAACACTGGGCGCCTGGGTGGCTCAGTGGTTAAGCCACTGCTTTCGGCTCAGGTCATGATCTCAGGGTCCTGGGATCGAGTCCCGCATCGGGCTCTCTGCTCAGCAGGGAGCCTGCTTCCTCCTCTCTCTCTCTGCCTGCCTCTCTGCCTACTTGTGATTTCTCTCTGTCAAATAAATAAATAAAATCTTTAAAAAAAAAAAAAAAAAGAAAGAAAATGAAACACTGAAAATCTATCCTATTTTCAATTATGACCAAGTACTTATTAAGCATCTAAGAGGAATTACCTTATAATAATAAATATCTTAATTCTCAAACACAAAACAAAACTGATTTCCTCTCCTTATCCCAGGAACTGTGATTTTAAGATACACATAAATAGCAATGACTACATAAAATATTACTACTAAGGAAATTTTCCAATAATTTCATTTTGGTGTTCTATCACCACTACTCAATTTTTCATGTTTATCCTCTATGACTATCCTCTTTTAGAAGCTAATAAACGTAAAAGGCAAGCCTTTAGTAGAAATGGTGAAAAGAAACAATGTAGTCTGGGTACTATTTCTCAGCTGCTGTTTGAGAAATGCAGAGCAAGTCCCTGATGGCTTTCCTTCTGCATCCTCCCTGTGTAAGTCAGTTGCTAGGATACGTGAAAGACAGGGATTTAGTATTAGGTCTGGGAACAATGAGCCAGCTTCATAATTATCTGAATACTAACACAGAGGTTGTCTACCTTACGAGCTGAAGATTACAGGTGATGTGTTTCCAGAGAAAAAAATTTCCTTTAAAGACCTACCCTTTAACTATTATAAACAGATTTTGCTATCCACTGAAATAAGAAGCAACAGCTAGGCACATCTTAAAATTTTATTTTCAGCCAGAAGTTGCACCCATCCTGCTATCCAAGCTTATAGAGGATGAGACTAATCTTTTCACTGCTTCAAGCTGTATTTTGATATCACTGCACATACATACACATGTGCAAGTGCACACAAAGCACCCAAAGAAAAGAAAATATGCACATCACTACTACCATAGGAAAACACTTGCCACAAAGTTACCAGAAAAGGTAAGAACTAAAAACAAGGGAAAATGCACACACACACACACACACACACACACACACACACAGCAAATGTGTACACACACATCAGTGCATCTCTCAGTCCTTGGGGCTTGGTGTCCCTGAGTCTAAGAAATAGAAAAAGAGTTCTGGATGGGGACTGAGAAAACATGGGATCCATGAATCCCGTCTGACACTGAGAAAGTGTCCTACCTCTCTGGGAATCATTTCCTAGAAAATTAAGAGAGCAATGTTAACCCCAAAAGGTTTTGGAAGAATGGGTTGAGATTATCCATGTGCATTTTAAAATTGCACTGTGTGTGAAAAGACACTATTCATTACCTTACTTATAAAATGGCCATTTCCATGAATAGTCATATAAACAGGATTCAATATTTAAAAATCAAAATTAAGCCAAGTAAAAATCATTAATCCCTCCCACCAAAATTTCATACATAAATTAGACTGCTTCATTTATATTAACATCAAAACACTTGGTGTGGGTAAGTAATAGCGGAATTCAAGGGTTTAAAATACACAAAAAACAACCAAGATGACTTATTTTGTGTATATCTATTGAAGACATTTTAAGCCATTTGCATTAATTCCTCCATAATCTTAAGGCAAAAAAGTATATCAAACTACAAAAGATGTAATGTAAGCTTTTATTAAATAAACTATCTCAAATAGTCTTCTCTGTCTTTTCAACGCCTAAAAGTAGCTTTACCACTACATCCACCTTCCAAAAAACTGAATTTACAACCCATAAAATCTGTGAACTTCTACTAAATTCAAATTGAACCTCTACTAAATTCAAATTGAAACTGTATTACTTGTGGATTACCAAGTCTTTTTAAGGTGTTTTTTACAGTCCCAATGGCGAACACACAGAGAATGCCCAGCACCAGGATCTGGGAGACTTGGTATTTGTTTGCCCGGGCTGCCACAACAGAATCCTATAGACTGGGAGCCTGAAACAACAGAAATTTATTTTCTCACAGTCCTGATCACGGTGTCCGAAGACTTAGCGTCTCTGGAAGCCACTCCTTGGCTTGTCTTCTATGTGTTTCCACACAGTCTTCCTCTGCAAGGATACCCTGGTCTCTCTTCTGGTCCTCACAAGGTCATCCATCTATGAACACTCACCCCTGGGTCTCTTCCTCTTCTTATCAGGACACCAGTCAGAATAGAGTAGGGCCCACCCACATGACCTCTTTTTTTTGTGAAGATTTTATTTATTTGAGAGAGAGAGAGAGAACATGCACAGGTGGAAAGCAGAGGGAGAGGGACAAGCAGACTCTGCACTGAGGACACAGCCCGAAGCAGGGCTCGACCCCACAAAGTAGACATGACCTGAGCTGAAATCAAGAGCTGGACACCTAACCGACTGAGTCACACATGCGTCCCCTACCTGACCTCTTTTATCCTTAGTTACTTCTGCCCTACCTCCAAATGTAATCATATTCTCAGGAAGTGGAGGTTAAGTCTTCAACGTATGAATTTTGGAGGGATACAATTTAGCCCATAACCTTCCACTTTTCCACTCAGTCTTCGTAGAACGCTAAAAACTAAAAATTGCTAAAAGGGGGACAAGCTCCATATGCAGGCTGAAAACGCATTTTTCCTCAAGGTTCAAAAGCTCCAGGTCCTTATCAAGAAAGGAAACAATGCGGGAGGGTATGGATGTTTATGAGAAACTATGTTAACATGTATATAAATATCAACATGATCAAAGAAACAGAAGTGTCTCGGACTCACGAACTCAAAGGACAAACACTGGTATGTTCAGCTATTTTCAGAAAGTTTCCACAACGCTATCTGCTGACTTTGGCACTTAACTTAATCTGGGCTTCAACTAAAAGAACAGTAATGCTAAAGTGGCGGCAAATACTGGAGAGGGGAACAGATAAGAAGCTATTACGTGATGATTCTGCAGATTTTCTTTCAAAGGAAACTAAAAAAAATAAAAATTTAAAAAAAAATCATTAAGAGCAGTTCCTGAGTAATTCTGACATTGATCTGGAGTGAAAAGTCAGGTGAACAGACACATTTTCATGGCCTCAGCCTATGCTATGATCTTGTCTAAAAAATTAACTTCATAGAACACTGCCATTAACACACAAGATATCTTGGATTTCTACAGTTTTTACCATCCCAAAATATTTTCTCATTTCACTCTCAATGATTCTGTGAAGTAGAGAAGGCAGAAAAAGATGAGGAAAATGATAAAAGAGTAAAGTTAAAGGACTTGCCCAAGGTCACAAATTAATAACCAAGGGAATCAAAATAAGAAAGAAAAGTCTTCTGACATCTAAGTCAGCACTCTATTCTTGGGACTTAATGATGTTCAGGGTTATTGAAACTATAATCTTACAAAAATCACTTTATTTTAGCACCCCTGGGACATAAAGGTCTATAAATAAAGTTAGATTTGCTGAAATTCTGCACGTAATCACAAAATGAATTTAGTCAGAAATAAAAATGATTGCGGTTTCTTCAACAAATGTAACATTTTTAAGATATCAATCATCTTAAATTTTACAAGCAAGGTTTTTGTTAAGGCCAAATAACTAGGTAATACAACAGAAGTTCAACACAAGAAAAAAGATCCCCATAATTAATAACACAAGGCAAAATTTAACCCAGTAGCTAGATAACATTGTTAACTAGGTAATGTTTAATCTACTACATGTATTCTCCCTAGGCTACAAATATTTCTTCAGCTCACTGAAATGAAGGAGAACTACTAAGAAACTAGACTTCAATTAACCAGGTTAAAGAAACAAGGCTTGTTTTTTAAAGATTTATTTATTTTAGACAGCAAGTGCCTGCATGAGTGCATGAGCAGGGGGCAGGACGGAGGGAGAGGGAGACAATCTCAAGCCGATTATCTGCTAAATGTGGGACCTCATGGGGGGCTCAATACCACAACCCTGAGATCATGACCTGAGCTAAAATTAAGAGTCGGGCGCTTAACTGGATGAGCTACTCTGGCGTTCCAAGAAACTAGGCTTATTTATCATGAAGGGAATGTTAACTATCTGAATATCAACTACGACAAAACATGTTTTATCAAGTGCTTACTATATGCCAGGCTAAATATTTGATACACATTGTCCCAATCCTCACAAACCACTCTGTGAAGTGGGTTCTTACTTCATACCCATTTTACAAGTGAAGAAATAAAGAGGTTAATATATCCAATAACCCATATTTAAAATGCACCAGAACTACAATTCACACCCGGCTCTGACTCCAAAGCTTGAACTGCCTATAACTGTACTGCATTGATCCCAACCATAAAGAATGACATATTGCTTATCACAACTGAAAACAGGTTAAGAAACAGGCCAAGAGAGTAACAAAAATAAGTACAGTTTCCAAGTACCATGCACTATAAAACAAAAAATGAGGGAAATTTCCTTTAAAAGTCTTAAAAAAAAGAATTCTCTTCATTAATTCATTCTTATACAATGAAATTGTTGAGCACATGCCACAAATTGGGCACTCTCCTAGATCCTCAAAGACAACAGAGTATCATAACAACACAGTCCCCTGCCTTGAAGAGTTCAAAGCTTTCTGAGAAAGAGAAACATACAGGAGAGATTTTAGAAGGCATTAGTAATGGGTATGGCATAGACTAGGATTATACAACTACCTTAGGGAGGGGTTTCATAAAGCTGTTTTTCACTCTCCTTGCAAGCCAGCGACATAATAACATTCTGTTAGTTGAGAAAAAGCAAACTGCTGATGGGCCAAAGCTACATGGAATAAGTAACTTTTTGAGAGCCAGCCTTGACCTAAGGATAAAATTTATACTATATAAATAAAAAGTGAACGTCTGGATGCCTGGGTGACTCAGTTAAGCCGCTGCCTGTGGCTCAGGTCACGATCCCAGGGTCCTGAGATTGAGTCCCACATTGGGCTACTTGCTTGGCAGGGAGCCTGCTTCTCCTTTCGCCTCTGCCTGCTACTCTGCCTACTTGTGCGCTCGTGCTGTCCGTCTGTCTTTCTCTCTCTCTCTCTGACAAATAAATAAATAAATAAATAAATAAAATCTTTAAGAGAGATATATATTAAATAAATAAATAAATAAAAAGTGAATGTCGATTTTACAGTGAATGATATCTCAAAAGATTTTAAAGAAGAATGAATTGCATATCCTTCAAAATTTTACTCAAAACATCTTTTTGAAACTGACCTTAATCATAATATGAAAGAAAGAAATCAAGTTATACTACTTTACAGAATCTGTTAATGAGCGGACCTACTACATCACAATGTCTATCCTATAAGGACCAATGGAGCAAACTGGATCTCATCTTTCAATAGCAGGAAAAGCCCCACTTCTTGCAAACAACCGATGAATTTTTATCAAACGAGCATCATAAAGGTAGTAAGTGATCATGCTGCCCCCTTTCCCCTGGCTATTAGCATTTTTTATAAAGTGAAATTTTAATTCATTTATATCAATGCCATTACACACATATATACAAGAACTGAAAGAGTCTTTTAGAAATATGTAAAGCAAATACAAATAATCCCCCCAAAATAGTAAGTGATGAAACATGAGTTGGAGACCCTCGTTCTTCAAGTCTCATGCCTAGGTGACTCAGCAGGTTAGTGATACACATAGAAGAAACAATGAAACTGGTAAAAGCTTATAAAAGAACTACATATACTTGCAGGTAAGATCATAATAGAATGTTAGTGACCATCTAATAATGCCCATGAAAGGACATTACTGTCCTTTTACACAAAATACCCATTTGATCATTCATAGATGTTACACAGCATGTTCTTCCAAAGCAAGCCCCTCTACAAGGGGCCAGCTAGTGACCTCCAACACCCAGACACAGAGCAACTGGATAACATCTGGTATACCTAAGGTCCATGGGGGTAGAGTGATATTTCCTTTTGAACTATGACTGCCTACATATATGCTTAAGTCCTTCTGTCTCCCCATCCTCATTCTGAAATTGTGATCTTTATTGAGATGGACCAGACACTGATGTACAGGAGACTGCTACAGCCAACAAACATGACTTCCCTACAAACAAGGAAAATTATAACCAAGGAATTAGTCATGGCAGATATTTTAGCCCTAAGGGTATGGCTATCAACAGAGTGACAGAAGATAGGAGGACCTCTTGGGACATGGAAACTGTCTACAATACAACCATTGAGGACATGCTCCTTGATGTTGCTAATCTCATTTGAAGAGGCTGTTGGGCCCAGCCAGGGTTCAATTCTGGGATCAGGAACCCAGGAAGGTGAGAAAGTTCAGGACTGACACCTATCATACTTTTATTTATTTTTTTTTTTAATGAATGAATGAATATACATTCTAGGGCAAAACAGAATGTTATATGGAGAACTGATCTAACCCAAAGGAATGTTTCAGTGTCTGCAGTTCACTAAAATGGTTTTATTAAGATAAAATTCTATTGTTACATTTTCCTGAACAAGTACTATTATTGAGAACAGGAGCACAACATGTGTATTTTTTAGTGATGCTCAATATTTTTGCATTTTTCTGTCTACTGAGGCACTAGCTGCAGATTCAGATCTTTATATAAGACTTAAATTCTGTATATACTGCAATACATAAAAAGAAATACAATATTTCCAAGGTTTATGTATTACACTGCCTGAATGCTATATTTTTAATTGATATTTTAAAATAAAAACCAAAGGAAAAGAAGAAAAATCAAAATTTTCATAGAAAATTGAAATTACCTAGTTTAAAATCATCTTGTTCACATCTACTCACCTATCTTCAGTTCACGCTCTTTCATCAAAATAAGTTATTTTCAGGGGAAAAATTATTTTAAGCAATCTAAACACTGAAATGTTTTCAACATGAAACAATGTATAGGGATAATATTTATTTGCCTTCATTTTATTAACTAACACTCAGAAATATCCATTTCACACTAAATAAACCCCAAGATTGTAGGTTGAGCTGCCCCTATTAAATTGCTTTTGAGTCTTCGAATACTTAAAATCTTTGTCAAATATAAAGAATTGACACTTTTATGAGGTAGTCAATCTTACAAATCATAATAATTCTTACTGTAAAGTGACAACTCTGAAAAGTAAACTTGTTCTTATAATTTCAAGAGGAAAATGTCTAGAGGCTACTAAGCAAAGAAAGTTAGAAATTTTTTAATTATTTGTAGCGACAAATATTAGTTTCTTTTTGTTATTATCTCTACATTTACTAAAAAAAATTAAAGCAGTTAAAATGTTTCTGACTTGGAAATTAAATTAAATGTTTGTTTATTCTATCACTTTATATAGAAGAGCATTTTATCCAGAAATTGGGCAAAGGAAATACTACATTTAAAACCCAGTAAATTTGCTTTTAAAATGAGGGACTCTGTAACACTAGTTCAAAGAACTCTAAATTCTGACAGCTATTAATCCATTATCAACCTACCTAGAAATTCTAGTCAGATTTTATTAAAATGTTATCTATCAATAGTAACCCATGGAAAACATAAAATGAAGCCTTATCAAGGGATTACAATTCTCAGAAGGAACTATTTAGACTCTTCTGGTGGCAAAAACATAATTAATCATACCTAAAAATCACCTCAGAAGACTGAGCTTTACAACGAACAATTTTGGGTTATAAATACAGACCAATACACAATATATGAAAAAGTGTTTTTTATTTTTATATTTTTATATTATTTTTATTTTATTTTAAAATAAATGTATACCTTCTTTATCCACTTCTTTATCCATTTATCCACTTCCCCTCTGGCAACCATCAATCTGTTCTCTATCTATGAGGTATTTTTGTTTGTTTTGTTTTGAATGAGAGAGATCATATGACACTTGTTTTTCTCTGTCTGACCTATTTCATATAGCATAATGCCCTGAAGGTCCATACATGTTTTTATAAATGGCAACGGTTCATTCTTTTATATGGGTGAAAATATTCCTCTGTGTGTGTGTGTGTGTGTGTATAAACAATTTCCTTATACCTTCATTCACTGATGGACACTTAGGTTTTTCAACGACTTGGCTACTCTAAATAATATTTCAATGATCATGGGGGCATATACATGTTTTTGAAGTAGTGTTTTGGTCATCTTTGGATAAATATCCAAAAATGTAATTGCTGGATTATATGGTAGGCCTACTTTTAAGCTTTTGAGGAAACTCTATACTGGTTTCCATAGTGGACACATCAATTTATATTCTGACCAGTAGTGCATGAGGATTCATTCTTCTCCACATCTCTACTAACACTTGTTACTTCATGTTATTTTAGTAGTCATTGTAACAGGGATAAGGTCGGTATCTCATTGTGGTTTTCATTTGCACTTCCATGATGACTAGTATGTCAAGCATCTTTTCAAGTACCCGTTGTCCAGTCTCTGAAAAAATGTCTATTCAGATTCTCTCTCCCATTTTGAAATCAGATTGTTTGGTTTTACACTACTGAATTTTTTGAGGTCTTTATATATGTTGGATATTAGTCTTTTATCAGATATTTGATTTGCAAATATTTTCTCCCATTCATTAAGATAACTTTTCATTTTCTTGATGGTTTCCTTTGCTGTGCAGAAGTTTTTGGTTTTTGTTTTTTTTTTTTTAAATAAACACGTAATGTATTATTAGCCCCAGGGGTACAGGTCTGTGAATCGCCAGGTTTACATACTTCACAGCACTCAACATAGCACATACCCTCCCCAATGTCCATAACCCCACCACACTCACCCTCCCCCCATCCCCCCGCAATCCTCAGTTTGTTTTGTGAGATTAAGAGTCTCTCATCTCATGGTTTGTCTCCCTCTCTTCCTACCCCCAAGCCCCCAACATTGCATCTCCACTTTCTCATATCAGGGAGATCATATGATAGTTGTCTTTCTCTGGTTGACTTATTTTGCTAAGCATAATACCCTCTAGTTCCATCCATGTCATCGCAAATGGCAAGATTTCATTTCTTTTGATGGCTGCATAGTATTCCATATCCATCCATCTATCTATCTATCTATCTATACCACCTCTTCTTTATCCATTCATCTATTGATGGACATCTAGGTTCTCTCCATAGTTTGGCTATTGTGAACATTGCTGCTGTAAACATTCTGTGCATGTGCCCCTTTGGATCACTACATTTGTATCTTTAGGGTAAATACCTAGTAGTGCGGTTGCTGGGCCGTAGGGTAGCTCTATTTTCAATTTTTTGAGGAACCTCCATACTGTTTTCCAGAGTGGTTGCACCAGCTTGCATTCCCACCAACAGTGTAGAAGGGTTCCCCTTTCTCTGCATCCTCGCCAGCATCTGTCATTTCCTGACTTGTTAATTTTAGCCATTCTGACTGATGTGAGGTGGTATCTCACTGTGGTTTTGATTTGTGTTTCCCTGGTGCCGAGTGATGTGGATGTGCAGAAGCTTTTAAGTATTATATAGTCCCACTTAATTTTCTTTTTGTTGCTTTTGCTCTTAAAAAAAAAAAAAAAATCACTGCCAAGACCTGTGTCAAGGAGCTTATACCCTATGTTGTCTTCTAAGAGATTTATGGTTTCAGGTCTTACATTTAAGTCTTTACTCTGTTTTAATTTTTTAGTATGCTGTACAATAGTGGTCGAGTTTCATTCTTTTGCATGTGGCTGTCCAATTTTTCTAACACCATTTACTGAAGACACTGTCCTTTCCACATCGTATATTCTTAGCTCCTTTGTTGTAAATTAATTGACCATATATTTGTGAGTTTCTGGGCTCCCTATTTGATTCCTTCTTTCTATGTGTCTGTTTTTATGCCAATAACACAGAGTATACAGTGCTGTAACTTTGTCATATAGTCTGAAATCAGGGAGATGATGCATCCAGTTTTTTTCAATCTGTGTGTGTCCTTACATCTAAGGTGAGTCTGCCGTGGGCAGCATATATACATGGGCTTATGACTATAAGTCCCACAGGACTTAAACCAAAAGAGAAAGAATTCTTAATCAGTTACCTTTCCCAGGGGACAGCAGGTGGCAATAGACCCAGGAGCTTGGTCTTTCTGTAAATAAGGCTTATTAGGTAAATGTTATGGCTGTGGCTTAAGGTGCAGCCTTCTAATTAAACATACAGCACCTAAGTGCTGATTCTAATCCTTTTCTGGAGGGCAGGAACTATCTTTGTAATCGAGGTCAGCTGTGCTCCGGAGTACCAGTGTCTCCTGGTGGCGGGGTTGGGGAGAGGGGGGAGTTGTACACAGGGCTTGTGTCCTGGTTTTTATGTCTGGTGCCATAGATTTTGCAGCCACTTCCCAGGGGAGACCCCTTGACAGCCAAGCTCTAGTGGCCGGGGAGGCTTGCATTTCTGGGTGCTATGGGATTATAGCAATTAGAAAATGGCTGTTGGCAGGCTGCTACCCCAGGACACTGCAAAGACAGCAGATCAAAGGCACACCCCCTGTCTTTCTGTAAAGGAGACCTCAGTTTGTTCTGGAGCTTTGGCCTGAGGGATAGGCTTCAGGTTTGGCATACACCTGGTGTAGACTACAGAGATCCTCCTAAGAAACGCAGTCTAGGGATGTCATTTTGATACTCTCCCTGTCTTCCTCCAGCTCTCCAGTATCTTCCATAAAAGAACTTATACACATGTCTAGAACCTCAATTTCTACAACTGTCAGCCAGGGAACACTGCCAGATCACCTGGCTAACAGAGTTTATGTTTGAAGTCTCACAGAACTATATGTATCCACCTACTTTAAAAGGTGCTACCTGAAGATCTGGCTTCTAGTCAGTGAATCTAGGTGCCAAAAAATTCCCCTTAGGGGGCGCCTGGGTGGCTCAGTGGGTTAAGCCCCTGCCTTTGGCTCAGGTCATGATCCCGGGGTCCTGGGATCGAGCCCCACATCAGGCTCTCTGCTAGGTGAGGAGCCTGCTTCCTCCTCTCTCTCTGCCTGCCTATCTGCAGGCTTGTGATCTCTGTCAATTAAATAAATAAATAATCTTAAAAAAAAAAAAAATCCCCTTAGGCACAGTGACAGGTCTTGGCATATCCTCAACTACCGGGAGCTGTTAAAATGTAACAGGTTGCTTGAACAAGCACAAAGCTTTGAGAACAGACAAAAATTGGGGGCAGGGCTGAAAGACAAGGTTCATCCCCTACACAAGGCTGCTTCTTCTTCAAGACTGAGCAGTGGTGCTTGTTTTACCTACTGCATTGAAACCAACAGAGAGTCAAGCAAACTAAAAAAGTGGAGGAGTACGTTCTAAATGAAAGACCAAGATAAAACTTTAGAAAAAGCCTAAATGAATCAGACAATTTGCTTGAAGAGTTCAAAGTAATTGTTAGAAAGGAGCTCATCAAACTGGGAAACATAGTTCCAAACTGAGAAACTATGCTCGAATGAACATAGTGAAAACTTCAACAAAGAGATGGAAAAATGTAAGAAAGTACCAAACAGAAGTCACAGAGCTAAAGAATATAGAAGTGAAAAACACAGTAGAGGGGTTGAGCAGCAGAATAAATAAAGCAGAAGAAAGAATCAATTGAAAGATGAGGCAGTGGAAATCATTCAATCAGGATGGTAAAAAGAAAAATGTGAAGACAGCTTAGGGATTTATAAGACAACATTACATGGACTAACATTTGCATTATAGAGGTTCCAGAAGAAGAGGAAAAGGTGCAGAAATCTTGTTTGAAAAAAATGGTTCAAAATTTCTCTAATCTGGGATAAGAAACTAACATCCACTTACAGGAAGCCCAGAAGTTCCAAACAAGATGAACCCAAAGAGACTCATATCAAGATACATTATAATTAAAATATCAAAATTTAAAGAGAAAAGAATATTGAAGCAGTAAGGGGAAAGAACTTATTATGCACAAGGAATTCCCATAAGAATACCAGTAGATTTTTCAGCAGAAACTTTGCAGACCAGAAAGAAATGGCATGATATATTCAAAGTGATGAAAGAAAAAAATCCCAATCAAAAATACTCTACCCAAAGGCGCCTGGGTGGCTCAGTGGGTTAAGCCGCTGCCTTCGGCTCAGGTCATGATCTCGGGGTCCTGGGATCGAGTCCCGCATCGGGCTCTCTGCTCAGCAGGGAGCCTGCTTCCTCCTCTCTCTCTCTGTCTGCCTCTCTGCCTACTTGTGATCTCTCTCTGTCAAATAAATAAATAAAATCTTAAAAAAAAAAAAAATACTCTACCCAGCAAAGTTCTCATTCAGAACTGAATAGGAGAGACTTCCAGAAAGTAAAAGCTAAAGGAGTTTACCACCACTAAATAGCCTTTACAAGAAATGTGAAAGGGACATCTTTGGTTGAAAAGGGCACTTCTTGGAAAGAAGAAAACATATTAAAGAATAGATCTTGCCACAAAAGCAAATACACAGTAAATGTAGTGGATTAATCACTTGGGATACACAAGCAAAATGTGACATCAAAAGTATAAAATATGGAAGGCAGGAGAGTAAAAATACTGAGTTTTAGAATAGGATCGATCTTAAGCTGTTATTAACTGATGGACTGGTTTGTGATACAACCTGTTATATATAAGCCTCATGGTAATCATAAAGCAAAAATCTGTAACAAACACACAACCAATAAAGAGAAAAGGACATAAATATATCACACTAAAGGAAGTCATCAAACCACAAAGGAATAGGGCAAGAGAAGAAAAAAGGAACAGAAGAACTATAAAAACAGGCAATAAACATTTAACAAAATGGCAGTAAGTATATACCTATCGATAATTACCTTAAATATAAATGGACTAAATTCTGCAACCCAAAAAACAAAGTAGCTGAATGGAGAAGGCTTTCTATAACAGGTTAGAGATATTTCTGTCTTGTGTGGCTCATATAATACAGATTCTGAAACTGTTCTTCAAAGATGGCCACCTGACTTGATACAAGCTACAATTTGTTCATTTTGTAACTTCTCATATCAGTATTTGTCTAATTCCTGGTCTCAGGAGGTTATAATCATGAAGAAAAAAAATTAAAAGTACTTTGAGAAAATAATTATTTTCCCAAAACTGCATGCCTTGATCCTTGCATTGGATCAAGTAGAACTGTGGTGATACACTGTGTTTGAATGTTTTTAAACCAACACAATGATTTAACAGAAAAAGACACCATTCCCCTATACCAGATTTGAGCAAAGCAAAAAAATACACCATATGAGATTCTGATTTGCAGAGTATGATTAATAATTCATAACAAAAACTACAAATAAATCATTTAAATCTGTGATTTGTGAGAAAGAAACACTCAATAGGCTTATCAGCCACTGTCTCACGAGCCTGCTCTATTTCTACCCTCAGTGAAGAATGGTGAGATCATAATAGGGGTAGGACAGGAAGACATGTTTCAGAACCATCGAGAAATAGAAACTTCATCAAATAAAATTTGTAAATTAAGTTACATAATAAGGAATAAAAACGACTTCTAAAAAAAGCAATACCTATTGAGAAGTCATAAATTATGCTAACCTCAACTCCTGCTTCAAGCGGAACAGTGTATTAATTGCCCTACTAACTATAATCTTAGATAAATTTCAATGCATAGGATTTTTTAATGTGGTGCTAGCTTTCTAAGAAAGCAGTGGGTATCTCCAATGATCAATGAAGAAGAGGGATAAAAACAATACTTATCCAAATAAATGGGAGCTGACAGGAAAAATAAAAAATGTTTTAAGTAAGAGTTACCCTGTATGCAAATACCTATAAGTGTTCTTGAATCTTTAGGTATAAGCCTTGCACATGTTGCACATTGGGTAGTAAATTCTGAGACTCTTATTGAGGTACATTATCTAAGTGGCTAACAACATCCCAAATCCCTAATATGCCTTAATCCCTGATATAAAAAAATTAAATACCCTCCAAATAGAAGAAACTCTCAGTAAATATTTTTTAACTTTAATACATGCACTAAACCTACAATTTATTTTATTTTTTTTAAAAGATTTTATTTATTTATTTGACAGAGAGAGAGATTACAAGTAGGCAGAGAGAGAGAGGAGGAAGCAGGCTCCCCGCTGAGCAGAGAGCCCGATGCGGGACTCGATCCCAGGACCCTGAGATCATGACCTGAGCCGAAGGCAGCGGCTTAACCCACTGAGCCACCCAGGCGCCCTAAACCTACAATTTATTGAGCACTTGCAATTTTTTTCATTATCTCATGTAATACCACCAACAAAAACACTACAAAATGGTAACAATCATTCCCATTTTAAAGATGAAGAAACTGAGATCTAAAGAAGTTTAAATAGCTTTCTAGATATCCAAAGACACAAAGCTAATAACTGGTATATGTGGGATTTAAGTTCAGACAGCCTAATTCCAAAGCAATATCCTTAACTATCACTTATTCTGCTCCCTTGTACTTATGCAAATGGTAATTATAATAATAAACATTTTTAGTGATTGTGTTCCTAGCTCTGTTTTACTGCATTTAGATATACTAATTTAATTCTCACAAATACCAATGAAGTTCACAGATGAGAAAACAAAGGCCAGGAGCCAGGTACTCTTACTTCTCAACTTATCCTCATAACCACCTCACCATTCTGCTTCATGAATACTGATTAACTCTCTAAGGAGTTTCCATCTCTGTCCTACAAAGTTAATTCCTACAGAGGAAGGAAATAAAAGTGCGTAAGGCGGCAAGAGGGGCAGTAAACCAAGACCCCTTCCTCCGCTCCCTCAATAGTGAAGTCAGCGTAATGTGTTCGGGGACATTTCCACAGAAGACCAGACCTCCTGACAGCAGCTTAGCAGCAGGAATGTAAGATAAGATCTCTGAAATAAAAGCAAATACATTGAGGAAGAAAAAAACCTAGACTGGAGACCTGTACCCACACCAGGATTTGAGGGCTTATGGAGAAAGAGAGCTCAACCCATCAAAACATGTAAATACAGCAGGGTGGGCCTCTGAACCAGCTATTGTGTTTTAGGGACCCATAGCGGAGTCTAGGTTTAAGAACCAAAAAAGTGTTGTAATCTGTAGGCAAAAGCAGGTGCCTCCCACCTCCACCTCCAAAAAACCCCTAATTTCTACTCCCTGATCTCTGGAACCTTCACACATATGGCCTTCTTGATCTTATTTACATTTATTATCTTTTCTGTTATATCACATGGCCAAAGAGATCTCCAGATGTGATTAAGGTTTTGGATCTTAAAATAGGGAGATTATCTTACATTAGCTGGGTGGACTCAATCTAACCATCTGAGCCCTTAAAAGCAGAGGAAGGCAGAAGTGTCTAGAGATGAGGCAGAAGGGAGGGCCAGATAGACTAGAAGGGTGGGAAGGACTCAGCCTGTTCTTGCTGCCTCTGAAGTAGGGGGACCCAAACCATGGAATGCGGGTGACTTCTAGACCATGCAAGAAGAGGATGAACTGTAGCAAGGGAAGGGGAACCTCAATCTAAAACTACATGGAAATGAATTCTGCCAACAACCTCAATGAACCTGGAAGTATATTTCCCCCAGAGGCTCCAGAAAAGAGCCCAAGCCGGCAAACACCTTGATCTTGTTGCCCTTTTGAGACATAAGCAAAGAAATCAGCCAAGACAACCTAAACTCCTGACCTATAGAACTGAGCCATTGTGAATTTGTAGTACGTTGTTACAGCAGCCATAGGAAACTAACAGATACCGGAAGCCAGGTCAAACCACCTTTGCAACCTGGACAGGAACCAGAAAGTCCACCCCACTGGCAATGAGTTTCACTACAGTACTGGGCCAATGTGCTGCCAGTTTTCACAGCAGTTGAGTATTGCCTCAAATTTTCTGGAAATTCAATTAACATGGTGAGGTGGAGATTAGGAATAATTCTCAAAGTGATGATACAGAGGCAAGTAAGTGTTTAAGTGACTCGACCTAAAGAAGAAATTCAAACAATGTGCCTTTTTTGCTCTCTAAATAGCACATGGCAGTTGGGGAAGGAGGAAAAAAAAAAGGACCTTATGAGAAGCGTCAGAAGTACTTTCTAAGAAAGAATGGTATGATGTGAAAGCACAAGCTTTGGTAATATAAAAAATTTAGGAAAAATACTAGTCACAAGATCTCAAGGAGCTAAAACTGATGTGATGGCCTTAAGGGTTTCTGAACTAGCCTTGCTAATCTGTAGAAGATGAATTTAGAAAATTACTGATGAAGTTCAAGTCAAAAGCTACCTAACTTTCATGGCACGGATCATGATAAAAGGTGCTCCTTTTGACCAAAACGTCAAAAAAAACATGGTAGATCATGAATAAAGCTCACATCAATGTCAAGACTACAGATGGTTACTTGTTTAAAGCGGGGTTGGTTTTATTTAAAAAACATCACAATCAGATTCAGAAGAACTCTTATGCTCAGCACCAAATCCAGAAGATGGAAATCATGACCTGAGAGATGCAGACAAAATGACTTGAGTCCAGATGGCACTGGGAAAGACACAGATAAGGCTTGTCAATTTATCTTCTCCACTATGCTGTCATCGTGAAAGTACAAGTGCTAAAGAAGCCCTGTTTGCCCTGGGAAAACTCAGTTAGATTTCCAGTGAAGATAAGAGTTCTGGAAAAGCTACTGGGGATAGGACAGGTGTTACAGTTGAATGAGGTAAAGGATATGAGACACTGGTCAAGAATCTACTTAAAACTCAGACTTTTAATGGGGACAAATAGAAAAGCTTACTTACAAAAAACTTTTTTCTTTTAATAATGTGATTGGGTTTGTAAGTATGATTGCAAACCAAATCAAATAATTTTAAGTGTGTAATGGGAACTCATTATTAAAACAGCTCTACTGTCGAAATGTCTATAAATTCAGTTTCTCATACATAAAACTTACAATGACGTGAAACTAAACACTGAATCAAATTTCTAACTATTTTCAATTGGGTGGTCAGTAAGTTTGAAGTACCGATGCTGGCTTGACTCTGAGAAGTCTTAGAATTAATCCAGCTTCCCATATACATACCAGGAAAATGGTGAAAACCCCCAGAACTTTCAGTGGCATTCAGCACACAAATCAGGCAGGAAGTTGGATCTGGTAATTCTCTATTTCCTGCCCATCACTGTGCTTGGTGCTCTATAAACGTCTCATTCAATCCTCACAACTCAGCAAGGCAGGTATTACTATTCTCATTTTTGCAATCAAAACATTAAGATTTAGAGAAGTTAAGAAATTTGCCCAAGGTGACCCAGGTAATAGGGCACAGAACTCTTATTCAAAACTTGGTCTGTCTCCCAAAATGCCTTATCCTCATTCATATGCGAAGTACTTTAGTAGAAATCCTGAAAGGCTTTGTATGAGGTGGCAATATTACTTCATTAACTGATTCACTTATTTTTCTGTCATCCCTTCTCCTTTTCCCTTCACTGCCTATATGTCTCTCCCTGGATTTCAAATATAGTCCCATTAAAAAAAGAAAAAAATATTTTAGAAAAGCAAAAACACTTTTGTTAATCTTGATATACCATCTTCAGAACAATCCATCACCAATACTGCATTCTTTCTTTTATTATCTTTTGATTAAATTATGTATATTTTTAAAGTCTTCCTAAATGAATAAATTCTCAAAACCATTTTAGAGAAAAACAGAAATTAGCTTAAATCCTTAAATCCTGTAATTTGTACTAACATCCCCCTCCTCTCTTCTTCCTCAGCTGTCCTGTCTCCTCTCTCCTGTCCTTACTGCATGTATATCACCAGCACTATCCAGAGATATCAGAATAAAATCATATTTAGCTTAATAAAGGTACATATGGTTACAGATGGAAACATTTACAGACATCTGTATCAACACAAAATTGTATACACACAAATTTCCTTGCTCTCAGTTCAAAAGGCACAGAAGCAATAACACCCAAATAGCAATGAACACATAAAATAAAAGGAACTTGGAAAAATGGATAATTTTAGACTTGGGGGAGCAAATATGGAAGATAACTTTAGAGCACTTTGCAGTGCCAGAAAGTAAAGAAATGCTTAAAAAAAAAAAAAAAAAAGGCACAATGATGGAAGTATGTCAAAAAGACATAAGGGTCAACTAAAAGAGCTTCTAGTGTCCAAGCCTGAACAATTTATGCAACAAAATAAAGTATACTGGATTACAGCCCAAGGCATAAAGTAAATATCCATGAGTCGAAGAGATGCAAATATGTGACAGAATAAATAAATGGAAGAGAACAGACAAATCTCTCAGGGAGAATTATAAATTATTTATGTAGATATTTGCCCTCAAAGAGGTGGGGCTTTACTTCCACACCTTAAGTAAGGGTTGAGATTCATTTCTAAACACTACAACACAGAACAGGTGTGATGGAAGAGTGACTTGATCACAGAGAAACCATACACTGAGGATCAAAGTCAACATGAGCAGTGATTAAGTCATGTGGACAGTAGGTACCTTTGACATATATAATGAAAATGGTCCTTGGGGACTTCCTCCCAAAAAATCATAACCCCAGCTCATGAGAAAAATATGAGATAAATCCCAATTGAAGAACTTTCCACAAAATATCTGACCCGGATTCTTTACATCTATGAGAGTCATCAGAATCAAGAAAGGTCTGAGAAACTGTCATGGTCTGGAGGAGTCTAGGGAACGTGATGATTAAATGTAATATAATATCTTAAATGGGATCCTGGAAGAGCAAAAAGGTCATTAGGAAGAGCTAATGAAATTTGGAGAAAGTACAAGGTTTGGTTAAAAATAATGTATAATATCAGTTCATTAATTCAGCAAAAGCATCATACTAACAAAAGACAGGGAGAACTGGGTGTGGGGCATATAGAATTCTCTATACTATCTTTGCAATTTTTTTTTATAAATCTGTAAGTATTCTAAACAATAGTTTAATTTTTTTTTAAGATTTTATTTATTTATTTGACAGACAAAGATCACAAGTAGGCAGAGAGGCAGGCAGAGAGAGAGAGAGAGAGAGGGAAGCAGGCCCCCTGCGGAGCAGGGAGCCCGATGCGGGGCTCGATCCCAGGACCCTGAGATCATGACCGAGCCGAAGACAGCAGCCCAAACCACTGAGCCACCCAGGCGCCCCTAAACAATAGTTTAATTTTTTAAAGACAACTGATAAGAGAGGATTTATCAGAAATGTAGTTACAGTATGCTACTTACATTTCTGTAGTAAACCAAAGTTATAGTCACAATAATGTAAATAATGATTATAAAATTCATAAGTAATAGATCTATATTGTAGTGGTGGTGGAAGTAGTTATATGAAACTTACAGTAAAGCATAAGATAAATCCATATTTATCAGCTAAATTCTCACTTTCCATACCTATAACACATATTATCTAAAATTAGTAAGAAATAACAATATAAACATACTATTTTATATTTGAAGGTAAAAATCTCCAAAGAAAGTAAACTGTTTGCTCTATGGAACAAGAAAACAGTAGGTAAGATAGCTTAGACACTATACTTTTTATATAATAAGCTTTTTAGACTACTTGATTTAAAAAAACAAAACCACAAAACAAGTTGGGGCATCTGCTGCTCTCATAATTTTTAAAAATAAAATTTTTAAAAAGAAAAAAAGAATTGAGCAAATTGATGACCTACAGCAAGATTAAATAATTTGCTATTAAGTACTAGAAGCAGAATTAGAAACCATTCTGCATCAGCTCAGAGTTCATGTGCTTGCTTTATACTAAACTTTTTCATGTGGCTGAGCAGATAAAATAGTATCACTGTCCTACAGGAAACAGTTAATGAACTGTAGATATTGTTATAACTAAGTGCTGATATATCTTTTATTTGAAGAACTTCTTGCTGAAAAGGAATCAGTTACTCTTAACTCTTCTGCCTTCCACCTTTTTTTTCCCCCAATTAAATGTCAATATAAAGACAACCACTCATTAACTGGTAAACTGCTAAAGTTATCGGTATGGAAATTTACCCATAAAGAAATGAATTTGGGGTGCCTGGGTGGCTCAGTGGATTAAGCCGCTGCCTTCGACTCAGGTCATGATCTCAGTGTCCTGGGATCGAGCCCCGCATCGGGCTCTCTGCTCAGCGGGGAGCCTGCTTCCGCCTCTGTCTCTGCCTGCCTCTCTGCCTACTTGTGATCTCTCTCTCTGTCAAGTAAAATAAATAAAATCTTTAAAAAAAAAAAAAAAGAAATGAATTTGAGATTTCTGACGTTATAGGACTTATGTCAACTATTCTAGAAATGTGTGTAGTTGACACAGTATGCATCAAATTATCTTCTCTCAAAGAAAATCTTGTAGCTAATTTTATTAAACAACAGAATGAACTTGGAATTGTTAATTTCAATTTTAAAATGGCAACCATCTCTGCCCAAATCTGTCTTGCTTATACAAGTAATCTGTAGTTGATACAGAGATTTATTACTGACAGCTTAGAAGTTGAATAAGGTTTTATCTGTTCTCTTCTCTTCCATTTACAGTTCATCAAAAATTAAACAGAATTACCACATGACCCAGAAATGTCACTTCTGGGAATATACCCAAATGAACTAAAACTAGGGACTCAGACAGATATTTCTACACCCATTTTCACAGTAGCATTATTCACAATAGCCAAAAGATGGAAGCAACCCAAGTGCTGATTGAAAGATGAATGGATAAGCAAAATGTAGTAGTACATAATACACACACATATGTAAAACAGAGTATTATTCAGCCTTAAGAAGCAAATTCTGACATATGCTATGTGTACAAACCGCAAGAGCATTATGCTAACTGAAATAAACCACTCACAAAAGACAAATACTGGATGATTCCACGTAGATGCACTATCTAGAGTAGTCAAACACAAAGAGACAGAAAGTAAATGGTGGTTGCCAGGGGCTGGAGGTGGGGTCGGGGGAATGAATGGGAAGTTATTATTTAATGGGTACAGAGTTTCAGTTATGCAAAATGAAAAAAGTTCTGGGGAGATGGTGGTGATGACAGCATAATATTATAAATATACTTAGTACTACTGAACTGTAACATTTAAAATGTATTTCATGCTGTCTATTTTACCATAATTGAAAAAAAAATTTAATTCCAACTTTCCAAGTTAAGTGATCCTTTTGTAAATACTGGTTAACCCTAATTTACCTATAGTTAAACTTAACATGGCTGAAATCACCCTTTTGTTAGAAACAAATTAGATAATAGAGGAAAGTATGTTTACCTTTTGAGATTTTTTAAAAAATCACTGAAGGACTAACAGAAAAAAAGTCTATGGCTCTGGTACAAAGAGATCTCTAAATAGAAGTAACTGATTGCTTTATGGTTTAAAGAATAGATGAAGGGAGGGGTCAAATTCATTTGAGGTTTTTCCACGTGGACAACAACAAATTTTTCATCTGGAGATACGACTGCACTTAACACTGGTAACAGGCATCTGAGCTCTCCCAGTAATCCTGAATGAGAGTTTGCACAGTCCATGTGGGTATGTAGCTGGAAAGGTAGGTGGCTGTGGGGATCATCACCTCTAAAAAAAGAACTCAGAAAGTGGACCCTAAATTAGAGATTCTCAAAGCGCAATCCTAGACCATAAGTGGTTCTCAAAGGACAGCCTGAAAGCAGTGTCAGCATCATGGAAAACTCGTTAGATATACAAATCCCTGGATCCACCTCAGACTCAGGGCATAGGGCCCAGCAGTTTGCTTTAACAAGCTCTCCCAGCATGTCACTTTAAAAAAAAAATTTTTTTTATAAGATTTATTTGACACAGAGAGAGAGCTCACAAGTAGGTAGAGAGAGAGGGGGAAGCAGGCTCCCTGCTGAGCAGAGAGCCCGATGTGGGGCTCGATCCCAGGACCCTGAGATCATGACCTGAGCTCAAGGCAGATGCTTACCCGACCAAGCCAACCAGGCACCCCCCCACAGAGTCTTATTTAACAGATTTTGCTTATTTGTCAGTTTAGATTCCTAGTATTCCAATCTTAAGTCAATGTTATATCTTTAAATTATTTTATAATCCCAAACAGGGTTAAAATTTTAGGAAAGAAAAACAGTGTATGAATGTTTTAACTCTAAAAATACTCACCTTCCTGCCCAATAAACATATATTAATAACTAAAACAACCATTAGAATTAGCTAATACTTAGGGGAAATTTAAAGTTAAAATCAGTAACAGAGAACTATGCTAAAACTACAAGGGTTTGACAAGTTCACTGGAAGAAACAGGATAAAAATTTATTTTTTCCATAAAGAAATTTTGAAATATAGAAGTTATAACATAGAGTTGAAAGAAATGGACTTTGCCACTCAGGTACACCTGTGTGAGAGCTTTTGACTCTGTCATCTATCAGCACTAACATTTTGGCTAGTTCCTTTTTCTTTCCTAAGCCTCCACTTCTCCTTTGTACAACAGTCAATATTATGAGCCCACATCAACGAGATGGAAGGACTAAACAAAGCATGTAACTTAGCACAGTAATTGGCACACAGCTTATGCTCAAGTAAGTGTAGACTTCTTGCTAAGAAGAAAATCATATTAAAATGAGAATACAGTAATAGAACAATGAATATATTCTCAGAGCCTGGTAAAATGTCTTTCTGATATTTGTTTTTTTTTTATTTTAAAAACATTTTTATTAACATATAATGTATTATTAGCTGCAGGGGTACAGGTCTGTGAAACATCAGGCTTACACACTTCACAGCACTCACCATAGCACATACCCTCCCCAATGTCCATAACCCAACTACCTTCTCCCTCCCCCCTCTCCCACCCCTCCCGATCCCACCTTGTTTTCTTTCTGATATTCTAAGCTAAGAAAAAAAGTATTAAGACAATAGCAATACTGTGAATGTAGGGGGAAAGTTCTCCACAGCTTATGTGTAGCAAATACAGTTAGGTATAGACACTATATTCACCCCCCTTTCCCTGTCCATGAAAGCAGTCAGATATTCACTCAGTCTCTCTATAGGGAAGTACTTCACAAGAGTTTTAACTCATGCCTACCTTGTCTGCTAGACAGTATTCGAATGTGGATAAAAGACTCTTATTTTCTTAGATACCAAGATCATATTATTCATTTCTTCATTAAGGTAATTGCCAATAATGAAAATAAATTCCCACCTGAGTATCTATAATGTTATAGCAGATGCACATGTACTTTTGATTTTTCAAGTCTGCAGCAGCAGGTCATTAATCAGTTTTCTTATTCCTAAGGAAGATGAGCCAAATCTTCTAATGAGCAAATGCATATGTGTATCCCATTAGTCATTCACTTTCTTTTTTGCTAAACCTTCCTCAATATAAGAATTTCTTGAAACTACTGAACCCATTTCCATCCATTGCCATGTGGCTGAGAAGTGGCCAGTGTGCACATTCACAAGCACATACTGGGGCAGGAGTGGAGGAGGGGGGCAGAGGGAAGTCATTCGTTCATGTGCTATTAGAAACAGCTGATAGGATAAGGGGCTAGTATCCAAAATCTATAAAGAACTTAGCAAACTCAACACCCAAAGAACAATCCACTCAAGAAATGGGCAGAAGACACGTACAGCCATTTCTGCAAAGAAGATACCCAAATGGCCAATAGACACATGAAAAAGTGCTCCATGTCACTCGGCATCAAGGAAATGCAAATCAAAACCACAGTGAGATACCACCTCACACCAGTCAGAATGGCTAAAGTTAACAAGTCATGAAATGACAGATGTTGGCAAGGATGTGGAGAAAGGGGAACCCTCCTACACGATTGGTGGGAATGCAAGTTGGTGCAACCACTCTGGAAAACAGCATGGAGGTTCCTCAAAAAGTTGAAAATAGAGCTACCCCATGACTCAGCAATGGCACTACTGGGTATTTACCCCCAAAATACTAATTTAGTGATCCGAAGGGGTGCGTGCACCTGAATGTTTATAGCAGCAATGTCCACGATAGCCAAACTATGGAAAGAGTCTAGATGTCCATCAACAGATGAATGGATAAAGATGTGGGGTGTGTGTGTACACACACACACACACACACACACACAATGGAATACTATGCAGCCATCCAAAAACCCCGAAATCCTGTCATTTGCAATGATGTGGATGGAACTAGAAGGTATTACACTAAGCAAAATAAGTCAATCAGAGAAAGACAATTATCATATGATCTCTCTGATATGAGGAATTTGAGGCAAGGCATGGGGTTGTACGGGGTAGGAGGAAAAAAACTGAAACAAGATGGGACAAGGGAGGGAGAAAAATCACAAGAGACTGGGGGTTCCTGCGGAGTGGAGAGGAGGGATAGGGTGGCTGGGTAATGGACATTGAGGAGGGTATGTGCTATGGTGAGTGCTGTGAATTGTGTAAGGTTGATGATTCACAGACCTGTACCCATGGAGGAAATAATACATTATGTGTTAATTTAAAAAATAAAAAAAAAAAAGGAAAGAAAGAAACAGCTGATAGAATTACTGATAATTTTTACTTTCTTAATAATTTAAGTTATTCTTCAAACTTTCTATAATAAGCCTGTATTACTTTCAAAATTTGAAAATTTTAAGAATAGGTCTTACTTGATAACAAAAAGTCAACAGTTCATGAAGAAATGAAAATAAAAGAATAATGTTCTGAAGCTTGCTAAGGTCTTTTGACTACTCAAAAAGATAAAAACATAAAAATTAACTGTGATTGCCTACCACAAAACTATTTTATTTATAATTACGCCTGAAAGTTTTTCTTAAAGCATTATTAAAATTAAGCATGCTGGGGCACTTGGGTGGCTCAGACATTAAGCATCTGCCTTTGGCTCAGGTCATGATCCTAGCATCCTGGGATCGAGCCCCGAATCGGGCTCCCTGCTCAGCAGAGAGCCTGCTTTCCCCTCTTCCATTCCCCCTACTGGTATTCCCTCTCTCACTGTGTCACTCTCTATCAAATAAATAAAATAAAAAATCCTTTAAAAAATTAAATAAATAAAAATATATATATTGTTAAAAAAAAAAATTAAGCATGCCTCCAGAAAGGAGACTGACATGATTTTTAAATGATGGTTGGTGGAAAAGAGATCACCTTAACACAGCATGATGAAAAGTATATATGGTTTTAAAGAGGTAAGCTGTGTTTTGAATTCTTAGCTCCACTATATCCTAACAAGGTAGTAGGGGATGTTACTTAACTTCTCTATCAATTTTTACAACCATAAAATGAGAATATCAATTTCTTAAGTTTGCTATAAGAATTAAAGGAAGGGCCCCTGGGTAGCTCAGTTAGTTAAGCATCTGACTCTTGATCTCAGTGTCATGAGTTCAAGCCCAGTGTTGAGCTCTAAGCTGGGTGGGGAGCTTACTTAAAAACAAAAACAAAAACAAACTGGGGCACCTGGGTGGCTAAGTCCTTAAGTGTCTGCCTTCAGCTCAGGTCATGATCCCAGGGTCCTGGGATCGAGCCCCACATCGGGCTCCCTGCTCAGTGGGAGGCCTGCTTCTTCCTCTCCCACTCCCTCTACTTGTATTCCCTATCTCGCTGTCTCCCTCTCTGTCAAATAAATAAAATCTTAAAAAAAAAAAATTAAAGGGAAAAAATATGGGTACAACTCCTCACAGACAAAAGCCATTAAACAAGGACAGTATAACTATTGAAGTGAAGAAACATTGTCCAAGTAAGTTAGATAGGAGGTAGGGGATCAGCCCTAATGTTTTCTACTATACAAGTGAGCCATACCTACTTTACACTTACAACACACAATGGAATTTACAGGAAAACTTAGATTTTAAATCTAAGCCTTTTCCAGTTGTCAGGAATTAAATAGTATCCAAAGTTCTAAAGTGTTATACCAAATATAATTCAAAAGAAGTAATCATTCAAAACATTTAAGAAAGTATATTAATAATCTTTTTTAAAATTTTAGAATAAATTTACTAACATACCTGCTAAAATAATTCCTTATAAAGGTAACACACTTTTGTTCTTTGAAACTTTGTTACAAAAGTAGAAGCAATAGAGAAACCAAAATGCTTTTACTAAAGTAGCAGGGGAGGTTGCAGAGGAAGCTCCAGGGGAAAAATACTTAATATTAAGACTTAAATAATACTTAAAATATACTTAATATTAAGACTATAGAGAAAATAATTAATCCTTCACATCATATGGTGACATCTAAGATACCTTCAGTGTCAAAAAGGTTTGATTCTATGACTTTTGTCCTATATACTATGTTTAGAAAGATCCTACCATGTAAACAAATGAACAAAGACCTGTCTGCAGTGCTACAATATGGATATGTTTTTCCTTAAAGGAAAAACATATATACAAGAGTCATTACACACGGAGAGCAAAAACTTAATGTCCACTAACAGAGGAACAGATAAATAAAATGGGATATATCCGTACCTGGAATATCATAGAGCAACTAAAAATGAACTAGATTTACACAAGATTTAAATCTTGTATAATTTGACTAAAGCAAACAAGTAACTAAAGAGTACATGCAGTATGGTACCACAGCTATAGAAAATCTGCCCGTGTGTGTGTGTGTGTGTGTGTGTGTGTGTTTGTGCGTGTCTATCTCTGGAAGGGTAGGTTCCAAGTCCATAGGACATGGACAAACAGGAATTTAGTTTTATCTGGAATGTTCTCACCTTTTAATGGGAGGCAGTACTTATGTATTACATGTTGAGCACTTTAAAAAGGAAGAAGAGAGCATGAAGTCTTCCATCATAAATGTTGAATCCTTTCTTTTACTAGCCAAATAAGGTATTTACAACTATAAATTGTTGGGATACTATTTGCTAAAATGTGTCAGAAAATGGAAAATAAACCATCATAAAGTATTTATGAATGTTAACAAAAAATGGCAAGGGTTAACTTATATTAAAAGAGTATTTACTCCTCCACCCTCACCTTAACAAGGTCAGGATTTAAAGCTCCAGAAGTCAGCTCTCAGATGTGACTCAGGACAAGATAATATCATGCTCAAAAACCATCCTCAAATCACCCAGACTGACAAATATCTCTCACTTCAGCTCTAACAGAATTATGAAATTAAGTGATTTAGCTATGCTTCTGATATTTTCTATTTATACTTACTTAATTCTGAAAGACTACAACACATTACCTCTAATCTATCTAGCCACATGAAAATTCAAAGGAGAAAATATATGAACTAAAAAGGAAGCAAATTACTCTTCAACACTTCAGTACTGAATCTGGCAAGAGACAGACCTTATGCTGGTGTTTGTGGAATCGAGAACTAAAGGAGTATCTTCTTAAGATACAAGGTGGTGTTAAGCAAGGAAAATTATTCAGACTTCACCGAGCTGAGAGCTGTTTGGCTCCGCAAGTGACAAAATCAGAATATATAATTATGTTCTTTTTAGTTTCTCATAAGGAAAATACAATAGAAGCCCTGCTGTCTGAGGCACTGATTACTGGGAAAGTCCTCTAAAGTTACATTCCTGAATCCAACAATTTGTATCATCCCAAAATATATGAAGAGCATCCATTCGGCAATACTGTAGTGTAGGACACAACCTTTTCTCAGAGCATGAATCAGCTAGCTAAAGTATTGTCTTTCTTGCAAAAACCACAGATGTAATTGTCTATAATCTCTATAAAGTACAGTGAAAACTTAAGAGTTATGCAAATTCAATGCAGAATCTAAATTTAATGATTCTTTCCCAAATCCTTTAGATTCATCTTGCCTACAGTTAATTCAAGAGCAACTTCCTTTAATGACACCTTTACTGAATCTTTCCAAAGCATGCAACTTAGATTGTCACTGAAATCTCTCCCCTTTTTAGTACTTTCTTTTCCTAAAGTTCTGTAGTAGTTGATTATACTGCATAATTACAGCAACCAGCACAATGGGCATCAACAGATTTGGGAACAAACCCAAATGACTTGGTAAACTGACAGCACAACAAGTGTCCGATGTACAAGGGCATCATGGAAAGTCACCCATCACCTGTGAGTCTGGTCTGCTTTAGAGAAGGTTTTAAGAGGGTAAGGGGGCAGTTAATTGACTAAGTGTGAGAAGAGGGAGTGCCTGAGGAAAGCATGTCTGCATTGCACCTCGTGCAATGTTAGATTACACTTAGTAATCACCAGATCTGTTCTTCAGTCTGCATATGGTAAGGAATACAACCACCTAAGCTCCGGGCTGCACCCGTGGGTTCAACTAACCCTGAGCAATTTCCCTGGGCCAGTACTAAGTGTTGGAGACACAAATAATGGGTTATGCAGAATTTCTCAACAACAGCAGTGCTGAAATTTAGGGCCGCCAAATTCTCTGTTGTGGGGGCTATCCTGTGCATTTGTGGGATTAAACATCCTATTACCCTCTAGATGCCAGTAGCACTTTGCCTGCGCTGGGACAACGAACAGTGTCTTCGGACATTGGTAAACGTCCACTAGGGGGCAAAATTGTTCCTGATTGAGAACCACTGAATTAGGATGGAGCAGGAGCTTTTTAGCGTCTAGTAAACTTTGTTGGGACTCCAGATCCATTAAGATCTTTGTTGTCTTGTCTGAAATTCAGAGAAGCAACCTGCTAATGGCCAGAACTGGCTGCATGATTCATCAGGCTATAATGAAGGACATAATGAAAATGTGGGCCCCTCATTCAAAAATCACTAGGAATTTCAAGACTGTTACAGCAGAGCATTATTAAGCCAAGCATGGGGACCTGAGCTACTGTAGAAGGAACACATCCATAAAGCCACCGTGCCAATGGTAACTAGTCACAGGCAGGGGAGGAGTACCAGTACCAATAACCTGAAATTCCAGGGGCTCTTTCTACCAAATTCAGAGTTAGTTTAATACCTATTAGATCTCAATGAGTCAAGAGGTTTTAATATTTCAGGTCTCTAATTATTCCTTATCATATTTTTTCACTAATAGCCCCTATACACAGAAAAAAATATAACACATAATGGTGAATTAACCTTTCACCTCAATTTTTTAAAAAATAAGATTTTCAACAGAAACCTGCTAAATTAGATTGACAGTTCAAATTATAGGACCATGAAATCATTTGTGCTTTATTAAAAACAAAACCATGAGGAGTTTATTATGTTTTATTAGCAGCATCTGTCTCCTGTCTTGAATGCTAAAGAAGATATTAATGATGTTCTTTTGCCATTTGGGAACAGACAGACAGTCTTTCCTCAAAAATTACTTTTGGCAATGGATTCTTTAAATTATCCTTGCCATTTGGCAGGTTTTTTTGACTCCAGGTGTGGAAATTAGCATTGTGTTTATAGTATGATCAAGGGAAATATAACCACTTAGTATAAAATGTCAGAATGTGTGTGGCTTAAAGAAGGGGTGTTTATATTTTCCTACCACAGGTGTGTGACCACCATGAACCTCAAATCTGGCTCAGCTATCATCAGTTTGGTTTTACCTGCTCAAGATCACTATGGCATACTTCCTCTTTTATTTCTTTTCCTTTGCCTTTTATAACATCCTTCCAAATGTAAACAAGGAAGATAATGTGACATAAGATTTCTTCCAAACACACGTAGCTGGTTAGTACTTTGGTTTGGTAATGTTCCCAGAAACAGATCACAAGCTTCCCAACAAGGGTTTGGAATCCAATTTTACGATCCCAGAACAGGGAGTGTCCAGGACGTCACTCTTCAGTAGTGGAAGACGTGCACCTCTGAAACACAGGCTGAATGACAATGCTATTAGGAGGACATGCTGGGTAATGTCTGACAGGTATCTCTTCCAATTCTGTGCTTTCTAGTTTCTAACCTCAAAGGTGTTAGTAAGAAAAATTCCTTCTAAAGAGATTTCTGTGATCCTTCAGACATAAGGGGACACTAAGAAAATATGGAATGGCAGCTATAGATAAAAAGAAAAGTTTTTAACACATAATCAAAAGAAATATACAAAGGATAGCGACTAAGAAACTGTTTGCAAAGAGGGTAGCCCAAATCATCAAGAGTTTTTACTAAATAATGGGGAAACAAAAGTGAGTAAAATGAACTGCTACCTGTTAGGCTGAGCAAGGTCTAAACTTTACAAGAGAGTGGAAGGGCTGGACTGACGCTTTTTGGAGCAGAGAATCCCACTTCCCAACCTCTTCCCCATGCTTAGAATGTGACAGGCAATCAAGAAATATTCATTGAGTGAATAAAATCAGTTAACACCTCAAATAATGTTAAGGAAAAAAAGATGCTTTTTTAGAAATATAAAATAAATTGACACATAGTGGATTAGAATCTGACTTCTCATTCCTTATATGAAACCTGCTTTTAAAAATTCAGAAAGTATGCAAATTAATTACTTTTAGCACACCCACTGGTTACTCTGTTGGTAGGCTAACCATGATAATAATTAATACTTCTGCAGACCTTATAATGTGCCACACACAGTTCTCATAGCTTTACCCATTCAATCATTCAATCTTCCAAATAATTCCCCGAGACAGACATTGTAAGCATCTGCATGTTACAGGAGAGGAGAGTGAAACACAAAGAGGTCAACTAAGTTGCCTAAAGTTGCAGAGCTGTGACTAAAACCCAGGCAGTCTGTTTCTAGAGTCCACGGTCTTAGGCTCTTTTTATGCCACACACATAAAGAAAATAACAGGATAAAAAACTAGCAAAAAGCATCGCCTTCCTGTTCTTACTCATAACGAGCATGTCATAACTTCACAAATCTAGGGAAAAATTAAACTTCTGTATGCTGCCAATACAGTATAAGGCTGTCCTTTGGCCAACTCAGAGCAAAACAAGATGAATGGTTAGTTTTTTTCAGTACAGGTGAAGAGCTAAAGATCTTTTTGTTTTGTTATTACTGTCTGTGACTCCTTTTGCCTCTTTTCACATCTTTCCAGCAGTCTTTCCCAAACTCTTCTAAAAGGAATTACAGCAAAAATGGGTGCATTGTATCCTCAGCCCTAATTCACAGAGGTCGTTTCGAACTGCTGCTGCTTCTTTGAAAGTGGCTGCTATAAACACATGTTGCATTAACTCCAGCACCCTGTGGTACTTCAGAAGTTCCTCAACTGAGATGGTTGGTCCCTCCTCCCTCTCAGCTTACCTGGTCTCTGGGGAATTGCTGACACATTCAGAGTGCCTGACAAAAGAGAATATTATATGGAAATATGATGTTTAAAGGAAATAGCTTCATTTTTTATGTTTAACCCTTATAAAATTATGAAAACCATGAGAGTCTCTGGTAGGTGTGTCTACCAAAATTTCTCTTTTCATTATTGCTACCTATGTCCTTAAAGCCACCATCAATTCCCACAGAAATTAAAATAGGCAGCTCTCTAGACAAAATCACTGAGCGTATAGCCAATGCCTACGTCAGAACCCTGTCAATTTGTGCAACTGTGTAGTATAATCTGAAGAACGGACTAGGAGGTTATCACAGATAGAGATGGTAATTCAACACCGAATAATTACAAAAGGTTACCAGGAATCTTTACATCTTACAACTGCCTTCCGAGACAGCAGTGTCTCCATCTTAGAGATAAGACTGAGTTAAGCTGTGTTAAGTGACTTACCAACAAGCACACAGCATCACAGCCTGGCTTTGAACCCACTCAAGTCTGTCTTTTTGCAAAGCTGATGGCACTGTATTATGTAAAACCTATAACAGTAAGCCACTCATACATTTTATTCATACCTACAGATACATATAATTACATAATGAAAAATTTTTTAAATGAAAATATCATTGGACTGTGGGTATGTTCTTTGGAGCTTACTTCACTCCTGTATGAAAAAAAGGATGAGGAATTCACTTTTAATGAGCTCTTGAAGTCTGCAGCTCCACACACTGCACATACTCTGTCCCATTCACGCCTCACCATACTGGTGTGGGGCAGACTTCAGCACCTGACTTTACAGCCAGAGACTTAAAGTTTAGGAAGAAAATTAAACAACTTGCTCATAGTTACACAAACAGCAATTAGTCAGGCTTGTATTTATACTGAAACAAATAATTTCAAGAGAAAATGCAGTCTACTGAGAGAGAAGCATATCTATCTATCTACAGAACATATCTACACTCAAACATTGTATAACACCAATTTCCTGCTTCCTTATTAGGTGTTTGATTGTATCTGTCTAGATGATACAAGCTCCTGAAGACAACAGGAACCTTTGTTTTTAAAAACTTCATATACGGGGCGCCTGGGTGGCTCAGTCAGTCAAGCATCTGACTTCCGCTCAGGCAATGATCTCAGGGTCCTGGGATGGAGACCCACATTGGGCCCCTTGCCCAGCAGGAAGTCTGTTTCTCCTCCCTCTGCCCCCTGCTCATGCTCTCTGTCTCTCAAATAAATAAATCTTAAAAACAAAAACAAAATACTTTATATATGCTACATGGCCCTTACTACGGTAACATGCAAGTAATAAACTTCTGATAAACATTTGTCAAATAGTGGATGACGATGCAGGTCTGACCCAGAGATAGGCAAAATTCATCATAGAACTTATGTGGTGAGTATATAATATGCTAATTAAATGTAAAGTACAAACTGCTAACCTCTGCGGAGATCTCTAGCTCTTACAAATTTACAGTAGGGAAACTGTTTATCTATTCTGTAAAAGGGTAAGATTCTACAACTCAGTAAACTAATACACCAAAACATCAAGTTGAGGGAAAAAAAAAGATCTAAGAATTCCATAAAAAGACTCCATCTGAATAATTTAAAAATCAAGTATTAGACTCATCCTAGTTTACAAAAGATATTTCCTGAATTACAGCCTTCCTATATAAAATTATTAGCATAAAACTATACTAGATCCAGACAATCTCTTTTTCAGAGATTATAATAATAAAAAACCTGATGCAAATGACTGTTTTGGGAAGACTGTTTTCTAAGATAACTGAATTAAGAAGTTGATAAAAACTCCAGGGGCGCCTGGGTGGCTCAGTGGGTTGAGCCTCTGCCTTTGGCTGGGGTCATGATCTCAGGGTCCTTGGATAGAGCCCTGGGTCAGGCTCTCTGCTCAGCGGGGAGCCTGCTTTTCCCCCCAACCAGCCCAGCCCCCCCCCGCCGCCCTCCCTGGCCCCTCTGTATGCCTCTCTGCCTACTTGTGATCGCTGTCAAATAAATAAATAAATAATCTTTAAAAAGGCGAACAAACAAAACAAAACTCCAAAACTCTAAGTAAACATCTTATAGGGAAATATGTCTGTATTGCTGCTGGTATAAATTAACAAGTAATGAAGCATACAAGAGAATTTTTAAAAGGGATATTTCTCACATTATTTACAAGTCTACTTAATACCTATAATTTATTCTTATCTGGGTACTTCAGAATATTAGAACAAAAACTATACTTGTCCCACTCAAGACAAGAAACAGTTTCCAACACAACTCATATATTAAGTGTCTTTAAAAAAGAAAAAAAAGCTAATCCTGGTATTATTTAAATGGTTAACTCAACCTGTTCATTCACAACTTTAGAATCTCATTTTTTTAATAAAATTATGAATAAATTCAGTAAAATAAAAATCTCATGTGTTTTTATTCATAAGCACAGATAGAAACACATAATGATGTCTACAGTTCATGTAAAATCAAAGATAAATCCATATGACTATAAATAGTGCACATATTAATATTTCTGTTCACTAATGAAATACTAGGTTCCTTACCACCAGGAACAACCTTTATCTTACTCAGTACCTTTATATACCTGACATCAGATAATTAAACTAGACTCTTTAAAAAGCTGAGAAGCTTATCTTCAATAAAACAATTAGGCTAAATAAAATAAGCCTCTGACTGTTTTCTCTTAGCCCTAATGTGGTACCACCCAAGTAGATAAGTATACTTTTTTTAAATTACTGAGATATAATTCATGGGCCATAAAACTCAACCATTTGAAAGTACACAATTCAGTGGTTTTAGTATACTGACAAGGTTGTGCAAAATCACCACTACTACAGAATATGTGGGGAGTATATAATACGCTAATTAAGTGTAAAAGTACAAACTGCTAACCTCTGCGGAGATCTCTAGCTCTTACAAATTTACCTAAGTAGGGAAACTGTTTATCTCTTCTGTAAAAGGGTAAGATTCTACAACTCAGTAAACTAATATACCAAAACATCAAGTTGAGGGGAAAAAAAAAAATCTAAGATTTCCATAAAAAGACTCCACATTTTTCATTGCCCAAAATAGAAATCCCAAACCGCTTAGTTATCACTTCCCATTGAAGCCCCAGCCAACCTCAGATCTACTGCCTGCCTCTACTTACTAGCCTATTCTGGACATTCACTCTAAATGGCATCCTACAACATGAAGCCCTTTTGTGCCTGGTTTCTTTCCATATAGCATAATCTTTTCATGGTTCATACATGTTGAACCCTTTAGTATTTCATTCCTTTTGAAAACTGAAAAATAGTCTATTGTATTGATATGCTACATTTAATTTTTTTAAAAAGATTTTACTTATTTATTTGACAGAGATCACAAGTAGGCAGAGAGGCAGGCAGAGAGAGAGGAAGGGAAGCAGTCTCCCTGCTGAGCAGAGAGCCCAATGATACGGGGCTTGATCCCAGGACCCCGGGATCATGACCTGAGCCGAAGGAAGAGGCTTTAACCCACTGAGCCACCCAGGTGCCCCTGATATTAAACATTTAATTTATCCACTCACCAGGTGATGAATGTTTGGGTTATTTCCATTTTTTTTGTACTATAAATAATAATGCTATGAACAGTTGTATACAAGTTTGTATGACTATCTGTTTTTAATTCCCTTGGGTATGTACTGGGAGTGTCTATGCTATGCCTATGGTAACTTGATGTTTCACTTTCTGAGGAACTGCCCAACTGCTTTCCATTACAAGTGAACCATTTTACACTGCCTCCAGCAGGCTGTGAAGGTTCCAATTTCTCCACATTCTCACCATCACTATCTTCTGGGTTTGTTTGTTTCTTAGCTTTTAATTCTAGCCAACCTGTTGGAGAAATGGTTATCTCACTGTGGTTCTGATCTGCATTTCTCTAATGATGATACTGAACATCTTGTCCTGTGCTCATTGGTCATTTGTATATCTTATTTGATAAATGTCTATTTAAATCTTCTACCCATTTTTTAAGCTTATTATCTTTTTATGATCTAGTCATAAGCATTCTGTAAGCATTCTGGATACTAGACCTTTATCAGGTATATGATTTACAAATATTTTCTCCCATTCTGTAGGTTGCCATTACATTTTGGTGATAGTATCCTTTCACGCCTAACAGTTTTAAATTTTGATGAAGCCCAATTTATCTTCTTCTTTTGTATCTGTGCTTTTGGTATCATTTCTAAGAAATCACTCTCAAATCTAATGTCTATAAGATCTTCCCCCTATGCTTTCTTCTAGAAGTTTTATAGTTTTAGCTAATCCTTTTCTCAAACTAATTTTTGAATATAGTATAAAGTAAGGGTCCAATTTCATTCTTTGGTATGTAGATTATCCGTTGTCCCAGCACCATTTCTTGAAAAGACTATTCTTCCCCCTTGAATGATCCTGACACCCCTGTTAAAAATCAACTGACCATAGATTTATGGCTTTATTTCTGGACTCTAATTTCATTCCACCGATCTACAAGTGTAGCTTAATGCCAGTACCAAGTGTTTTTAATTATTATAGCTTTGCAATAACTTTTCAGGTCAGGAAGTTTTAAGTCCTCCCCTTTGTTCTTCCTGTTCAAGACTGTTTTGGCTACTCTGAGTTCCTTGCACTTCAACATAACATTCAGAGTCAGCTTGTTATTTTCTGAGAAAAAGGAACCTATAATTTTCATGAGGACTACACTGAATCTGTAGACCAACTGAGAAGTATCGCCATTGTAATGATGGCATCTTAATGATTAGATCTTCCAATCCATGAACATAGGGGTATTTTTCCATTTATTTAGGTATACTTTAATTTCTTTCAACAATATTTTGTTTTCAACATACAAGTCTTATTATCATTATGATCTGATCGCTCTATCATTATGATCTGACACTTAAGGAGGGGGTAATACATAAGCCTTCATTTAGAATGTCAATAAAACCCAATTTTTTATTTAAAGAATAATCTATAAACTATCCTTTATGATAAGTAAAACACATATATGAAGAGTCTTAAGATTTTCGGAGTTGGAAAACTTCTGTTTAACATTTCTGTAAACAGGCACTGAGAAGCCAGCACTAGGAAAGATACATAGAACACTGTGCCCATCCTGGCAGATTTACAGAGAAGGTATACATGTGTCTGTACATGCATGCATGTGACAGATGAAAGGACAGAGGGATGGACAGACATTAAAAAAAAAAAAAAAAAAGACCTCAACACTGTGCTATTAACACTTACTGTCTTTTATGATTGGAGAAACCAAAGCCCCAAATCACTATGTCATCTAAATAAAGTAACATAGTTCATTAGTTCAGCATGAGCTGAACAAAAATTTGCATTGAGACTTAAAAGAAAGAGGACAATTTAACACAATGTAAGTGTTATCCTCTGGCTCGGTTCCCTAGTTGCTATTTATCACAGATTTTTATCATTTAGTAGATATTAATATACTATTTTCAAGTATAGTGCTAAACTGCTAGAGAAACAATGAAAAACAGGACAGAAATCAGAAAGCCTGTCCTCATGTGTCCTCTTTGCCTTTCTTTCTTGTCAATAAGAGGTAATTCTGATGTGGAAAATACTACCTTTCTAAAAGTTGCTCCTAGTTTTGTTGTAAATACCCCCCAATCCTTCTATCTCGTGGAGTCTCTCATAAGAGCAAGTCATGAACATCAAGATCTTCTCAATAATGTGGTTTCTGGCCAGTGTCCCTGGGCAGCTTCCTGTTTCAAAGGTTTGCAGGCAGAGCTGCTAGGTACCAATTTGCCCTTAGAATAAAATAAAAGGAACATAGTTCTGAGTTCCATATTACTAGAATTGTATTTCTTCTACAACTACTGGCACAGAATTTTACCTGTCGGCACCTATTTGGAGAATTACCACTCCCCAATCCTCTGCCCATGTTGTTTAGAATGGGTATGACTAATACAGCACCATAAACCCTTATCACACATACTGGTTCAGGGGTGGGCACATAAAGCAGACAGGCTCGTAATAGCCTTCTCTGAAACTCTGTTGGGAGGTATTAGGAATGGAGTACTGCAGCGCCATTAGTGCTCCTGAGTAGTAAAATTTAAGGCAAAACTAGACATCTAATAGCCTTGGTAACATACAGGGAGAGCCAAGTTGAGAATAAAACCTACATATTCATGCACACAGACCAGAAGGAATCTTATGTAACTTACATAAGCTACCCTGTCCCTCATTTTTAACTTAAGCTACATTGAGCTGTTTCCAAAATACAATCCAAAAGTGTCCTGATTAATGCATAATCTCCTAAAATTAAATTCCTCATTCAAATAACTAGTGAGCTTCAGGCACTTTACCTAGGTCCTGGGTATGATAAGGTGAATAATGGTTTAAATAATATAGACCAAAAAAATAATAATAATACAGGGCATTTCCTAATAAAATACATTTTAAAGAAAATCTTGAGGCATAGAAATAATATTTTTCTTATGCAGAAATCTTAAAATCCATTGAAATACAGGGTAATGAGTGATTAAAAATATGCACCTAAATCAAAACAGGTTTGAGCTCTGACTTGTTGCCACTTACCAGGCAGGGAGACCATGTTTTCTCCACCTCATTTTTCTTATCTCCCAAACAGTGTACTAGTAACAATAGTAACTACTTCGGAGGATTGTTGTAGGATTGAGAGAGATAATAATACCACGTAAAAATCTATGCACAAAGTAAATGTAAATGCTCCTGAAATGATCGCTCTTTTTTATTGATTTCAAATAAACTGCTGACAGATAAATTAAAATTTTTTTTAAAAATGTTTGCTTTTCAAGCCTCCTCTTCAAAAGCAGTGAGAAGTTACATGACATTGTTCTCTCTTTGCTGCCAGAAATGTCATCTGCAGGTAACTGGACTCATATTTTAAAACATATTTTTCAAAAAACCACTACAGAGTTGAACAAACGTTTAACAGGACTATTAAGCAAGAAATAGAAAAATATACATAATTATTACATAAATGATACTGAGGATATTTCAGTAATTCTTAGGAAAGGACTAGAAAGACTGTTAGTAAGTTATTTCAAAAAGCAAAATTAAAACATTTTTCACAGAATATTTTTGGAAAAATATGAATTTCTAATGACTTTCTGAGGCAGATACATCTAAACATACAGCAGCTAATGAGAACACCACAAACACACCAATCTTCACATCTAAGGTTCCAACTACAACTGCCATTTGTTTTAAGACTACCAAAGCCCCTGTAGCCACAGCCCGTGACACACGTTTGGATTTCATAAGGCTCATCTTTCTTAATGGAAGATTTTCACACTACATTTGAGGTGTGCACACCTGGGATATGGGCGCACTCTGAATTATAATCTATTTCCCATAATTATCAATAAAAACCTACTCATTCTTAAGTGGTATTTCCGAGTTAGACATTAGCGAGGGTTTGCTTGAAAATAAATCATGTATTTTATAGCTTTTATACTGGAAATTCCATTGTACTCATAAATGCTGTTCCTCAAAATTAAACTATTATTTTTTATTTTTATTTTTTAGAGATTTCATTATTTATTTGACCCAGAGAGAGTGGGTACATAGGGGCGGGAGCAGTGAAGAGGGAGATGCAGACTCTGTGCTGAGCAAGGAGCCTGATGCAGGGCTTGATCCCAGGACCGGAGCCAAAATCAAGAGTCAGGTGTTTGACTGAGCCACCCACGTGCCCCCAAAATTAAGTTTTTAAATTGGGTCCAACATGTTAAAGAGACCAAAAGAAAACAGTAACTGCCAACACACAAATAAATTCCAAATAGTCTCGATAAAATCCACATAGACTATAAATATACCCATTTGCCCTTGCAAAGTGGGTCATTCAGCAGTAATCATTATGCACTGAATTACACCTCCTCCTCATCAACCACTTGGTGGGGTTCCCTGGCTTCAGGATGACTGAATCCCACACAAAGAAGCCTTCTCCTGCGGCTGGCATTCCATTTCCTCCTCCAAATCTCAGGGTTCAAAGGTCAGACATCAACATCCCCTCCTTCCACAGGAGTAGAAAGGCAGCCAGACACTGATGGACCTAGTGGCTGTTAGGCAGGGACTGTATCCGGTGGTGGGAATGCAAAGATATGTAGCACTGTCATTCGTGGGACAGGAGTGTGAAAATCCAACGGAGAGTGACGCAAAGCTGCACTGGCCTGGTGCGGGAGCACGGAGCATGAAGGAGCCCTGCTCTGTGCCCTCAGAGATAAAAAAGAGTTCTGAGGAAGGCTGGAGGGCGGGTCTTGTTTGCCTGCTCTGTGAAAGGCCACATTTATTCCCTCTTCTTTGAGCAGCTTCTCCTTTGTGAACCTGCTACCTACTGCAACAACCTGAATAAAATCATCTCCCTACTTGTTCAGTGCATTTTGTCTTCCACAAAAGGTATCATCTTGCTTTGCCTGTTGTCCAAGGAAAGGGAGCAACAATCTCCCTTGGTTCACATGTAAACAAACACATGTCTTGGGGGGCAGGTCCAACCGTTTTGACAGGGCAGCCAGCCACAGTGTGAGATGAGACCTGGCTCTCACCACTGAACCCGGCTTCTCCTGCCCCATCAGAGCAAAGGTGATTCCCTCCGTCGTGGCGGACCCGTGAGGCTGTGGCCCAGGTTTTAAGAAAGCCATATGCTCTGAGCAGTGGTCTCATGAAAGCTCCTGCTTCGGTCACCCGAAGGCTTCCCTGCAACACTCCCAAAAGTTTCATTCTATGACAACACACCACGTGCACACTTACACACCTGCCAGACACATTTACACAATGCACTATCCTCGCAGAAATCAAAGGGGACACACCCATGAGTGAACACCAGGTTGAAGAGGCTTCCACGTAGATTTAAAAGATAAATAAATAGTGTCCCAAATTGGTCCTAAGAGAAAAACAGAAGCAACTGATAAAACAGAACAATGGTTAAAGAAGGAGTCAGAGAACTGCAGCCTATAGGCCACATTTAATGGGCCTCTTATTTTTGTAAATAATAAAACCTAACAGGCATGAAAAAATAAGCTTTGGGTTTTATTGGCACAAAGCCGCATTCATTCCTTGACATACTGTCACTGCCTTCATGCCATAAGGGCCGAGCTACGGAGCTGCAAGGCCCAAAGCCATGCGCTCACTATCCCGCCCTTTCCAGAAAAAGTTTGTCAACTCCTGGAATCAAGCATCAAAATTAATTCCTTTCTACTCAAAAGAGAAAAGACCCAAACCTATTCTGCTAAAAAGCAAAATCAGAGTATTACTGTAACTACCTTCTCATTTGTTCTTTCAGATGAAACAGCACTTTACCGCACTCTGTAGACACCGTACTCTTGTGCAACACAATACAATACCAGCATCTACTGGACATAGCAGGAAGAAACAGTTAAACGTTTCTATTTCGGTCTTTTTTTTTTTTTTAAATGGGCGGGGCTTAAAGGTAAACAATGAACTGTGTTAAATTTCCTAATGAAGAATCGTATCAAAAGTCCTTCATAGGGGGCACCTGGGTGGCTCAGTGGGTTAAGCCTCTGCCTTCAGCTCAAGTCTTGATCTTAGGGTCCTGGGATCGAGTCCCACATCAGGCTCCCTGCTCTGCGGGGAGACTGCTTCCTCCTCTCTCTCTCTCTGCTTGCCTCTCTGCCCACTTGTGATCTCTCTCTATCAAATAAATAAAATCTTTAAAAAAAAACAAAAAAAAAGGCCTTCATAGCACATAGAAAATCCCTATTATGCTACTGGTTCTCAAATTTAATACATTCTCTTTATGAGGCAATTTTTACATTTTTCTTTGCAGAGTTCGCTGATTGGATTAAATAGCCAAGCTCAGGAACTGCTGAATCCACTGCCTCATCAGCTCCAACCCATGTAATCTCCCCGCCTGGGAGGTCAGGAGGCATGGTCACTTGGGGTGCGTTGCTCCCCAAGGATGATGGAGTCTTGGCTCTAGTAAAATGAACTGGAAAGATCACCTTAAGCCAGATTGCCAAGGAACTTTATGACACGTTAAGGAACTTCTTTCTGAGAAGGAGAGGGACTGATCCTGTATGTTGGGGTGATAACTTTGGAGGCCAGAGGCTATGGAGATGAGAGGGAAGATACCAAAACCTGAGCAGTGTGGAAGGCACCATTACCCAGGTCAAGGGGTGACCACCACAGAGCTAACCCAGGCAATGACGGTGAGAGTAGGGAAGAGAAACTACACTCTTCCCAAGGAGGAAGCAACTGAACTAAATTAGTCAACTGACTTTGAAGGTGCGCCTTCTTGTTATTTCTATTTTATAGTGGTTTTGTATTCTTTCCTTTTAAAAAGGAAATTTCTTAAGGAAATCTGATAGGTCCTCAGCTCCCTAGGAACATAGACCATGCTTCCCTATGTCTTTTTTCAGTTTCTACATCTAAAGTGCAGGGAGAGGCAGCGTGAGATGCAGAGCTGGCCGGTTGGAGGGAGGACAGGGGAGAGTCTGCGGAGGGGGGGCTCAGATCCTGCTTCTCTCACCGCCTAGCTCTTCAGTCTTGCTAGCAGTCCATTTTCTCAACACAATATGGATCATAATGTGTAATTTTGGTTTTAAGACTAAGAGACAATATATGTTTGCACAGAGGCATCCATTTACAAAAACAGACATTCAGTAAAGAGGAATTGTTACTAGTATTTTCGCACTAGTATTATTCAAATATGAATAATCAATGTTCAGACAACCTAAAAAAGGTCTTTGCTTTTATAGAAAGTTGGTTTGGAAAGTCTCTGTCCACACCCACCCTTTAGGCAAGTGCAGTTACTGGATTCAGTTCTCTAAAAAAAAAAATAAATAAAAAATGAATGAATTTTAAGCTTTATTTTATTCTAGAAGATGTGCAACAGGAGTTATTTTCAAGAAAATATCTTAAAAAGTTCAGGGAGGGAAAATAGTATACTGAAAATGTGAGACACTTAAACAGCACTTTCCTGTGGTTCTAGCTTCAGAAACCTAGCAATTTTCTCCTCAATCTATCTTGCCAAGTATACATCTCCTTACTGAAGGTTACTACACTTCAAGCAACACAGATGCTGCAAAGTTAACTAAAATGCCCATCTATGTTCAGTGTTTGGTAAGGTACTGATTAAAAACACTGCTCAGTGGGTAAATCAGAGGGGTCAGAGGGCGTAAGGCAGAGTGGTAAGGGAAGGAGAGAAATAATGTTGACCACTTTATCTCCCAAACAGAAGGTGAATTTAAAATATTTTAAAAAGGTAAGAGTGATTCCTTTGGTTTAAGACTGGTTTATTTGATAGAAAGAGAAAGAGAGAGAGCTGGAGCAGGGGGAGATGCCGAGGGAGAAGAGAGAATCTCAAGCAGATTTCCCAGTGAGCAAGGGGCCTGACTTGGGGCTTGAACTCACAACCCTGAGATCAGGGCCAAGGCTGAAACCATCAAGAGTTGGATGGATGCTTAACCTACTGTACCACCCAGGAAACCCTTCCTTTAGTTTTTGAGAAACATACTAGAAGATCTCTCCTAACATGTGTAAACAGGCAGGTTTTTTTTTAGCACGTGACATGGTTATTAATATTCTGATTCTAGAGCCCATCAATGGAACTATCCTGTCACCACTAAAAAGTCCCAACATTTTTAAAGAGAGCTCATATGCCCTCCACTTTAAGATGGAAAAACTGGGCTTTCTTCAGGATCTTCCTCTCACCTTCTCCAAAGACGAGGTAACTGTTAAAGAGCACAGCAACCTGTCTTATCTCAAGAAAAAAAAAAAATGCCCAAACTATGGTTTTATTTACAAAGCAGACTACCCCCTCTGCTAAATGATGGAGTCACTGTTCAGTTGGAAATGAACTGCCTGGAAGCAGCAACAAAGGAAATACATTCTTTTTGAAATATCTACCCAGTTGGGTCTTTTTACTCCTGCTTGACTGTATTAAATACAGAGCATTAAAAAACATGATGAACTTCACAATGTGTTGGGGGAGAAAGAAAACTCTGAGGCAGTCAAAATTCCTTCAGCATGGATTTTTTTTAAATGAAATATGGATTTAAGTACACCTTAATAAGAAAGCAGAAAAGATGAGCCTTCAAGAATTACCTACCAACTTATGAGCCAATCTGGAATTTTAATATAAATCAAGGAAAATGGCTTGAAAGCCTATACATAATCCAAAAAACGTTTCTTTCTTCCATAAGTAGGTTAAGTGGAAAAATCTTTGTGCTATTCTTTATCCCATGTAAAAGGTGAGTCAATGGAATTTTAATGTACAATCTAAGAACTATTCCAATTCTGCCTAAGATTTTAAAAGTCCTCTGGGGTTTAGAAAAATCAAAGGTAACTTTTATTTAAAACCATGTTGAATTAAATAGAGTTTCTTTTAAATAAGTCATCATACTTAAAAAAATAAGTGTTACTAGAAACTGAATAGATGTATATTGTGTTTTAGTAGTCCAGCTTACAGCTTTTTAACTCAAGGACAGAGAATTAAAGCAGCTTTTTACCTGACCTTTTGTTTTAATCTGTTTACCATAGGAGATATGTGGAATGGCTTTGGATGATTTTAGCAATTTTACAACCACGTTGAGAATATTAGATACAGAAATGTTTTCTCTGCCTATATTCCTAAAACTGGGGGGTCATCCTGCAGAGAAAGAATTGGTCAGTAACTATTTCATGTTCATCCAGTAAATAATATGCTGGCATTACTTGGGGCATACCACCACATGAAGAAAATATAAGCAAAACTACCAGAAATACTGGGGAAAATGACCACTTTCCTCAAAGTGCAGCAGATGTCAACTGCATTCTCCTGCAATGTGATTTTGCAGGCATCAGATTACTAAAGAAACTTCTGGAAGGATTTCTAGCAAGACATGATAAATATCTACCCTCTGTGACCTCTCTGCAGAATATGATTTGTTGAAATGGCCACAGGCAATATCAACTCACAGGAAAAGAAATGACTTAGGAGGAAATAAGACTTGACGACCTGACGGCAACATCACTGCAGGAAAAAAGTGAGAAATGCAGCCGTCCCTTCCCATACACGACAGACGTGACCTCCAAGAGCTAGATGTAAATCAAAACAGGTTTTAAACAGAATTCACACGAGGGTCTTGAATAAATTCCCCTCCCTACAATGTTCTTCCTTTTCAGTCGGGAGACTGAACTACCTGACAAAGGCAAAACAGGGAGCCACATCTGCCCAGTTACTGAGTTGATTAGCTGATAAAATTAAACAATGCAAATCTTGCTGGCATGAATGTTTCTGCAAGATTGTACACTGTGCATCAGTCACCTGAAGCCTTCTGACGACAGCAACCAGTGGGCTTGAATCGAGTTTGTCAGAAGGATCTGATACTGCCTCTGGGTGCTACTTCTCACTTATGCGGATTAAGATTTGCCTCACCAAAGGGCAGGCCAACATTCTCACTGATATTCTTCTGCTCAATAAATCTGTTTTGGAAATATCTATGACCTAGGTAATAATTAACTCTAAAAAAATTATATATAATTCTTAAAAGACAAGATGCACAAAAATGCTATTTTCCTTTAAAAAAGAAAAGGCCAGGGTGCTTGGTTGGCCCAGTTAGTGCAGCGGCTGCCTTCAGCTCAGGTCATGGTCCCTGGGTCCTGGGATCAGTTCTGCATGGGCTCCTTGCTCAGCAGGGATCCTGCTTTTCCCTCTCCCTCTGCCTACTACTCTACCGACTTGTGTGCTCTCGTTCTCTGTCCAAAAAAAAAAATTATTTAAAAAAGAAAAGGCCATATACATTTTCAAGTTCCCTGGGTTGACCCCATGCTATAAACGGATTTGCACAAGACTGCTCTCCCCTGCCCTGAGATGTGCCCTCAGTTTCTCCCTTGCTTTGCCACTTTCACTCTATCTACTGTTGCAACAAAGCTGGGCAAAGAACTCCATTCTCCCAAAAGGGCTTTTTCTTCTCTGCTGTTTTGTATTGGTTCTACAACAATATCTGCATGTCACTCTGGGGAGAGAAAGCCTGCCTTAACACCCCAGGACAGAGCAGAGAAGGGAGCAGCTGGAATGGTGCCAAACATGGGAGACTCTCCCTAAGCCCTGCCTACGGGGCTTCTGTGTGGGCCTGCAGCACCAGCTTTGGTTGTCCTTTTCACCTCACCCCAGGAATCTACTTCTTGCTCTTTGGTGCAGGATAAGAAATTGAAGACCTCAAGGGGAAAAAAAAAGTAACTATGTGTGGTGACGCATGTTAAGGAGACTTACTGCTGTTTTCACTCTACAGTTACACACATGCCAAACCACTATGTCACACACCTCAAACTCATGTAATGTTGTGTGTCCACTATGTATCAATTAAGAAAAGAAAACTTTTAGAAGTCATTAGGGAGTGCTTTCCAAGGAGGTGGTATAAAGCATTTGAATGCACAAATTTCATTTCAAGATTCTTTCCTAAGACGGCCTTCAGAGAAGTCCTGTCTCTTGTTGACTGATTTTACTTTTCCTGAGATGAGACAATTACTGCTACAAATTCAAGCTCCTGACACAGCCTCTCTGCTCTTCTCTGTGCCTGCTACATCAAGAGATGACCACCTGCTTCTGTAACAGAGGCAGCTCCAATTCTTCCTACCCCGCCTCACAGATTTGCCCCAGAGAGGCACCTCAAAGACTCTGAGTTCAGTCTGTCAAACTGTGGGGTGCACATCCTAGGGACTGTACAAGAGAGTCATGGGACACTTTGAAAGTCAATGAGTGAACACTAGTTACCTAAGAAATACACTTCTGAAGTAAACAAGCATATTATAAAACAGAACACAAACTTTTATTCATCCCTAGGATAAAACATAAAAATTCAAATCAATGTTGGGCTTACTGCAGTTGCCTTCTGCTATAGAATCCAGGCCCCAAAAGGCCTCTCTTGACTCACCGTTGAAGCTCTGTGGAAAAGTTAAGAGAATCACTGCCTTAAGTAGTTACCTAGGTCTTGCTCCGATTTCTACCTCTACTGTACATGAATTCATGATGCTAATACATAGTACACTAAAGTGACAATGTGTAAGAAATAAGCAACAAAACAATGGACGTGATCATGTGTATTATTTTGTACTCAAATTTGGTTTTAGTCCTAGAAGTAGTAATTGTGTCCCTACTAATTCAAAGCTCAGGCTTGGCAACCTGGCATAAATAAAGATGAACAGCTCCTACTGCCAGGCCTGAAGAATCTGGCACATGTGCACTTCATAATGATTATCAAAACTTGCAAGAAAAATTAATCTGGTCCACTTAGTGACACATATAATTTTGGACCTGCTATTCCTTCGGCTTGGAACACTCATGCCTTCAGTTCTCCACTCTGCTGGTTCTTTCTCAGCCTTGACGCTCACCTCTTCAGAGAAGCCTTTCCTAACCATCCCCCTGCAGGCCCTCCATAAATGTTGTCCTCCTGTCTGTTTCCTTTCAAGTCATTACTACAATTTGTAGTTACCCAGGAATTCTTTCCTCTTCATCATCTGTGTGCTTCCTCCCAGCAGAATGGACCAGAACCTTGTCTCATTTACTGCCACACCCTCAAATCTCTTGAGTGCCACTCAATAAATATTTTGGAATGAAAGGCTGCTGCATCATATTTAGAAATTAAAAACCAGACACTTTGCACAGATTTTTTTAAACTCTAGAAAATATCAGACTGTGGAGGTAGTATAATCTGGCCCTCTTTTCTTACAAACCTAAAAAAGAAACTGAGGTTTGGCAACTCCTAGAAAATCTTTTTAGGATTACAAACTAGGGGTGGAGCTCGGACACATCTTCCATTTCCCTGGTCTCCCACGCCAGGGAACTTTTCCAAACCAAGCTGCTGTTACCTCCACTCTCACTTCATTAGTCCTGCAGGATATATGAACAGTGTTGAATACAGGTGAAAACCAGCCGCTTGCTTCTTTTCCCATCAACTGTCCTTCTTCCCTTTTTCTGTCCACTCTCGTGGAGAAATCACATGCTGAGAGGAGGCTGACCTTTGTGCCACGTGCAGAAGAGATGGCACACAGTGATAATCCAATGCTGTTCCACAGCACGGGCTGTGGCTGTGTGGCTGACGTGGCCAGAGAGCCACCATATTAGCTACAGAAAATCATAAAGCGTGTCTGAAGCCAGGAGAAGTCAATCCCATATGCACTGATCTCTCACACATTCAAAAAATAATTTAATTAATACATACTTCAGTAGGAAAATAGTACCTATTTTCCTCAAAGAAATCAAATTTAAACTCCAGGGACTAAAATAAAAAATCCCATAAAAAGAGAAGGGCCGCATAAGTAAGTACCATATCTGTCACGAGTTACAAATCCACTGGAAACTCCCAGAGAAGGACATGGGGACTGATGTGGAATCAGACCTATTTATTAAGCTCACAGGCAGGTAGCAGATAAATAAGCCACCATGTCTGATGATAAAATATGTCTCCCCTAGAAGAAATAGGGGTCATGCACAACTTTCCAACCTCCTGCAATATCTGGAGCTTTCTGCAGTGGAGGCCAAAGTTCCTCCTTCCAGGCAGCTGCACTCCACTGCCCAGAGTTCCCAGCTTAAAATGGGGCTCAAACTTCACTTTGTCAAATGAACCCAGGCTACTCTCTAACCCTGCAACACAACGGCTGACTTGTCTTCCGAGGACGAGGACATTTTTATTATTTTGAAATTAGCTGTTTTTCCCTGTGTATTTGTCCACCCAGCCTATCATGTCCGAAAGTAGAGTGACTGCGGGCCAGGACCCTGTCAGGGTATTAAGACAAGCCCGAGCACTCGTCTCTGTTTTCCAACTAAACTGACACAGAGTCTCGCTCCTGGATGTCACAATGCTGAAATAAAATTCACACGTGTGCAGAACAGGCTTTACCCTGATCAAGTTCCTCAATCATAAAAGTGAGGCCCCCGAATTACTTGCTATTTAACCCTGGCAAATCTGTCTTGTGAATTCATGCCATAAATGCTAACAATTCTGCACTTTTGAAAAAGAACGTGAGATTAACTTTAAAATTAAGCAAGATGATAGTACACAAAAAATACAAATCAAGAAATGGGTAAATTGTAAATCCTATTAGTTGCAAAGTTTAAGGTATTTACCCAAGCATGGGACAAATGTTATTAAGATTCAATGGGTGGAGCACCTGGGTGGCTCAGTGTCAATGAACTTTCTTCCCTTCTTAAGCTTTCACTTTTGATTAACCAGTTGGTTATAAGGTTGGATCTCCAAAGATAACCCTAGGGAGGTGCCCCTTCTGTTCAGCTAGAATTTGACAAAATGCTTTACAATCAAGCATCTATTCTGTTCAGCTCAAGGTTTAAGGATTGTTTTTTCTGGAAGTAAGGCTTTCCTAAGGAAGATTCCTGGGCATTTTGACATTTGAGGAGAATGGCCTGGGAAACACACCATGGAGAATCCAGCACAATTATTCAAAGCGGACCCTTAATATATTTAAAACTATACTTGGGAGGGTTGCCTGGGTGACTCAGTGGGTTAAGCCTCTGCCTTCGGGCTCCGGTCATGGTCTCAGGGTCCTGGGATCCAGCCCCGCATGCAGCTCTCTTCTCAGCAGGGAGCCTGCTTCCCCCCTCTCTCTCTGCCTGCCTCTCTGCCTACTTGTGATCTCTCTCTCTCTCTCTGTAAAATAAGTAAATTAAAAAAAAAAGATTCAATGGGTAACAGTATTTTTTTAAAAACATGGATGTTGGGGAGGGTATGTGCTATGGAGAGTGCTGTGAAATGTGTAAGACTGATGATTCATAGACCTCTACCCCTGGGGCAAATAATACATTGTATGTTAATAAAAATAATTTTTTAAAAAATGTGCCAAATGTGTATAATATTTTATCTTTACCCAATAAAAAGGGCCCTATTTAACTCCAAAAGACCTTGCATAAAAACTAACACAGATGCGGATAATTATAGTCCAAGTACCTCAGGTTCTTAAGAAACTTGGTTATACATTCCAAATCATCACGAAGCTCAGTACGCACTGTCAGCAGCTGCATGCCTACAGCAGTCTGACATTTTTCAGTAGGTCCAAATGGAGCCACATGGTCAACGCTTGATCGTTAAATCAGTAGTATCCCTACTGCTAAACAGGAAGGCTTTTTAATTAAGTTGTCATCTTACCCTTTACATAATAAAAACTTATGTTCTCAATAGTATTTAATATAACCTAACAACCTGAAAAGTTTTTCCGCTCACACATTATCAGCACCTGAGCTTCAAGCACACCAATTTACTACAAAAACAAGCTCATATTTCATGCAAACCATAGCCAAGAGAAATTCAGACAGCCGCATAAATGAAGGTATTTGTAATTTAAATGAACATTTAAAATAGTATTTTTAAAATTAACACCATGTTCAACTCAGTAAAAGTGGATTATTTTGTTCAGAGCAAAATTCTCTAATACTTGCACTAACATGTTACTCTGGAAATGCGGATACATGGTATATGGTATATGCCAGATACATGGTATATGCCCACTAACTTTATTAAAAATGACCTTGGGGCACTGGAGTGGTTCAGTGGGTTAAGCCTCTGCCCTTGGCTCAGGTCATGGTCTCAGGGTTCTGGGATCTAGCCTAGGTCTCTCTCTCTCTCTCTCTGACACCAGACACACACAGATACACAGACACACACGTCCTGGGACCTAGCCCAGTATCGGGCTGTCTGCTCAGCAGGGAGCCTGCTTCCCACCCCCCTCTCTGCCTGCCTTTCTGTCTCCTTGTGACCTCTCTCAGTCAAATAAATAAATAAAATCTTTAAAAATAATTTTTTTAAAGATTTTATTTATTTATTTGACAGAGAGAGATCACAAGTAGGCAGAGAGGCAGGCAGAGAGAGAGAGAGAAGGAAGCAGACTCCCTGCTGAGCAGAGAGCCCGATGCGGGACTCGATCCCAGGACCCTGAGATCATGACCCGAGCCGAAGGCAACGGCTTAACCCACTGAGCCACCCAGGCGCCCTAAAAATAATTTTTAAAAAATGACCTTGCCCTAGATTCGGCTCAGAGTTCACTGGGGCTTTGACCTCAGCAAGAAAATAACACCACACTACTATATTGCATATATATATAATCATGAGTAAATCAGGTGTGGCTAACACAGTCACCAGCTTCTGCACAGTGTTTATTCTATTGTTTCAGAAAAGCACAGCCTTCAGCTCCACCAAAAATAATAGCACGAGAAGGTGAGGGAACACACCTTCCGAGACCTGTGTGACATATATCAATATATGAGGGTGGGTGTTTGCCTCAAGTATGAAAAATAATCTAACACAAATCAGCACGTCTCTTTGGGTTACCAATTAATGTCAGAGCAAAAGGAAAGATGGGAGAAAATGAGACAATTTTGGGAATTGTGAATCTAGCAGCGTAAGGTTTATTGTAGAGAAATGTATCATACAATGTCTACCTCACATCATGTACATCCTGCAAATCATTTACCCAAATTAGATTGTCAACATTAGAGATCCTGCCTGAGATTTTGCAAAACCCTACATGATTTCTTCTCTGAAAAGAAATTCATCAACATAAATAAGACTAGAAACTTTTTTTCTTGGTTTTCTGATATGGTGAAATGTTGATCAGACAATTAAACACTTTAATGAAAACAGGGAAACACAAAATTATTCCAATACTAGGATCTCAAGATATTCTTATTCATTATAAAAACTGATAGGGAGATTAGTGTAACACATGTAAGCAAGGTATTTAATTTTATTAAGGTGATTTATTTTAACAACAGTTCACACTATGACTTTTTGGTTAATATGCATACATAACTATATATATCTTAAAAATATATACGTATAAAAAATTACCCCTATACAAAAAATGATGACAACCATGTCAAGTATATCCAATTCTTTTTTTTTAAAGCTATGGAATGTGTTAGGATCCAAGCAAAGTTTTTTGTTTGTTTGTTTTGTTTTTTAAGATTTTATTTATTTGACACAGAGAAAGAGATTTCAAGTAGGCAGAAAGGCAGGCAGAGAGAGAGATGGAAGCAGGCTCCCTGCCCAGCAGAGAGCCCGATGTGGGGCTCGATTCCAGGACCCCGAGACCATGACCTGAGCCGAAGGCAGAGGATTAACCCACTGAGCCACCCAGGCACCCCAAGTATATCCAATTCTTAAGGAATAAAGGAGACTATACAAAAATAAAAATAGTAATTATGTGAAGATAGTGATATAATGGGGATAGTTTTTCCTTCTTTTATAACATTATATTACTTTGAAAACTGAATTAAAATATATTTATTTTGACTTGGTTATATACATAAAATCGCTATATCATTTAGAGATATTAAATAATAGCAAAAGAATATAGTTCCTAATTTTATTTGGTTCCTAAATAAAACTTCTATGCAGTTTTAAAATTCATATAAATACAAAATGTACATACCTGAGCCAACCTCTTTTTCCTCTTCTTCAATGTTGTTTTTGATGCTATCATATTCCTCATCAATGGTCTGGTTACCACGCATCTGAGACAAAATTCTACGGGCTTTCTGAGTCTGTCCTTTCTGAATCAGCCATCGAGGGCTTTCAGGTAAAAACAGAAAGCCAAAAAACTGTATAACTGCTGGAATTGCTGCAAGTCCCAACATGTACCTGCAATAAGAAATCCATGTATTATTATAAAATTTGGACTTATTAGCATTGAGTATGAATAAAAGGTTTGTGTTCATCATATGGGGAACAGTATCTAACATTAAATTAGAATGACTTTCCGTGTGTGTCTGTGTGTGAGAGGGAGAGAGACACCAGAAAAAAAAATATTTTTATGCTGTAGTGAAAAACTGAAAAATGAGAAAAATCTAATTCTTCTCTCTTACACAAATTACAATAAAAAGGGGCAAAAGTCACAATAATTATGTGTATACATTCTGAACCACACACACCATGCAAAACACCATAATCACCATCCCTTTCTAATACTAATACATAAAATTCTGTATTTTACCATAGAAAATGAGGCTGAGACAAAACTCTGATAATCTGTTTTAAAAAAAATTCTTCATTTAAAATAAATGCCTCCAAACTATTTATTTTTTTGCTCTGTGAATGATCAGTAATGACATCATTTTGCCATCAAGCATCATGTTCACCCTCATTAACCATGGAGAAGCCCAGAGCTGAAAAAGATAGTCAGAAGAAAATAATCATTATCAAAATGATAGAGATACAGTAAATAAGTATATAATTTTAAATCCATCAGAGAAATAACAAAAACAGTAATATGAGTACATCAGTATCAAAGATTTCTCCAAAATTATTCTGACCACTGGAACGATCTTCTAACACCTCTCTGCTGTTAGGTCTCCATCTTTTTTTTTTGGAAGTTTTTCTTTTTTTTTTAAATTTTATTTATTTATTTGACAGATCACAAGTAGGCAGAAAGGCAGGCAAAGGGAGAGGGAGAAGCAGGCTCCCCGCTGAGCAGAGAGCCTGACGCAGGGCTCGATCCCAGGACCCTGGGATCATGACCTAAGCTGAAGGCAGAGGCTTTAACCCAATGAGCCACCCAGGCACCCCAGGCCTCCATCTTTTTTAATTGGGGGTTAGATTAGATAAACTGCGAGGTCGCTTTCAAATAGAAACTTCTATGGATCTAGGACATTCGCATGTTTTCTGTTGATCCAAATTCTCTGGATATGTTCCATGGTAGATTTATGATAGCAGAGCCCAGAAAGCCAACTCTGATTACATAACAGCCATACTCACTGATATTCTTAAATCAATTAAAAGTCACTTGACTCAATACACTTTTTAAAACTATTCCAACTTTTAAGCTATGTTAAGCCCAAAATAGAGTGAGCAGCCTTGAAGCCTCCAGATATACAATTTGTGACAGAAGTCCATTACTTCTTAATAAATTTATTTTAATTCCAAAAACAGCAGAAAAAAAAATACAATTGTCACACGGGTGTTAAAACTACTTCTCACTCCAAGATACTTGCAAACAACATATCTGATAAAGGTTTGGTATCTAAAACCTATAAAGAACTTATCAAACTCAACACCTAAAAAACAAATAATCCAGTTAAGAAATGGGCAGAAGACATTAATAGACATTTTTTCCAAAAAAGACATATAGGTGGCTAAGAGACATATGAAAAGATGCTCAACATCACCCCTCAGCAGAGAAATATAAATCAAAATTGCAAAGAGATATCGCCTAACACCTGTCGGAATGGCTAAAATTAACAAAGGACACAAGAGATGTTGGTGAGGATTTGGAGAAAGGGGAACTCTCTTGCACTCCTGGTAAGAATGCAAACTGATATAGCCACTTGGAAAACAGTATGGATGGTCCTCAAAAAGTGAAAAAAGGAACTACACCACGACCCAGCAAATGCACTACCAGGCATTTACCCGAGGGAAAAAAGTACTGATTTGAAGGAACATTTGCACCCTGATGTTTATAGCACCTCTATCAATAACAGTTAAATGATGGAAAGAGCTGAAATGTCCCACTGACTGATGAATGGATAAAAAAGCTGTGGATAATATATACGATGGAATATTAGTCATAAAAAAGAATGTAATCCTGCCATTTGCAACAACATGGATGGAGTTAGAGTATATTATGCTAAGCAAAATGAAGTAAGTCAGAGAAAGACAAACATCATCATATGATTTCACTCTTATGTGGAATTTAAGAAATGAAACAGATAAACATAGGTGTAAAAGAAGAGCAGCAAACCATAGGTGGGGAGGGATGGGTTAAGTGGGTGATGGGTATTTAGGAAAGCGCCTGTTGTGATGAGCACTGAGTGTTATATGTAATCCCTGAATTTTACTCCTGAAACTAATATTATGCTACATGTTAACTAACTAGAATTTAAATAAAAACTTGAGCCAAAACAAAGAGTATCTCTCACTCCAAACAGTAGTTTAAAATACACATGGAAACTGAAAAATTAAGACTTTTAAAAGTAAACAAGGTTTTTATGACTAAATGAATTATTTGGCTTATGGTATTAAACAAAATCTTATTAAAAGTGTTTTCTACTTGAATCCATGAGCTGTGATACTTATACCAATACTTAATCATTCCTTCCTCTGCTAACCTACAGAACAGTGTTTTAACCTCCATTTATGTCACTATATCTTGTATTATATTATATAGCTGTCTCACCTAATGGTGTATTTAACTCTGTATTTGACAAAGCACCTAATAAAATATCTTGCACCCAGTAGGCACTTAGTAAATGCCTTAAGAAATGATACAAAAGCACCTATACATCTAAACTTTCTGTATTAGCTAGACAGAAAGTAAGTATACTTCACATTGGTAAAGCACTGGTTCATGCAGCAATTCTGGATCATTTAGCTCTGCAAACTTGGCTGCAAGGTAATTCCTTCCAATTAAACTGTTTTGTTATTCCAGATATAATCAGACCTTTTCTGAAGAAGATGTCTCATCTGAAAACCAGATGAGAGCGGAGACTGGCTCACACAAATGCATGCTTGTGGCAGCTTCCTCTTAAGATGTTAAGTTGTACAACCAAATGTATTACTTTAACGTATATTTTATTGCTATAAATGAATGACATTTTTATTCATTTGTGTTCTCTTAAAGAAAGGTTATACACAATTGTATTGCCAACTACTGCCAATTGCAAAAAAAGAAAAGCAATAAATGGCAAATACCAAATATGTTGGATTAGGAAACAAATTTTAAAAATCCTAAAAAATGGAAGCCTATGTGTCATTTCTCCACATCTTTCAGGATCTTTCCTTCTGTTCTCCAAACCTCCTTAGTGATGAACTAAGATTAAAGGGCTGCACGGAGTACTTCAAAGCAGCACTTGAAATGAATATAGAAACTGAACCATTTTCAGGCCCCAAAATGCCCACATAATACTGTGCACTTTACTACTCATTATTAACCCTAGGACACAGTATTTCTAAAAACTAAAAGAAAAAGGAGAAGGAAAGAAAAGCGAAAGACAAAAAGAAAACTGAAAATATACATATTAGCTTATATTTCTAGCAATTATAGAAAACAGACTACTTCAGCTCTCTAGTCCTTTAAAACCCAGGAGTCTAGGTCTGAAATACACAATTCAGTGCCCTAACACTAAGATGAATGGCACCCAGCTGCCAACCTTTAAGGATACTGAGGCTTGGTCCCAGAGACTAGGCAAAATAAAACATACTTTATACATTTACATCCTAATGCTCCTAATGTTTAGCTTCTAGAAGTAAAACAAAGCTTATTTTACTAGATTTTGATTACCTTTCAGGATGTACAGAATTTGCCACGCCAGAATGAGTCTCTTTGGCATAAGGATTATTGGAGGCCGATTATCTTTAAGAAACTGCAAACATGGAAAAGCTCTGAAAACCAAATAGAAGCTACCCTTTTGTAAGAGGCATTTACATTTACAAGGGAAACCTCCATTTATAAGGGTGTCTCCCTCTACCAGAAGAGAAGGATAACTCAATCTTCAGAACTCTTACCAAAGAAGGTAAAACTTAAATCTGTATCACAACCTTACCCTTGTTTACTGTGCTTTTCCTGGTAATCTGTCTTAACTGCCTCCCCCTGCCCCAAATCTTCTTTTCTCTTAAGATGAACATGGTGAAGTCTTTGGCCACTTTAGGGAGTTACTTAGTTTTATGTGGGTCTCTCCCATTTATACAGAAAATACTAATGTCATTAAACTTTTATTTGTTTGTCTCTTGCTAAGTGATCTCATGTCAGTTTAATTCTTAGACTACACAGAGGAACTCTGAAGGGTAGAGAAAAATTTTTCCTACCAAACAATGACAAAAGTATTTTGATAATAATAAATTTCCAAGGCTTTATAGAGACCAAATACATAAGATGGAGCATAGCCATGGTTTATGATGGAAAGAAACAGACCTGGGTTTTATTCAACCCTGGGCATACCAACCACAAAAGCCTGGTCAACTTATTTAATATTTTAATGCACAGTTGACAACATCTATTTCATAGGACTGCTGAGAGAATTAAGTGAAACCATACAGTTGGTACCTAGAATGGAGAAGGCACTCAGCAAAAAATGTTTTTACCACCCTTGTGCCTTCACTTACCAGTTCTCTATCTCAGCTGTACCATCCACCCAAAAGTCAGTAGGTACAACTAACCAATTTCTTCCTTGAGGAAAAACTGTTGCTTTGATAATGCACAGACTGGAGAAGAGGAGAAAAATAAAGAGAATGCCTGGCTGTCTTACTGATGAAAATTTTATCATGAGACTAAAAGAACAAGAACTTCACAGGCTTAGTTAGAGCAGTACGTATTTGGGACTCCCCTTGATTCTTCGAAATCCAAGAAAATCAGAAACCACATTAATAACAAAAACATACTAATAAGATAAACAGTCTATTGACAAACCAGGGCAGTCAATCCCAGCAAAGAAGTGTTACTTATTGGGGAGCCCGGGTGGCTCAGTGGGTTAAGGCCTCTGCCTTCAGCTAAGGTCATGATCCCAGCATCCTGGGATCGAGCCCCACCTCGGGGTCTCTGCTCCCCGGGGAACCTGCTTCCTCCAATCTCTCTGCCTACTTATGATCTCTGTCAGTCAAATAAATAAATAAAGTCTTTAAAAAAAAAAAAGTGTTACTTAATGATATGGAAGAGCTCATCATTATAAGTTAAATCAAAGGTTCTAAACCCTGGCTTCACATTAGAATGGGGGAAAGGAGACTTTTAAAATATACCAGTGTCCAGGCCCTACCCATCCAGGATTTTGATTAATTGGTCTTGGCTTTAGGCCCAGGAAATTGTTTTATTAAAAGCTCCCCAGGTGGTGCTAATGTGCAGTCAGAGCTGAGAACCACTGATCTAAGTGTTTTTAAAGACCCAGGGGGCAAAAGTGAACACTGAGCACCCAAGGTCCATACTATAAGGCAAAAGCTATTTATCTTCTGGAAGCACACCAAGCTGACAGAAAGGGAAAAGCAGGTTCGGAACAAAAATTCCAAGCTTTCAGGAACTCTAGAATTCTTTAGAATCTTCTGTGGCATCCTGACCAGTCACAGAGGGAGCCTTTTAAACTTTCTCAATTGAAGTTAACAAATGAGCTATTTTCTGTCCAACTAGCTGTATCAGCACCTGCCTAACAGTAAACTAAGGATGGGCCCTCATATGGTGAGCAATGCTTTTAAATGGTGTGGCTGGGACAGCTATCACCAAAGGAGACAAACCTAACTATTTTACCTCAGATTAAGCCTTCTTCCCAGTGCCAAGAACTGAAGCTCTGTCCAAGATCCTCCTTTCCCAGGTGACAGCCCTTCCCCTGGTGGTACCTCACATAAAACCTTGCATTGAATCCATATATGCTGCCATTCTTGTTTTATAGGAATCATTCTGCTCTCACCTACAAACCTTTAGGTTTTGTAGGAAAGTATCCTCTATTGGTGGCCATTCAGGACACAGAACTGTGTAGTTCATAACTGCCCCACTTCTCTGATAACAAGATGGTTACCTGATAACATGGTCTACTGATAACATGATGAACACATTACTTATTCTCTAGTAGTTCCACAGTGATGATTATATTCCAAATACATTTTTTAAAAAATCTACTTGAATGCAGCTTAGACATGTAATCACTTAGGAGCAGCAAGAGTAATAGCTAAGACATAGCACCAGTTACTCTGTGCCAAGCACTGTTGGAAGGGCTTAAGAAATGTTAATTAGTCTTCACAAGGACCCTATGAAGTGGGTATCATTAATGTCTCCATTTTAAAGACAAAGAAATCAGGTATAAACAAGATAAAGAACTAGTACAAACTGCAACTAGGAGAGGGTGGGAGGAGGTGGTAGTTCCAGGGATAGGGAAGGTAAAAATGAAACAAGATGGGATCAGAACAGAGGCAAACCACAAGAGACTCTTAATCTCACAAAACAAACTGAGGGTTGCTGTGGGGAGTGGGGGAGGGAGAGGGTGGTGGGGTTATGGACATTGAGGTGGGAATGTGCTATGGTGAGTGCTGTGAAATGTGTAAGCTTGATGATTCACAGACTTGTACTCCTGGGGCAAATAATAGATTATATATTAATTTAAAAAAAAATATATATATATATATATCAATCAAGGCACTCTTGGGGCACCTGGGTGGCTCAGTCAGTTAAGTATCTAGCTCTTGATTTCAGCTCAGGTCATGATCTCAGGGTGCTGGAGTCAAGCCCTGTGTCATGCTCCACGCTCAACAGGGAGTCTGCTTGAGATTCTCTCTCCCTCTCCCTCTGCCCCTCCCCACCCCGCTCTTTCTTTAAAATAAATAAGTTTTTAAAAAAATTTTAAAATACAATAAAAATAAAATAAAATCTAGGCAATCTGGCTCCCAGTAATGTTTATTGTAAGACATGCTACAATAAATGTTTAATGATTAGTTAACTTAATTCTGCAGAAATCATAAGAGAATTTATCTTAACCTCATGTTTAAAGACTTTCAAGGATAACTTGGTAAGTTTCATTGTTCATTCACCTCTGTTAAATGTATCAAAGCACTGCACAACGATATGGCAAAGGGGTTTCCTGAGAGCAGTCAAACCCAGTCATACGGAGCACAGTACCTGACATAAAGACACCCATGGGAAGGGAAAGCACAGACCTGCCAGTGACAAATGGAATGTATTATTATTCCCGACACCAGAGTTTTACTATGAAAGTAATCAACTATGAATTAAAAGAAAATATCTCATTTGTATGGGCAAACTTGTACGGCTTACTTTGAACACTATGCCAAACTGAATTTGAATTTCATTTCTAACACACACGTACATTTTTCATGTAGGGAAAATATAGGTAACATGGCAGGAGATAGTTTAAAAGATGACTGCGAGCAAAAAAAAAAAAAAAATCGATTTGATCCTTTAAAACTATTTTACATGAGGGACATGATAGAGCTAACATTGCTTTCCACTACATTTTGGTTTTCAATCTCTGCCTCCCAAAGGCCTCTCCAAGCCTCTCCCCTTCTAAAAGGAATTGTGCAAAAGTGAGGAAGAGTATCTTGTATCCACATGCTATTTATTCCTCCTCTTCTCTCTGGGCTTTAAGTTCCCAGTGCCTTACAACACAAGAGCTGTGTGATTTATGGTTTTAATTATAAGTCAAGCTATCCTAGAAAAACTATCATAACTAAGAGAACTGTATTACAATTATTATATTTAAAGCAAATTGTATGCAACTGTTTTTACAGCTCTTGTGTTCTACTAAGGGAAGGCACTTCGATGTGAAAAGTGTACAAGGGTTTTTCGGACACTGCAGTCAGGTAGCCAATTATCCGAATAGGGCCCTGAGAGCATTAAGGTGCAGTTCAATAATCACTTCCTTATTTGTCTACCTACCTCACATTGCTAAATGTATTTTTCAACCAAATCCCTCTCTTATATTCTTAGTCACAGAGAATCTTGTTATTTTTCAAAGCACTCGGATTAGTTCAGTGACAATCTTTGAAGTTTGTCCTTTGTATAGTAAGGATTTTTAGCAATATTCTCTAATATCCAACACTGTCTTAAAAGATGCTGAAAAAAAAAATCAAGTGACAAACCTATATTTATAATTCTGATAGTTTTATTTCCATCCTTTGTCTTCTAGCTTGCATTCCATTTAATCTATTTCCTACTGATTTATAAATCATGTTCATGTTAGCCCTTTCTGAATAACACAGAAAAGTTAGAGGAATATCATAAATATTAAGATACTAAGCCTTACTCTTTAAAACTCTATAGTTTCCAACTGGCATCCTTTTACATAGAACTGTGAAGTAAACTCTAAACCATTTCTCCCCAAAACAGTTCGTTGAAAATAAAAAGGGTCTGCAGTTCAAATCAGTAAATTCTTCGTTAAGTGTTACCTAATGAAGATTTACTGTATTGTTTGGAAGGGTAAGGCTGAATTCCTATGATCCATCTGAGCTGTTTACCCAGAAAACATCACCTTAATGCACATTAAGTCCCAAAGTCTAGGCCAATCATTAAGCATCATGAATGCACTTAAACCAGAGACAGTGTTAGCACTGTGTAAATCTAGAAACATCCCCCAAAGTGGAACCTTCCAATACATATCATCTACCTTGTTTAGGGTAATGAAACGTTTTCCCCATAGAAAGGCAAATCCAACCCCTTCAAACCACATTCAAGAACACTGTTTCTTCAGCCCTACATCTTGAGCTACTTGACTTTGCTGTTCCCGGTTTCTGTGGATTTTGTTTTTCATGTATTTCTCATATGCTTAATAATCATATGAGTTATGCATTTACTAAAAGATCTCTATTCTAGGATTCACAAAAGAAATGCTCACCATCATTTATCAATCACAAGACATTTACATGATAATTACCAAATATAAATTATAAATTATGGGGAGGCCTGGGTGGCTCAGTCAGTTGGGCGTCTGCCTTTGCTCCAGTCATGATCCCAGGGTCCTTGCATCAAGCCCCGCAATAAGTCAAGCTATCCTAGAAAAACTGAGCTCCTGCTGAGCAAGGAGCCTGCTTCTCCCTCTGCCTGCCACTCCCCCTGCTTGTATGTGTGCATGCTCTCTTTGACAAATAAATGAAATATTTTTAAAAAAATTATAATTTAGGTAGTATGTTTCTACTTAATGCAAGCTTTAGATGAAAAAGTATGACACTGAGTTTAGCCACCTGCTAAAATTACAACTCACCTGTTAACATATTTTTCAATTTTAGTGCATGCCTCATAACTCCATTTTAAGAAATTAAAATAATAAACTGAGATCCCAGACTGGTAAATTAATTTCCCTCTGCCTTCAAGGGCCACATAGAACATCAACATTGATGACTGACATATCTGATAATCTGTTGGCAGCTAGAGAGTAAATATGAGACCAAGGCTGAAAAGTACATAAGAGAAAAAAACAAAAAAACAATATTTCCCAATGGAGTCTTCAAGTAAAAAGCAGGTGATATACGATCAGCAAATGACCAACTTCTGTGTTTCCTGGTGAATGATTCTGTATAAACTATTAATGAAAAATCTTGCCAAATATGTAAACATAAGAAAAAACTAACTCTGTGTAGATAGGGGAAATACCTCAGAGTGATTTGATATTGGTATATCAGGTAGGTAGTTTGGCCAAGCTTATTTACAGTGTTGTGATTACAGTAGAGGCAGTATGAGACGCTTGCTCTGGCAGAATAAGATGTGATGATATAAAATAAATGTGTTTTGCGCAGCTATTATGTAGTTTTCAACTACATGGCAAAATACAATGACTTGCACAAAATCCACAGTACTGTTGCTAGAAAGAATGCACACACAACCATACCTACACATATCCCTTTTGCGGGGGGGGGGGGGGGGTCACTCTGAAAATCTTCTATCTCCAAAGATCTGGGCTAGGGCTTTGGGAGATACAATGATTAGCAGACATCCTTTGCTTCACGGAGCTCATACACTAGTAATCATCAAACAAAACAGTAATACGTTTAATTGCTATGACTGAGGTTTTGGCTGTTAGGAAAAGAGTCGTGGCAGAAACATTTAAGTCTGTCACTGGCCAATGCAGAAAAGGGATATAATGGAGGGAGCTAACAGAAGGTGCAGGTCAGTTTGTAGGTACAATTTGCATATAATAAAATGAAGAGATCTAAAGTATACCATCCTAAGAGTTTTGAAAAATACATATACCTTTATAATGACCACCCCAGTAAAAAAATCGTTAACATTTCTATCGTTCCAGAAAGTTTCTTATATCTCTCTCTTTCTAGTCAATCCCCACTGCCACAGAAAACCAATAATTTAATTTGTACCCATAGTTTGTTTTACATGCTAACGAACATCATATGGAATCATGGGAGACTGTACTGTTCTGTGTTTAACTTCTTTCACTCCTGTTTTTTGAGAGACATCCACATCGCTGTTCTATTTCATGGCTTATTTATCTATCCTTACTGGTCTATTTTGATTACTTTAGCTTTATACTAAGTCTTGAAACCAGAAGGAGCTCTCCAATTTCATGCTTCAAGATGGTTTTGGCAATTCTAGGTCCTTTACTTTTCTATAAAAACTTTTAGGATCACCTTGTCTGTTTGAATGAATTTGAAAGATTGTAAATGGTGATAGTGGACATCTCTGCCTTGCAACTGATAGTCAGGAAAAGCACTGCAGCTTTTACCCCTGGGTATGAAGTTGGCTGCAGGTTTTTTTCAGACATGTCCTTTATTGAGTTCAGGAAGTGCTCTTCTAGTTTGCTGGAAGGTTTGCACATACATGAATGTTATTCTTTCAAATGTTTTCTCTGCATATATTGAGTTAATTATATAGGTTCTCCTCTTTTCAATAATTTGGAACATGGTGACCTGCATTAATTAATAATTTTCAAATGCTAAGTAACCTGATTTTCCTCAGAAAACTGTGTCACAATTTATTATGCTTCTATTTATTGCTAATTTTGATTTGTTACTATTTTGTAAGGATACTTACAATCAGCACCTAGAGTTTTCTGTTCTTAAAACATTATCTTGGGCCATATTCGAATTATGCTGTCCTCAAAATCCTAGCTGGAAAGTATTCCTTCCATCATTATTTTCTCTTTTAAATTTTATTAATTGATTTGACAGACAGAGATCACAAGTAGGCAGAGAGGCAGGCAGAGAGAGAAGGGGAAGCATGCTCCCTACTGAGCAGAGAGCCCGATGTAGGGCCTGATCACAGGACCCTGAGACCATGACCTGAGCTGAAGGCAGAAGCTTTATTAACCCACTGAGCCACCCAGGCGCCATGCATCATTATTTTCTTAAAGCTTTTGTTTAAGTTTGGAGCTACTTCTTCCATAACTATTTTACAAAATTTAGCACTGAGACCATCTGGGCCTCCACTTTGCTTTTGCAGGTAGGCTACTAAAAATGATTCAATTTATTTAACAAATACCGGGATATTCAGATTTTCCATTCACCTTGTGTCAGTTCTTAGTAGGACTGTGATCTTCAAGCAATATTTCCATTTCACCTAAGTTGCTGCATTTTTTTTTTAAGATTTTGTTTATGTATTTGACAGACAGAGATCACAAGTAGGCAGAGAGGCAGGCAGAGAGAGAGAAGGGGAAGCAGGCTCCCCGCTGAGCAGAGAACCCCATGTGGGGGTCGATCCCAGGATCCTGAGATCATGACCTGAGCAGAAAGCAGAGGCTTTAACCCACTGAGCCACCCAGGCGCCCCTAAGTTGTTGAATTTATTAGCACAAAATTGTTCAAAGTATTCCCTCATTATCCTAATAATGTCCATAGCAATGATATTATTTTACTCCTACTATTGGTAACTTGTGCTTTAGCTTTTTTTCTTAATCAGTTTAATCAGCCCTATCAGTTTATCAATTTTATTAATCTTTACAAAGAATCAACATTATTTTTTCTATTGCTTCTATTTTTCTATTGTTTCTATTACATTGACTTCTAGTCTTTATTATTTATTATTATTCCTGATTAGTGGGTTCTATTATTATTATGAAATGTCCCTTTTTATCTCTGGAAATACTGCTTGTCTTAAAGTTTTACTTTGTGTGATTATTAACAAAGCCACGTCAATATACTTGGCGTCTGTATATCTCTTCCCACTCTTTTATTTTAACCTATCAGTGGCACTATACTTAAACTGTGTCGCTTTTAGACATTATAGACTTTGTCATGTTTTTGTGCACAATGAACATTTTTTACACTTTACAATTATTGCAATGATTGGGTTTTAAGTCTACCATTTGCTATTTGCCTTCCATTTATTCCATCTGTTTATTCCTGGGTTCTTCCTTTCTTGCCTTTATTCAGCTTACCCAAATATTTTAAATATCGATTTTAATTCCCCCCCTTTTTTTTAAAGAGAGAGAATGTGAGCTGGGAGTGGGGGAGGGGCAAAGGGAAAAGGTGAGGAAGAGAGAGAATCTTAACCAGACTCCATGCCAGGAGTGGAGCTCGACCTGGGACTTGATCTTATGACCGAGATCATGACCTGAGCCAAGATCAAGAGTCAGACACTTAAGTGACTGAGCTACCCAAGCACCACTCCATTTTAATTCTTTTTTTTTTTTTTAATATTTATTTGAGAGAGAGAGGGAGAAAACAGGGGAGGGGGAGAGGAAGAGGGAGAGAAGCAGACTCCCTACTGAATGAGGAGTCCCACATGGGGCTTGATCCTATGACCCCAAGATCATGACCTGGGTCGAATATAAGACTTGGATCCTCAACTGACTGAACCACTCAGATGCCCCTCTACTTTAATTCTTATAATGGCTTCTTAGCTATATCTTTCTATAATACAGTCTAGTAGTTGTTCTGGGGACAAAAATATACATCTTTACTATTCAGAGATAACATTATAACTCTTCAGAAACATATAATTTCCATTTACTTCTTCTAACGTTTTTATTATTGTCATCATATATTCTATAGCTAACTACATTTAAATGTAAAGTAATATATCTTTTGAAAAAATTGAGAGAATAGTCCCTTATATTTAGCCTCCTATTTACGATAGCTGGTGCTCTTCTTCTTTACGTTAGATGGGCCTTCATCAAGGGTCATTTCCCTCAGTCTGAAGAATTTCCCTTGGCATTTCTTACAATGCAGGAGGTCTGGTGGTGAGTTTCTCTTAATTTTACTTTAACTGAAAGTATTTTCATCTTACCTATATTTTTGAAGGACATTCTCTCACTGGATTGGCATTTTTCTTTCAGTACAGTTGACCCTTGAGCAACATGGAAGTGAGGGGCACCCACCCTGCGCACTCAAACATCCACATGTAACTTCTGACTCCCTTCAAAACTTACCTATTAACAGCCAACTGCTGACTGGAAGTCTTACCAGTAACATTCGATGAACAGTTGATTAACACAAATTCTGTATGTAATATGTATTAAGGACTGAATTCTTTAAAAGCTAGGGAAAAGAAAATGTCACTTAGAAAATCATAAGAGAAAATACTTTTACAGTACTGTACTGTATTAGTTGAAAAAATCTGTCAAGTGGACCCATGCAGTTCAACCCCATGTTGTTCATGGGTCAACTGCAGCTTAAAGACGGCATGCCATTGTCTCCAGACCTCCCATTGCTCCTGGTGTAAAGTCAGTTATCATTCGTATTGCTGTTGCTCTTCCTGTAATATGTCTTTTTTCCCTTGGATCCTAACTCTCTGTATATGTATATTCTGTTTTCAGCCATTTGATTACGATACGCCTGCATATGCTCATCTTTATATTTATCCTACCTGGGATTCACTACATTCTAGAATCAGTACTTAGTGTTTTCATCACATTTTGGAAGTTTGCAGCCATTACTGTATTTTTTTTTAACATAGTTTCCCCTCATTCCTTCTTGGATTTCAATTACATATATATTAGATCACTCAGTATTAATTCGAAGTATGTAAGAATATTTAACATTGTGCCTTTGGTCACAGAGGCCTTTTTTTTACTTCATTATTTTCTCTTTTTCAGATTAGGTGATCTCAATGGATCTGACTTCAAGTTTTCAGGTCCTATCTTCTATTATCTTCAATTTGCTGTTAAGTCCATCCAATGAATTTTTTAGATGCCAATTTGTAATTTCAGGGAGTGTACTTAAACAGTTAGAATTTCTATTTGGAATTATTTTTTATAGTTTGCACTTCTTTGCAGAGACTCACCATTTGGTCACTCAGTATGACTATCTGGTTTGCTAAGTCCTTCAACACATTAAAAGGAGCTGCTTTAAAGTCCTTTTTTTGCTAATTTCAACATCTGAGTTATCTTGAGGTCTCTCTATCTTGTCCAATTTTTCTTTATGTGTCAAAAATTCTGTTTATTCACATATCTAATAATTTTTTGTGTTCTAAGTATCATTAATGGTAAACTGTAGAGACTCTAGATTTTATTCCTTTCTTCTGAATGATGTAGAATTTTTCTTCTCAGCCGCCTTGAGTTTTCAGAGGCTGGGTTTTATACTTGGTTACTGTGAATCTGATTAAGTTTTGGTCTTAGGGCAAATCCTTAATCACGCAACAAAGCCTTTACTTCTAAGGCCCAGTCCTTCTATTGCTCTAATGAAAAGCCTGAGCTGTAACCTCAAGTTTCAAACCCCAAATATGTCACTCCCCATAGAGGCAGGAAATAAAATCTCTCCCAGCTTTTATCATCTTGTAACTGTTGTTGCCCAAAGGCTCCATAGAATCTCTGCTATATATTCAGAGTTCTGAGGTCAGTAAAACATCTGTGGCAAATTAATATTCAGATCTGGGGGGCTTCCTCCTCTATGAATCATTCTTTTTCTCAACGTACACCCTCAAATTCCACCTCACTCTGACCACCCCAAACTCTAGCCACTGAGACTGTAAGTCAATAAAAAATTGTCTAAGTTCTAATTGCCCATTATGGATTGAGGGCTGCCCTAAAGTAAAGATATAACTGTAGACTCACTACGAGCCACTCAAGAATCAGATCCCCTGGGGCTCCTGGGTGGCCAAGTCAGTAAAGCCTATGTTAGGCTCAGGTCATGATCTATGGGTCCTGGGATCCAGCCCAACTTTGGGCTCTCTGCTCAGCAAGGCATCTGCTTCTCTCTCTCTCTCTCCCTCCCCCTCTGTACACACTCTCTCCACCTCTCTAATAAATAAATAAAATCTAAAAAAAAAAAAAAAAAAGATTCAAATCCCCTTCAGTTCCAACCTATTCTTAGAGCTGGAGTTTTTTTGGAGTTTTTAAAATTTGTCTGTGGCTTATAATAGTCATCTTTAGGAGAGATTTGTCTTATAAAAACCACTCTCATTCATAAACTATACTTACTGTTTACCTGGGAAAAAAAATCAGATGGTTGAAAGTGAGGGAAATTTTTATTGCCCAGTTTAGATACAAGATAGAAAATCAACCCAAAGCTTTCTAGTGATGACAGCAAACAGTATCTATCAGCATTTAAGGGTTTGTACATATGTTCACAGCTATTAACTTACCTGATCCTAATAATACTGTAGAACTGCAGAAGCACTGGCTACATAAAGATATCCGAGCTCAGATAAATTAATTTATGTACTGTGAAAGCAAGTCTTAAACCTATTCCTCCCACAACACTATCGATATCTTTATGATAAAGAGTCTTATATCCTAATTTTGTCAATGACGAAACTACAAGTATCTTCAACATGAAGATGTTAACTTGTAATCATGCTGTTAGCCAAATCCATCTTTCTTAAGACAGCCACTGCATGGTTAGTTTTTTTTTTAAGATAGATTTATACTCCGTATTTTGCATGGAGCCAAACACCACTGATCTCTGAGAACTAAATTATAAAAACACCTTCCCCAGCATGAATTTGTTTAGAAATATCACCTTTTTGAAACATCATTCTTAAAAGCATCTTACTGATATGATTTTTTAAATTATAAAATATTAGGGGGGAGAGAGGATCACTAATTTTTCATCCTAAAGTAAAAGTTATTTTCCATACTTTCAATAAACTTGATTCAAAGTATTACTAAAGAGAGTGCAAGGGATTTAAAGTTCTACTCATACCCATGAAGACCACCTTTCTATGTCCCCTTCAAGCTCTCAGATAGTCATCATAGCTCTCCACCTAGCTGCTTTAAAACTTCTCACTATTGCCCACATATGACTAGCCCTTTCACACTACTTACTGGGCTTCTGGAAATTATATTCCACCTAGAATTTCCTTCTCCTCACTATGCCTGGAACTCTCTTATTCACAAAAACTCAGCTCAAATATCTTTCTAGCATAAAGCTAACAAATACCCTAAGAGCTCTCATAACACTATCCAACATTTAATTAACAAGTTAATGAAAAAGTTTCTTTGTTAGTCTGTGACGTACCTGAGAACAGGGACGTTTCTTACGTGTCTGTCTCTAGTAGCGTGCACAATATAGCATACAGAAGGTGCCCCCCCACAACAAGTTTTTCTTGAATGACTGAATGATTCTTATACTCACTGATGTCTCCAAAAGTAACACACCTCACTACCTCACACCTGTATTCTGGTCACAGCCTCATAAATATGTTCCCTGCAACCACCCAGGGGCCAAGAGTTCTAATAAATTCTAGGCATCACTCTATTAATCTTTGACTTAACATTATAGCATGCTCTGCTCTAAAGTTTCCCTTTTCCTGTAGATAGAAGTTCAGAACCTCTAAGCCTTGAATTCACAGACCTCTAGAATCTGGCTCCTATCTCTCATTCACTTCATTACCTCCATTTCAAGCCTCTTCATTCTGTCCTCACCTAGCCTATATTCTGCCCGCATTTCCACCTGAAGATTGAATTTCCATCTTCAATTCTCAGTACAGGTCTCACACTATCCATGAACTAGCCTGAAGATATTCCAGAAAAATCTCTCATACAGATGTTGCTAACTAATACTTTGTGCTTCTCATTCAACACTAAACATTTTCTCAATTTCTACTTCCTCAGCACACACAAAAAGCATGATGTAAATGATAAAATATGTGAAAATACCTAGCACATTCAGACACCAAATGCTTATGTATGGGCTTGTGAGAGAATTCTAATTTTAAAAACTTAAATCTGAGAATAAAATGCATAAAAATCAACATAAAGGAGAATAATTTAACCCCTCTTATTACTATAAGTCACATGATGGTTTGTGTAATCATAAATAGAGGAATACTTATTTGAAAACCAGCTATGTCCACAAAAGAAGGACAAAACGTGTTCTGAAACCTGGGAGGCATATTATTTCGAGCAAAGGAATGGGCTCAGAAACTAATTTTCATTCTCTGATTTTTATTCTTAATAGGAAACACTTATAATTAATAATTTAGTTCTCCAGCTATCTATGAAGTAAAATGTAATCCTCAAAATACATTAATGAATTGGTATTTTGGTTTAAAAATCAATACCTTTTCACTTTAGTTAAGAGTTCCTTCCCTAGAGCTGAATCAATTCAGCTCAGTTCAATAAACATTAATTGAGCATTTTCTATGTTCCAGGCTCTCTCCTAGATCTAAAAATGAGTACAAAGTCAATGACATTCAGAAGTTCCAAAGTGAATTAGGAGACAGACAAAAAAGTTAACAGTTCAAAGTAAGAGGTGTATACAACAGTGAAGGTACATATAAAGTCTTATGAAAGGACAAAGGGACAGAAACAGCTTCACATGATACACAAAAGCAGAGATTTAAAGGAGGAGCCACAGGCAGACCAGTAAAGCAGGATAGGGTAGGAAAGCACTAGAGGTAAAGTAAGCAGACAGAAAAAACCTAAAAACATGAGAAAGCAAGATGCAACTGGCATATCAGGTATACAGCCATGGCTGTTCTATAAAGGAAGAGAGAGGGAGGCAATGATAAGTTATAAAAATCTAGAAAAGCAGGGCACAGATTGGATACCACAAACCATGATAAGAGCTTGATTTTTTATTTCCTGTGGGAAACGGAGAGGCTGTGAAACACTGAAGCAGTAGCATGCCAAGTGTTTTATACAATCGCAGTGGCAGCTGTTAAATTTACTCTATTATATATTTATTGGAGGCCTGCAACAGGCCAGGCTTTAACTCAGCAATTAAAGAAACAAACAAAACAAAAAGAAACCCTTCATTTGCTTGAGGTTTAGTGAGTGAATCCATGTCCAAAAAGCAAGACTAAAAATATCAGCACAGAAAAGGCAGTGATAAAACTTTCTATCATTAATCCTATTAAACTATCTCTGCCATCTTTTAAGCACTGTAATGTATTAGGGAAAAATAAAATTTTTCGTGGCAGCATGAGTCATCAGGGAAACGCAAATCAAAACCACAATGAGATACCACTTCACAATCACCTAAGATGACGATAATCAAAAAGACAGATAAAAAACATTTACTAGGATACAAAAAAAACTGGAATTCTCATACACTGCTAAGTAGGGATGTAAAATAGTGCAGTACTTTGGAGACCAGTTTGCCAGTTCCTTGAAAGGGTAAACTTAGTTACAACATCGCCTAGTAATTCCATTCCTGGGTGTATGTATACATACCCAAGAGACTTGAAAACATGTCCACCTTGAAAGTTGTACATAAGTGTTCATAGCCAAATAAATATAAATAGCCAGTTGCTGTTTATAATAGCCCAAAACTGGAAATGTCCATCAACTGAGAAGTGGATAAATGGAATGTGTTATATTCATATTATTTGCCAATAAAAAGAAATAAAATACTTATACATACTACAGTATGAATGAACCTTGAATAAAAATGGTCAGTGAAAGAAGCCAGTCAACAAGGGACCACATATTGTTACATGAAATATTCAGAACAGGCAAATCTTTAGAGACAAAAAGTAGATTAACGATCACGTAGAGCTGGCAGAAGCTGGTAGGTTGGGGTACAAAGTTTCTTTTTGGGGTAATGAAAATATTCTAAATTTGACTGCAATGATGGCCAGCCACACAGCTCTGTGAATATACTAAAAGACACTGAATTGTATTGTAAACACATAAAGTAAATGGTGTGTGAATTATATCTCAATAAAGTTGTTTTTACAAAATTCTAATCATTAATGATTGCTTCAAAATCCTTATTCCTCTTTCCTCATGAAGCTGGATGACATTTTTCCCAGCAAAGAATGTATAATAACACAAGCGTGCTAGACAAATATCAAGGTTCAATTTTCCACTGGCAATTCTCTTTTCCAGAAAAACTAATCTAGTAGTTGTGCAGCAGAAGACAATTTATTTCTGTGATCTCCAAATAAGAGAATAGCTTTGGCCCACCTGGCACAAAAGACGAGTTAGTTTTTCAAGAACATCAAAGGCTAAAATGTTTTTAGGTCTGATTAATCAGTATCATCTTCTATAAGCCTTCATCTTATCACTACTGTAAAGATTTTCAGTAACTACATTTTAAATTATAAAATACTGGAAGCAGAATGAAGAAGAAAGTAGTTAGATTTCAAGTAAGAAGAACTGGCCCTAAACTCTTCTATGTAACAGCCAGGTGGCCTCAACCAATTCTTTAACTTCTCTTAGCATTTTTTGTTAATCTAAAAATCATATCAGTTCCACCAGTTCTCTCAAAGTTTTGGTTAGGATCAAATTATACTCGCTAACAGACTCTAGAACTGTTCATCACTACAATGTAAACTAGTAAAATCTGGGACACTGGTTATATAGTAACACCAAATGTTGGGTAACATGAGAGTTTCAGAGGCAATAAAAGTCAAAAAGAGAAATAAACAATGTTAAAATGTAAAAACTCTTGTAAGATAGGGGGCATCTTACTTTATAACATACAAAGCTATGAGTATGAAAAAGTTCTATATATGACATCTACACCCACATTTTAATTAGAATTTCTGAAATATACTGCCACAAGAATGAATTATTTGTTGTTATAATTTTAAATGTTATAATGGTTGACCGTTCTAAAACTGATGTTAAGGTAGTACTTCTACCAGTGTGCTTGTAACCACACTCCCATTAGCCCAAGAATCAGAGAAGTTAAATGGACTGCAAAGGATGCTAAATACTGGAAGAGAATAACACACAGAGAATTCACCAGTAAAAAAAAAGGAAATTTATCTGCATGTGGACAGAATGCATATTCATGCAAACAAAAAGTGAGTTCCAAGAGATCTGGTATGTTAATGCATTCGGCTGACTACCAGCCTAAGTTAGTTTTCGCATCCTCTTATATTTTATTTTTTCACCCTTCAGTCTAGTATTGTGGGAAAAAGCACACAGCACGCTATTCCGCTTTACTGCAAACTTACGTCTCCAACCTCAGCTGGGATCCCATGGTTATTTGGCAAGTCATTTTTCTATCTATTCTTTTCTTTCTTATACTTTCTATGGCAGCTATAAGCATTTAACATGTATTTTCTCTAGGCCTCTTCCCTATCACCTCAAAGCCTCATCTGTACAAATAAAAAAAACAGAAGTCATAGGATGTGTTTTCCTTCAACCTCACTTATAATTTAACTATCATAGTATCCATCCTTTAATCATTCATCAGAATAGTAAATAATAGTGTGACTCGTTGCTTATTGATCATCTGCCACATGCCAAACAGTGGGCTGAAGACTTTATATATAGATGCTGCAATAATCTTACAAGTACTTTTGGTCCCATTTTTTACAATTACAAGAGTGAAGTTCAGGGACCTAAGTAACTTGTTCAAGGTTTGTGGCTAATGAGTGGTAGAAAACAGATCTGAATCCAGGCCTGTCTATAACTGTGTCACCCTGCCTCTGAAAAGTGTTCTAATGCCTGCCCAAGACCTCCATTCTATACAAGGACAACACATTCATAAAAATTATTTTCAATGCTATATGATCTCTCTTTTCTAACCAGTGCTGAGAAAATATATCTAAATCTCTATACTTAAGTAAAAAACATGGCTTAAGCACTTTATATGTTTTCATTTAAAAGCTTTTTTTTTTTTTTTAAGAGAGAGAGAAAGCACGCACCCGTGTGGGCAGTGGGTGGGGCAGAGGCATAGAGAATCATAATAAGCAGGCTTCACACTCAACCCAGAGCCCAACTCGGGGCTCAATCTCACTACTCTGAGCTGAAATCAAGGGTCAGATCTTTAACTGACTGAGCCACCCAGGCACTCTTAAAAATATATTTTTAATATAAATATATATATATATATATATATATATATAAAACTTACATTAATAAATTAAAAGATTTTTTTGTTTCTCTTAGAGAGAGAGAGCACAAGGGGGAAAGGGTAGAGGCAGAGACAGAGTGTGTCCCAAGCAGACTCTAACATGGGGCTACAATCTGAGCAGAAACCATGAGTCAGAAACTTAACCAACTGAGCCACCCAGGTACCCCTAAAATTTTTTAACTTAATGTAAATAAATGAGTTAGATCTACCTTAAAGACATGAGGTTGAAAAACTGACTTCCATTGAGTTTCTAAGAAAAATTCAAAATATCAGTTTACGTGGGTTAACAGTTATCTTTCCAGTCCTCTATTCTATCCTTCTAGTCCTCTATTCTATCTACAGAGTGGAAAAAGAAAGATTAAATTTCTTGTTTCTTCAATTTTCCAGTAATTTCTCACTTTGGCAAAGATTGATTCCTTCAAAGATAGAAAGTGGTTTAGCAACATCTATAGAAAGAACCTAATGCTTTAAGAATTGTGTCCTCTCAAAAAATGAAACAAGAAGAAACCAGAGAGGAAGACAAACCATAAGAGGCTCTTAATCTCACGAAACAAACTGAGGGTTGCTGGAGGGGAAAGGGTGGGAGGGATGGGGTGGCAGAGTGATGGACGCTGGGGATAGTATACGCTGTGGTGAGCACTGGGTATTGTGTAAAACTCATGAATCATACATCTGTACCCCTGAAACAAATAATATATTATTTGTTAAAAAAAAAAAAAACAAAAAAACTGTGTCCTCTTTCTAATGGTCTTGACACAGGTAGGCCCTAATAGGCATCATTAAGTTTTCTCACATAACTTTTAATAAAATTTCATCAGTCTCAGTCTTTAATGGCTCATCAAAAGCACATGATTTATGGTGCTATTCACATAGAAGCTTAACTCCCTACCTCCATATCACAATAAACCCCTTTTTTCTTCAGCTGTTAAGAATTCACTTCAACACTTTAAGTACCATGCATATAAGTACTAGAGTCTGTCTTGTTCGATACTGTTTCTCCGAACACCCATACAGAGTAGATGTTCCGTGAACATCTATTGTAATACATGGTGGCAAGAGAGTAAGTTAGAGAACACTGTGTGACCTGCTGCACCTTTTGACAAAAGTTCCTGGACAGTTAGATGAATCTGTTTCTTAATTAATATAAAGTATGATATCAAAATATAGAACCTATTATAGTCTTAAGCTTTAACAAAAGATTAGTTTGTTTCTATAATATTTGGTTCGAAAACATTTCAAAGCAGTTTAAAAGCAATTTTCTCATCTCTTTTGATTCAAAATAAGGCAAATAGTGATGAAGGAATAATTTGTGCATTTTAAATTTATACAGATAATATCTTTTTATATAGCTAAATCTAAACCTTTAAAGGGTAGGTTTTCTTTCATCCAGGTCAGAATGTAGCCTCTTAAATCCAAAAATGGTGTCATTTGCAGTTCATAAACACCGTGTCAATCAATGATACAATTCAAGAACTCCATACATATTTATTGCTGCATTCATTTTTAAACAAATATTGCAAAAGATTACACAGAGTGTGAGAAATGTCACCTAAACAGTAAAAAGCCTGTAAATATCAATTCATAATGGTACGTTCCTTGTCTATCATTAAAATAAATATCAGCTTCTTGTCCACTTTCAATTTTACTGAATGCCATCCATTTATAAATTAATTATAATGATTCAAAATATCCAGTCACATTTTTCCTATCACTTCTCAATGTTTCTTCCATCCCCTAAAGTCATGTTTTGAAAATTAAATGTAAGAACAATTTACAGACCTCCATCCATCCTTCTGGAGATAACTGAAGGCTCCATCAACAACACTTGCAAAGAACTGGCCTCCGGTGATGAAAAGGGTATTGATGGTGACTAAGCGACCTCTTAAATTGGGCGGGGAGACCTCGGCGATGTACACGGGCACTGTCATAGAAGCAATGCCTGTGAAGAAACAAGGAAAAGTCAACAGAAGACACTTCCTCAAGATTTCTGTCCTTGTTATAAATACTGATGTTAGACAAAGACACAGACACACACCCTTGGTTTTCTACTTAAAACAAGGTTTACCAGATACTTAAAGATTTTGTTTATAACTAGTGACTACTGAAGATAAATAAAGACATATTGCGGAGAGACCCACTTTCATACTACCACTTGAAAACCTAAAAAGGAAACTACCTCTAGAGCTCTCAGATAGTTTTAGAATGTATATAAAGCATGCATTGTAAGTTTTGTGGACTAAAAATAAGAAAATCCTCTCTAGATAAGATATAATTATCAAAACATTTTTAGTCTATATGGAAATGTAATCAGACAACGTCGAGAATAAAAATTATTATCCTAGAATCATAGTAACTACTCAAAGTCATCACTTCCAGGAGACACACCAAAACCAACCAGCTTACTATATAAAAAATCCATACAGTTCAGTCACCCTATTTGACTGGCTAGCTATAGATTTCTGAAGTAGCTTACAATGGACAACACTTGGTAATTTAGAATCCTTAAGAACATATGATCTTAATCATAAAACAGATGGTTTTATGGGTAAGGTATATTTGGTTATACCTGCTTAAAATCTGTTTCTATCTGAAATTAATGCAGCACAGCCTATGGTAGTATTTCCAGAACTTCACTGATCACTAAATCACTTATGTAGCCCTTTTTTTTTTTTTTTTTTAAATAAAGATGCTCTCACCCTACCCACCTCAGAACTACTAAATAGGAAACAAGAGATGGGAAATGGGTCTGTCTTTTAAATCATCCAAGTACTTCTGATGCTCACCATGTATTTGAAAAACTACAGTTCCATAGTCCACAACTTTAGGCTAATCCAAAATTACTTCTTAAAGGAAAATCTTGATCCTCTTGGCCATATGGAGCTCACTGCTCAGTGGCACTTCCAATTTCTCGGTATGCCTGATTATGTAATCTAAAACTACTATCTAATCAATAGTTGCCAAAAGCTAAGTGAAAAAAAAAAAAAGTCCAGCAGGATTATCTAAGAAAATGTAATCTTTTTCTACCTGTAGATACTAGAAGTTGATCTCTAGACTAAGCCAGAACATCAATGGGTTACATAAGACACCCAGGAAGAACTGAATTAATTTATATAATGCCAAAAAATAGTCTATACTGAAGGGAGCAGCACCAAGACAGCTGCTGTTGCATTTTCTGTACAGGGGGTGCCGATGGTACTATTTACCACATTCCAGATAACAGGAGACATTTGTCTATAGTCTCAGTAACCACAACAATTGTGCTTCCCTCTCTGTGTTTACCGGCACTATCAATCACACAGCAGTCTTTAATTTCATTCTTTATTAGGCAGTCAGAGATACCCACTTCTACTAAGTGTTTTGGACTTCACAGTATTTATTCTGTGAGCGAAATTCCCTCCTGATGTCTCAACTGTCCCGAATTCCACCTATTTTAGACCTACGTTTTGCCATATTTTTATTTACTTTGTTCCATCTTTGAACCAAGCAAATACATGGACAAGATTTATTTAAGTTAATATATATCTGCTTCTGTACTTCTGAATAACTACTAGTAATAACTGCACACAAGTCAGCCCATTAAATCTCAAAACTATACACTCTGTAGTTTCCACCAGTATTGTCTGCTGCTGTGGTGTCTATCAATATATATAAATATGCATGAAAAGAATTCAGCTTTTATGAGTTTCATAAAATAAGCACAAGTTAGCAGACAAAGTATGAGTAGTCCTTACAATTAAAGCATCACCTAAGCAGCTGGAAGTTTCCATCTGACTGCTAATCAATTTAAGAGAACACATCATACTAAATTGGCTTTCATCTAACTTGGAAAGAGAAAACATTTGATGCAAATGTTGACAAATTAATTGTATATTCTTTTTAGTTCTTTTACAATTAGAACATCTCAATAAGCGTCCAGAAAGAAGACAGCAGTAATCGTCTGGGTTTCTTTTCCTGCTTTGGTCTGGCTGTAATGAGAATTCAGTTGCTCTCCTTAGCCAGACATCTTGACTCAGGCACACAGCCCAGAGATTTAGCATGGGAAATGAGGGCTGTGGTTTTAGGCAGCTCGTGGCTTGTCACAAAGTCCATAGATTTTACCTGATAGAAATGTAGAGATAACCTCAAGCCTTATAAAGGTTAATTATTAAAACTAAACATCAGGATCTTGAAAAGTAACAGGAAAGGGCAAAGAGAAAAGAATGAGGAACTAAAAAAAGACTCACTAGATTTAGAATTGGAAAGAACCCCCCAAAGAGCTAATGAGTGCTCATATTGACTTACCAGTGTTAAAATCACCTGCATTTGATGTTTCACAGGGAGTGATTATTTTATTAAATCCTCACAACATCTCTATAATGGACATATAATTATCCACATTTTGCAAAAAAGGACCTTACCCCAGGTCAGATGACAATAAGTAGAAGAAGCAAAATTTGAACCAGAGAGATTCCAGAGCCCAATTTTGAAAGTTCTAGACTCTACTGACTGGCCAGCACAGATGAGGGTAGGTTCTGGAAACAGTGAGTACGTTGCCACTCTCCAGCTAGTTAAGTCTGGACAAATTAACCCTTCTGGGTCTCCATAAATAAATAAATAAATAAATACACACACACACACACACACACACACACACACACCACTTGAAAGCACTTAACTTTGTGCTTAGCATACAGAAAGTAGTCAATAATGTTAGCAATTACTTCTTACTATACCTCTAGTTATTAGGTATTCTAACTGTTTTTGATTCAGTTTGACTTATATTAGGCAATGGCATTACCAGGATGAATATAAGTGAACAAAACAGGGTCTCTGTTATAAGAGAAGCTATATACAAGCCCCACTCACTCACATAAACAGGCAATCAAATAAATGATTTCAAAATACCATGGTAAGAGTTACAGTATAGCTACACACTAGGTTCTATCTTGTATTGTGGACAACTGCTGCATGCTAATAATGATTAGATGCTAGTTCAGGACAATGGGCAGACAATTCTACAGAGAAAAGCATGGTTTTAAGGAAATATGAAATGATAAGGATTTTCTCAGAGTTAAAAAATAAGTATGAAGCAGCATATGTGTAGAGAGGAGATCTGATCAGCTTGATCTGAGCTGGGCATTGTGCTAAGCACTGGAGAAATAGTATTACAGGAGAAACATGTCCTCTGGCCTCATGGAGTTTAGTGTCTGTCGGTCAAAATGTATTTGAAGAATAAGATGTCAAATGTGATGGGTCTTACCGAAGGAGAAGTGTGAAGAACAAGAGCTCATAGCAAAGGGACTGGCCCAGCTTGACAAGTCTGACAGTTCTTGGATGAGAAGGTCCTATTTAAGCAGCGATCAGGTGAATGAGTAAGCTAGAGCCCAAAGACAGCGGGGGGATGGTGACACACACTTTAGACAATCAGTCCAGCTTAGCAAAGACCTTGAGGCAAAAAGAGATCCAACCTGTTGAAGAAGAGGGACTATCTCTAGAGACAGAGACCAAACCTGACTATATCTGACTATACAAGGACTTGGTACTCAGAAGCCTTTAAATAGTATAAAGGAAGAAAACGTGCTACCAGATTCACATGTTCAAAGAGTCACTTTCTGGAGTTTGGAAAACTGACTGCAGGGAAGCAACGTACAGTGACAGTGAAGGAGATGGAGTAAAACGGAGAGATTTCAGAAGTATTCCAGAAGTTAGGTACTGAGATGGAACATGAAGGATGAGAACAAGAATGTGAGGATGATGTTCAGATGTCCAGAAGAAGCAAACAGGAGCATGACAGGTACTTGGTACAAAGATAAAGGAGACTGGAAGAGAAGAAAGTGTGGATAGAAGATAAGAAGGTCAAGTTTTAGCCAGGTTGAGTCAGAGGTGCTCTGTGAAACACACAAGTAGAGAGCAAGTAGAACACTCCCCAAGTGTGTCAGCAATACAGAATATCTACATGTGAGTATTCCCAACTCACCTCACTGCTCCCACCCTATAACTCTGCCAAAATAACCAACCTTTCCTTCCTCTCTCATCTCCTAGGGAGAACCTGGTCTTTGTCACCCTAATTCTTGAGCCATTACCATCCAAGGCAAAAAAGATGGAGAAGAAAGCATGGAACAAAGATCTGGGTTGCAGGTAGAAGTTCAAAAGAAAAAAGACTGGAGAGAGCTGTGAATGAGAAGTTCAGGGTTCATATGGAAAAAATGGGAGCCTTTAACAAAGGAACTGAGGCTTAACTTGGGAGGGAAGGCAGAGGAGTAGACAACAGAGATTTTAAGAAATATTGCAGAGCTATAACATACATGCTATTATATTCTTCAAGACACAAATAGAGTACTATTACTATTGAATTACTTAATGTTCCTAAACTGTATATATTTAAAAGCAACTTCAGTGCTTGCTTTGGCAGCACATATACTAAAAGCAACTTCAAAGGGAAACTGGGTCCAGGAGGGTTTGGAAGTTACACAAATATCTGAAGCTCAGAAGATAGTTCTGTGTGGTTGGTGCACAAAACAGAAACCAAAGGAATAGAAGAGATCACCCAGAAACGGAAGAGGAGAAGAATGCCTAGAACTCAGTCTTGAAACATTCCCGTATTTATGGAACTGTAAAAGGAAGAAAGAAAGAAGGAACAACCAGTAAGCATCCACCTTACACTTGAATACCATGTTATTTTCTAAAGTCTTTTTTATGTTACCATTTTATATTAACATGTAAGGTCACCCTAGCAGTTGGTAGATGGGACAGGTGTCATTCATTCCCCCAAGAAAAGGTAAAGAAACCTAGCATCAAAGACAGACAAGAAGAGATTTTCAGGAAATCTCTAAGCAGGTTAACGTCAAAGTGAGTCTCACAGATTCAGGTCCCCTAATCTCTGTTATGTGCCCCTGGAGAACCAAGGGCCATGCCTCTGATTTGAATGTGACCCTTTAGAAATGTCTCAGACATGTTCTCTTTTCGGACCTAGTACCTTAGCACATGTGAACTTCTAGGGAAAGGACAGTCTGATCTCTCTCCTGCCCCCTACGACCTGCTATGTGACTTACTGCCACCAGATGTCATGTTAAAGAGTTCAGTCTCATTAGTCAATTGTATGCGATTTGCTGCATAATGTCAAGTAGACAAGTGTAAACCCATAAAACCTCTATGAAAATGGGGAACTATAAAAGAATGTTATGTTCAGGGAGAGCAGAGGGCTCCACGTTCACTACAGCTATCTCATCTTGCTATCAATAAGATATCCATGCAAACTATAATTTATGGATTTCTAAACATGGGTCCATTTTTTATAAACCTTGGCTATTAAGGCTCTGCCACCCCAAAACCTCTTCACTACTCTGGGGAAACAAATGGAATTCTGTCCCTAGACAAAGCTCACTGTTCCAATGAAGGGCAGTTAAGTAATACTGTAAAAGATCCCCCAAATTAAGAACTAAGTACTTCATAAATGGATGCAATTAATGATATAAAGTTTAGGAAAAATCTACAAAAAACTTCTGACTTATTCCCGATGCCAAACACTAATCAAAATAAATGTCTGATAAAGAGCAAATCCTTATTAGTGCACCCGAAACCAACGAAGCCAAATGAACATAAGGAATGAGGTGGTGCAAATTCCTGTCAGCAGTTTATCAGTGTAAACGCAACCACAAAAATCTATGTTGGTACTGTTTCTGAATATTGTTAGAAAGTCTGATTTCTTACAAAATAAATAAAGACGTCTGCATCAATGGAAACTCATTATCATGCCTGTCCTTAAAGGAGTTTCACGGAGAACTGCACCTCAGACACCACAGTACGACCAATTCCCACACTCTCTCATGTTGCCGAGCTGACCTGTCATCAATAGCTCAAATGCTTGAGTGCTGAAGCTGGCTTTCAAAAACCACTGGAAGCCCTTTTAAAGTCCTGAGCCAGAAGTATAAATAATTTCATAAACAAATAGCATCAGAAAATCCTGTTGCGATACGTAAATACCCATGAACCATAGCAGCCTCTTAGCACAAGCCAGGCAGCAACTAATTAGCTTCTTAGAAGCACAGGAAGGTACCTTTCAATAATAATGATTCTTGAACAGAAGAACTATGATTTAAAAAAAAAAAAAAAGACTATGATGTCCTAATTACATTTTGCAAATCATTGCTCTATGATCTCTAAAGGAATAATTTTAATAAAAAGAAAGAGAATCTGTCTATAAAAGTTTCCCTTATTGTAGCTGTTTCTTTCCATTTGGCTGTCCTGCCCAGGACTGCTTAGTCCACATTCTTCTGAAGAGTCAAGGATCTACAGTTACCAGGTTGTTAACACAGGGAGAATTCAATTTTTATTCTTCTTTAACAAGACTTAAGACTTTCACAAACACCGCTGGGCAACTTCAAAGAGCAATAAGTCCCAAAGGAATGAGAATATATACAAAAAACAAAATGCATATAACAGAGGAGCCAGGTTATGGGTGAGATTTTATCTACAGGCATGACAAGCCCAATTATTGTTCTATATAGTGTTAAAAACCTCTTCACAAGGCATTATAAACATGTCACCATCATTTAAACTCCATGAAGTCTTTAACAGCCTAAATGACTTCTCCCTCAGTATTACTTGAGTATATAATACTGATCTCATCATATTCCTTTTTACTGGTAACATCTCAGTAAGGTCTGTATCACAATGATTCTCCAAAGCCAACTAAATCCCCTTTAATGTGATGATCATAACTCACATTATCTTCTGTACTCTAACTTGCCTACCTGTTAAGCAGAGACCTTAGCTTAACAGTTTATTTGGAATGCATATACAAAACCATAGCCTTTTTTTTTTTTTTTTACAAAACCATACCCTTTTAAATTATTGTTAATGGACAAGTTTTACACTATACATGTTATTCATTAGGGAAAATTTAGAAGTCACATGTAAAAACGTAGATAAATAAAAATCACCTCTAGTCATACCACCCATACATAACTGCTATTAAAAAATTTGGTTAGGGCGCCTGGGTGGCTCAGTGGGTTAAGCCGCTGCCTTCGGCTCAGGTCATGATCTTAGAGTCCTGGGATCGGGTCCCGCATCGGGCTCTCTGCTCAGCAGGGAGCCTGCTTCCTCCTCTCTCTCTGCCTGCCTCTCTGCCTAACTTGTGATCTCTCTCTCTGTCAAATAAATAAATAAATCTTAAAAAAAAAAAAAAAAAAAAAAAATTTGGTTATCATTGGGGAGGGTATGTGCTTTGGTGAGTGCTGTGAAGTGTGTAAACCTGGTGATTCACAGACCTGTACCCCTGGGGATAAAAATATATGTTTATAAAAAATAAAAAATTTAAAAAATGAAAAAAAATTTTGGTTATAACTTGCAGTATTTTCCCCATAATTCTGTAGCGCTAACTCATTACATTACAAACATTTACCTTCTCTTTAACTATTCTTTTCTCAAAAAAGGGTCTCTAGCTTCTTTAAGAAGTAGGTATGATAAATATAGAAGTCAAATGAGTGAGACATAGAAGGTACAACACACTCTGGAGGCCAAAGAAAACACATGCCTGTGTAGCTCTATACAACAATCTAGATACTGGTTTGTCACCCTTATAGCTCAAGATCATTTTAAGTAACAGTGTAATATTCCAGTATTCAGATAAAGAGAACACACAGATCAAAGAGGGCAGGAGAAAAAAAAAAAAAAAAACAGAGAAGGAAAGAATTTCTTGATAGAGAGAGATGGCAAATAAAGAAATCAATACATATGTTAAGAAAAAAAATTTTTTGCTAAGAAATTTCCTAAATAAGTAAAGGTTATAAGAGAAAGATAACTGTATGAAATGCTAACAAAAGCAGAATCAGTATGCTTTTACACCAAATGGAATACCCAAAGGTTAATAAAAAATCAATACCTTTCCTCGAGGCAGTGAATTTAGCAAACAGGAACTTAAGTGGTGCTTTGTCATATTTGGCTCTATGTGACATCTAGAAGTAAATGTTCCAGCGCAACAAACAATGTGGACCTAAACAGCAGCTAACGGCTGTGAATCACCTGAATGTAGATTGTAATTGAATAGGCATAGACAAAATACACAAGAAATGTGTACAGAGGAAGATAAGCCCAGGGCTATAATCTGGTTGTGGAAATATTCATGCAACAGATGCAAAGGGCTAGAAAGTAAAACAAAGAATTATTATAGGAAATATTAAAGTAGCAAAGTAATAAATGAACACCCTCCCACCCCAACCAAATTTTTAATCTGTTCTTCACAAAAGGTTTGGCTTTTGCCTAAAATGCAGAACAGAGAGCCATGAGGAAATCAGCTTAAATAAAGACAAGAGAATGAAATAATAGGGAAATGGGTAGGGTGAAGGATTGCGAAGAACACTAAAAAATTAATAGCATATGTAAATAACTGCAGAAGTAAACCCCATATTGGAGGCAGGAAATAACAGAAATGAAGCTGTGTGAAATTTCAATCAATGTGGAACATCAATTTGAAATGCTCTCCAAGAATGAAAAGCAAAGGAAATTAAAATGATAAAAGATATGTTGAAAGACAAGCCATTATAAAAGAAATAAATGGGCCCAGAGATAGGTAGCAACAGCAAAACACATCCTGAGAAATTTTCTGACTTGTGAAGTTAACAAAAATTGACCAAATTTTTTTACAGGTAGAGCGGAGAGAAAAAACAAACAAACAAACACAAAACACCAGCTTACCCAACAAGTATTAAAAACCAGGCAATATAAAACACCACAGAGCAGCAACTGCACATATCTAAGGTGGAAATGTTGTGATCCAAGTATTTTATATCTTGCCAAGTTGTCTTTCAGGCGTGAGAATGTGAAAGACATTCTCAAGTAGGAAACACCTAAGATAAACCATCCATTTACTATATTTGAAACAACCTCTAAACCAACCCAAAGATTAACAACAAAACCCTGAAGGATAGGGAAGTTTCAGAATAAACAGCTCAGAGGATCTGCCCCTCACTTCTGGGGTGGGTGGTGGTGGTTGGAATAGCTGAACAGGTAGACAACTGAGTATTCACTCAACCCTTCTTATTAGGCTCTTCTCTTTTCCCAGTTCTAAGTAACATTTCTTGAGCTGCACAGATAGAATTTCTTGGCTTGTCTAACAACCACTTCAAAGCATTAACTGGTCTTTCTCTTTTCCAGCACTTGGTAGCAACAGCTAAACATTTTACTTGGTTAGAACATTATGCCTGAACAATTATTGAATAATAATTTCTACTTAATGTCCCAAAAGGCAAAGATTCATAGAAGATAATGTCCATCTTCATTATTAAAAAATCTCTATTAATGACTTCCTGTGTTTCTAAAAAGTATAGTGAATGACTCTAGCCTATGAGTTTTTTAAAGTGGTAAAAATCATGTAAGTCACCCATTAATAGATTATTTTTTCTCCCAGTCTCTTCTAATATTACCTTTCTATCTACATGAATATTCCTATGCTGCATATAGTTTTAAAAGCCAAGATAAGGGGTGCCTAGTGGCTCAGTGGGTTAATCCTCTCCCCTGCCAAAGGGTCTTGGGGTCCTGGAATTGAGCCCTGTATCCAGCTCTCTGCTCAGCAGGGAACCTGCTCCCCCCTCTCTTTGCTTGCCTCTCTGACTACTTGTGATCTCTCTCCCTGTCAAATAAATAAATAAAACCTTAAAAAAAAAAAAAAAAGCCAAGGTAAGTAAAAAAAAATCTTAAAGTGAAAATGCAGAGGAAAAAGATCTACAAACAATGATAACACAACCTGCTTTTACAGATTCTTCACTAACAAGTCACAGTAATCACGGAAATCTACCTGCAATAAATTTTTAGCTGTTTGATGAAGAACAGAGCCAAGTTGGCTTCCACTGCCTCTTATTTTATTACTATAAAATGGGGAACTATGTTCTTCATGTACACTTTTTGTACTTATCATCCAAGATACTTTTGAAATAGAAAATGGAAAAGTCTGTCTGCTCTTAGGAGCCCTAGTTCTGTATCATCTGGCTTTAAGAAACCTAAATCTCACTAATGATAAAAGTGAACAGAGTGAGTGACAAATGATCTTAAGGTCCTCCCTAGCTCAGAGTTAAAACTGTTTTAATAGACATAACTGACTTTCTATTTTGTTCTTTAGTATACCAACAATGGATACATAACTTAGAGACCATTTTGCTGAGTCTTTGAATTGGTAGGTACCAATCACAGCGAAACATTGATCACCAGTTCAGGGTTCTGTTTCATTTTACTTAGAGGGTCTAAAAAGTATATAGCGATCTTTAACATTTATGAAAGGTAATAACCAAGATGCCATAACTGTGGCTTAGTAACATTCTTAGAAATAGACTCCAAAAAAAAAAAAAAAAAAAAAAACCCACAAAGACAAAAAAGAAATAGACTCCAAGTGATATGACAAATAATGAACGCTATGGATGCTTGAGAAAAAGGCACTATCATCTCTCTTAAGCTGGCTTTAGAAAGAGTGATTAAAATGAACCCCTGTACTGCTCTCTGAGGCTTATAAACATACACTCTACTTGTAGCTCTAGTGGCAGCTCCGACTCAGTCCAGGAAGCCTAGCTTTGGTACATACTAGCTGGCATTATCTCTTATTTCTGCTCCAGCAGCTTTGACACACTGACACAGCCAGAATAAAAGGAGTAATTCCAAATTCTTTAACAGATGAGGAGGTAAAGTGATTTTTATCACTGCTGCTACTCCCATTTTACCTTAATAATTCAATTGTAAAAATACGTAGCTCATTGTCTTACCCTTTTTGAATAGTATTTTGCAGAATCTCCATCTACAAGTATGCCAATGGCATATTTGAACAGGCTTTTATTTATATGAAGTTAATTTCCTATTCAGGAGGAGACAGCAGAAAGGCAGATGACGGACATATGTGGGAGGACGATGAACAGGTGACAAACAATAGATGGCAGAGATACGGTTAAAAATCATTTATGTTCGTTTTCAAAGGGCTAATTTCAACCTGATGAGCACTCAAAATGAGTAGCTTTAGATACAAAAAAATTAAAAACGTCCTTCTCTTGGTAGGTCTCTTGTCAAGCTGGAAAGGATCCCCCAAATCCTGACATTTCCTTTCTTCAAGTATATCCCGCCTTTAAGCTTGTGTTTATCTTATTTAATGGGAGGTCACAAACAAAAGAAGAAAGAGAAAAAGAAACAAGTAGTTTCTTTGAAAACACAAAAGAAGGAAGACATAACCCCTGTATTTTGGCCATCTCCAATCTTCTCACTGCTGTTAGAATTTCTCTGTTGAAGGATAGGTGACTTCTCGCCAGCAACAATGGAACTCAGAAGACAATCAAATGGTACTTTGTGCTGAGAGAAAGTAACTACCAATCTAGGTTTCCAATCTAACAAAAATATGTCTCAAGAACAAAAACAAAATTCTTAAATAAGTAAATTCTAAATGTCTATTTTAGGTTTCTGAACCCTGCTGTCATGTATTGGTTGGAGAAGGGGATCCCTGATATTAAAAACAAAAACAAAAAAAAAACAGTTCTGGGACATCAACGGGGTGTTCAAGAATTCAGCTCACATTTGATAGTATCTGCCTCTCAGAGAGCATCATATTCCAAAGGTTGAGAGCTCAATCCTACAAAATGGCTTCACCACCTGCATTTCAGATCCCAGTCACAAGCCCAGTTGCTACCTGTGCTTCTGATCCACTGGCTACAAACTAACGGTTCCAAGGACCCCTACAGCTCAGAAGACACTCCCCAACTTCAAGTTGTTACCTGTACTTCTGACCAACTGGCTACAAATCAGAGATTCCCACAACCTCCTCCTCAGATTCGATTAATCTGCTTGAGAAGCTCACAGAATTCACAAACATTTTACAGTTGATCCTTGAGAATGGGGGTGAGTGCCACCCTACGTACATATTTGAAAATCCAAGTATATCTTTTGATTCCCCCAAAACTTAATTACTAATAGTTAATAGGAGGTTAAGCCCTCTGTTAACCAGAGGCCTTAGCATAACATAAGCAGTCAATTAACACATATTTGTATATTAGGTTAACTGGCAAAAAAAATCAGCCTCTAAGTAGGTTTGTAAATGCTTCACTGGTTCTTACTGAGGACTATAGCCCAGGAGACAGTATTTCAGATTGCTTGTTAGCTTACAGGGCATTAAATACAAAAAGGGGTATACGATTTACAAGCAATTCTCCAAATACTTGTACATCACGAAGTATTATTTTTCAGTTGCAAAAAATTAAGGTTTAGTGACTTCCACACAGACACATGAAAGACCCTGACTGATCAAACCATTGCTTGCATGCCTCCACTTAACTCATTTTCCAGTTCTTCCTGTTTTTGAGCTCTCCTTGAGGTCACTTGAGAAGGTCACAAAAGGTTAACATCAGTCACCTACTATCGTTTTAGTGCAGTTTCATATATTATATACATCATTCTTTTAATAAAAGAAGCTAAAGAAAGTTATTAAGAAAATCATAAAGGAGATAAAATACATTTATAGCACTGAAAGAACACTCTACTTACTGCCTCTATTTTGATCTCAAACCTTATAATTAAGTTCTTCTTTCCAGCTTTTCTCTTAACACAGGAAAGATCTTGGGGGCAAAGTGCTTCCTGAAGGGAACAGGAACCACCCTCTCAAGTCCTAAGGACTGCCCTAAGCCAGCAAGACCCAACCTGACAGACCCCACGACAATGATCTATCTGACCTTCTCTGCCACTTGCACAGAACCAACCGACCTTTGTCCTACATTTTTCTTATATAAACCTGGAAGTATTTTTGGCACTTTGAAGACAGTCTTTGAGACACTCGCCCAGTGTCTTCCCAGTGTTGGCTTCAAGGAAATAAATTCCTCTCTCGTTTTACCACCACTCATTTCTCTACCTTTGGATTCTGTCAGCAGGAAGTGGTTGAATGTGTCTGTTTGGGACCCCTGAAACCAGATGATCTCACACCCTGCACCTATGCTACACTACTGCACTGTATTTATTGAAAAAAAAAAAATCACTATGTAAGTAGACCCACACAGCTTAAGCCCATGTTGCTGAAGGGTCAACGAACTAGCTCACTGGTTTGCTGTAAACAGATAAAACTCAGGAACAGCCAGATGGAGGAGATGCACAGGGAAGGTGTGTGGGAATGGGCACAGAGCTTCCATCCCCTCTACAGCATGCCACTCTTCCAGAATCTTCACAGACTCCCCAGCCAGGAAGCTTTCCAAAACCCCAACCCTTTTGAGTTTTAATGGGGGTTTCATTGACCTTCAACCTCCAGCCCCTCTTCCTTCCCCTGAGGGCAGGGGGTGGGACTGAAAGTTCCAACCTTCTACTGGCATGATGGACTCTTCTGGCAACCAGCCCCCATCCTGAGGTGCTTCACAAAAGTCACATTTATCACTCACTCTCTGCACTGGGGAAATTCCAAGGTTTTAAGAACTGTGAGCCAGGAACTGTGGACTAAGACCAAACATATTTCCTAAAACCACAATATCACAGTATTTCAGATAAAAAGTGATCCCAAATGGATGATGCAATAGAATAAAGACACAAGAAGTAATGAAGAACAGAGAAAGTGATAAACACATAAGATACCTAAAAACTAAAACTAATCAAAAACCCATCAGCAACACTCTGGGACATATAAATGCAAACTCAAGAAGAAAATCAAAATATATGACAACAGAATCAAAGTTGGGAGGAGGTAAAAAGGAGTTCATATGCTGTAATTTGCTTGTATTATTTAGAAGGAAGGTAAGGACACTTTGTAACGTCAGGCTTCATTATGTTAAGTATGAGTAAAATTTCAATGGCAACTACCAAAAAAATACGCAAACAAAATCTAACTTCCAAACTAGTTGAAAGAAAGTTATATGAGAAAAAGAAGAAAAAAATGAAGCACAAATAAATTGGGAGTAAGAAGGCAGCTTTAAATTCAATCATTTCAATAATTATTATATATGTGAAAGAATCAAATGCAGCAAGTAAAAAGAAGAGTGATCCACCTAGATTTAAAGCAATCTCTATAGATTCAAAATTTACTTCATTTTTATTCAAAAAAATCCAAAAAACAAAAAACATGTGTTAAAAGAATATGAACAAGACTAAAAACAAAAGAATAAAAAAGATAAACAAGGAAAAGTCTAAATAAAGAAAGCTGAAAAACTTAAAAAAAAAAATTAGCAGCCATATTCATTCAGTTAAAATAGTAAGGCAAAAAGTTATTAACTAAAGACAAAAACAGTCATTCAGTATTAATGAAGGATTCAATTCACAAGCAAGAGAAAACAATTACATATGACTCTATAACATGGTTTAAAATACAGAGAACAAAAGATGACAGAAATTTAAAAAATAGACAAATCCACAAATCACAGTGATACAATATCTATTATTGTTACAAATGCAAAAGGAGCATTTATAAAAACTGACCACTATTTGTTCCATACAACAGCCCTGGCCAAATATCAAAAGGCCAAAATGATATGGACCATGATTTACAACCTTGAAGCAAATGCATAAGAAACAAATTAAAAAAAAAAAAAAAAGAAAAGGTAAATTAACCAAAACAAATCAGCCATATGTTTGAGAATTAAAAATATACTTTCAAATAATCCACAGGTCAAAGAAATCATACTGGAAATTTTTTTTGGAAGTGAGTAGAAATAATAAACACTACATATAAATAGTTGTATGATTCACCAAAACAGGTATTTAAATAAGTCCTAAAAATAAATTATCTATGTCTATCCAAAGAATTTAGGGAAAAATTAACTTAAAAAGCATTAAGAAATACTAAATATCAAAAACTAATGAGATAGTAAAGAGGGAATTCAAAAGCCAAAAGCTGGTTCTTTTAAAATATTATTTTTCACAAATATCTGGAAAACTTGTCAAGAAAAGGAAAGCTCAAATAACCAACATTGAAAATGAAAACATAACTACAGAAACCTGAAACATAATGAGAGCCACTATGAACATTATTCCTATAAATTTTAAAACTTAGATGAAATAAACACATTCCTAGAAAAGGAATTTGTCCAGTAATACTGGAAAACCTGAACAGTCCTATAACCACTAACGACATGGGGAAAGATGGTCAAAAAATTATTCCCATAACAAAAACTTCAAACCTAGATGGCTTTGGTTAGCTTCCACAAATTTTCAAGAAACTAATAACTCCATTCTTATATAAACTATTCTATAATATTAGAAAAAGGCAGTATGAAACAAACAAAAAAGGCAGTATTTTTGTAACTAATTTGATGGACTCAAATAACCTTTGCTGTAGCAAGAGACAATTCACAGATACCTTGTGCTTTTGAATGTCTTACAAGTAGGTACTAACTGATCTTTGTTCCATACTATCTTCTCAAGATATTTGGCACAGCCAACTACAGTAAAAGAAATAGTGTATCCCTCTACAGAAAAGGGTTGTTTTGGAGACAGTCTTGAAAATAAATATCTCCAGAGCAAAAAGCAGCACACTTACTGCCCATTACCAAGTTTGGATACCTTAAGCTCAGGAAACCTCTTCTACATCATAATCCACTGTATGTGAAATGTTACCTAATCTTCTTCAGTTGACCATGTAGGAACTGGGGCTCAAGGAACAGGTGCACAAATGGTGATTCTTTGGGTGCTGTCAGGCATAAAACCCTCTCCTTCATCTCTGACCCAGGAACCTTGTGTCTTCTACCAGAACCCATGAAATTCTGGAAGATTAACTTTTAACTTACAAGATAAAATACCTTCACAGTTCCTGACATGCTTGAACTTGAAAAGGTCAGCAGAAGTCATATATCACAAATGAGAAGGAAAAAAATCCTAAAAATATATAACAGAACTGAGCAATCCACCACTGTATAAAAATGCATCATGATAACCCAGAAACACAAGATTATCCTCCAAATGCAATATCAATTAATGTGTTTACTTTATTAAGGAATCAAAAAAGAAAATGTAATTTTTTAAATATAGAAAATGTGTCAGATAAAATTTAACATCCATTAATAATTAAAAACAAAAAAGGAAAAGAAAACTAAAAAATAAATAAGGACTATACTAACTTGATAAAGAGTAAAGAAAAAAAATCCACAGCAAATATCATGCTTAACAAGAAAGTGATTAAAGCATTTTATCTGAAGTTGGGAAGACTTCTATTCAACACTAGAGGTTCTAGCCAATGCAGTAAGATAAGAAAATATGTATAAGATTTAGAAGGGTAAAAAAGCATTATTCACAAATATAATTGTGTATTTTTCTAAAATACCAGTGTATTTCAGATACACTGTAATAATAAAGGAGTTTAACAACAACACTGGATTTTTTTTAAGTACATAAAAGTCTAATATAGATTCACATACTAATAGCTTGAAAATAAAATTTTAAATTACACCATTATCAAGAGCACCAAAAATAAAAGTTTCTAGTATCAAGTATTAGAAAAAGCAATTTTAAGGAGAAAATTATAAGACTTTATACTTATAACATTAAAGAATATATCAATATTGATAGAAAACCCATGTTTGTGGATTAGAAAACTCAGTATTATAAAGATGCTAGTTCCTTCTAAATTGATACCTAGATTATGCACAACCTAAATCAAAATCTCAACAAGACTGGTTTTTTTTCTATAATTTCATAAGCTGAAAATAAAATGGAAATTTATAAGCTGACTCCTTGATGGGAACCAAGGAACCAAGGAACCAAGAATAATTATTACACTCTTTTGAGAAAAAATAAAGGAGGATTTGTCCTCCCATGTGTCAAGACTTAATATAATGCTATTACAACCATACAGTACAAGAGCACAAAAGAGAACATCCACAATGAGTCACACCTATATATCAATGCTTGACATACAGTAGAAGAGGTATCAAGAGGAAAAGATGAACCTTTTAGTAAATCATGGTGAGACAACTGGGTATCAAGATGTTATAAAATGAACTTGAATCATACCTCTCACTACACACAAAAATCAATTCAAGCCAAGCTAAAGATAAAACATACAAAGAGAAATATATAATAAAAGTAAACTTACGAAGTTTTTAGAAGACAAGAGAGGTGTCTTCAGAGGCTATGGTTTTATAATGAGAAAATCTACAAATCTTCAACTTAACCTACTCTGACAGTAGAGGGTAATGCCATGACCAGAAAACAAGATTAATATAGAACAAATTCACAAAACACACTAAATTTTTTGTTTTCTTATTTTTGTAGCTTCAGAAAGAAAAGGCAAATGATCCACATATTGTAAGCACAAAGACAACATAAACAACAGAGGGAAAGAAAGGACATCTGATTTCATTTACCTGAGGATTTTCAGAAACAAATGAAAAGACATTTACAATTAAAAATAAAATTAGAAAGTCAACTCTAAAATATCTTAGGGGTACTTTCAGAACAGAAACCACTGGCTAAACTAAATTTCACTCCATAATCTTTCATATTCCCAAAAAAAACCTACAAATTTCCACATATTAAAAAAGTACTAAGCTATTGAAAAAAAATTAAGTGTTCAAATTCATCTTAAGAAAAATTTTCCTAAAATTTTTTAGGGTAATGCTAACAATTATACTATAAATTTAGAGAAAATTCTCTTTTTTTAAAGCTTCAATTATTCTTCCTGCTTCACCTAAAGAGAATTTGGTGATGCAAGAGTAAGAAGTCATTATAGTTTCTTTTTTTTCTTTAAGTCACCCTGTGCTGATCATGACAAGTACACTCCTTAATCCCCATCACCTATTTTACCCATCCGCCCACCCACCTCCCTCTGGCAACCATCAGTTTGTTCCTATACTAAGTTTGTTTCTTGGCTGTAGAGCTCTACCCCCGTACCGCCCCACCCCTTGCTCATTTATTTCATTTCTTAAATTTTGCATATGAGTAAACCATATGGTAAATGTCTTTCTCTGACTTATTTCACTTAACATTACATTTTCTAGATCCATTCATGTTGTTGCAAATGGCTGAATTTTAAGGCTGAATAATATTCAGTGTGTGTGTATACACACACACACACACCCCACCACCTCTTCTTTATCCATTCATCTACCAATGGACAATTGTCTGCTTCTATAATTTGGCTATTGTATATAATGCTTCTATAAATATAAGAGATGCATGCGTCCCTTTCAATGAGTGTTTTTTTATTCTTTGGGTAAATACCCTGTAGTGCAAATGCTGGAACTTAACGTAGTTCTATTTTTAACTTTCTGAGGAAACCCCATTCTCTTTTCTACAGTGGTTGTACCAGTTTATATTTCCACCAAGTGAAGGAGGATTCCTTTTTCTCCACATCTTCATCAACAACTGTTGTTTTTTGTGTTAATTTTAGCCATTCTGACAGGTGTGACATAATATTTTATTGTAGTTTTGATTTGCATTCCCCTGAGAAGCAAAGATGAACAGCTTTTGATGGGTCTGTTGGCCACCTGGAGGTCTTCTGCCATTTTTAAATTATTTGTTTTTGGGGTGTTGAGTTGGGTTCTTTACATATTTTGGATACTAATTGTCTATCATATATATCATTTGCAAATATCTTCTACCATTCTGTAGGTTGCCTTTTAGTTTTGCTGATTGTTTCCTTCACTGTGGAGAAGTTCTTTTATTTTGATGTAGTCCGTATAGTTTACATTCATTCCCCTTGCCTCAGGGGGCCTACCTAGAAAAAGGTTGCTATGGCCAATGTCAGAGAAATTACTGTCTGTGCTCTCTTACAAGATTTTTATGGTTTCAGGTCTCACATTTTGGTCTTTAATCCATTTTGAATTTATTTTTACGTATGGCATAAGAAAGCAGTCCAGTTTTCCCAACACCACTTGTTGAAGAGACCATCTTTTTCCCATGGTATATTCTACCCTGCTTTTTAGAGATTAGTTGACCATATAGTCATGGGCTTTTTTTCTGGATTTTCTATTTTGTTCCAATGAGCTATATATCTATTTTTATGCCAGTACCATACTGTTGTGATCACCACAGCTTTGTAATACAATTTGAAGTCTGGAATTGTAACGTCTTCAACTTTGCTTTTCAAGATTGTTATGTTATTCAGTGTCTTCTGTGGTTCCCTAAAAATTTTAGAATTGTCTGGTCTAGTTCTGTGAAAAATGCTGTTGGTATTTTGGTAGGAATTGATTTACATGTGTAGACTGTTTTGGGTAAGACAGACATTTTAACAGTATTTGTTCTTCCAACCCATAAGCATATAATGTCTTTCCATTTCTCTGTGTTGTCTTCAGTTTCTTTCATCACTGTTTTGTAGCTTTTAGAGACAGGTCTTTTATCTCTTTAGTTAGGTTTATTTCTAGGCATTTTATTATTTCATGGTGTAATTGTAAATAACACTGATTCCTTAATTTCTCTTTCTGCTGCTTCATTATTGTAGAAAGAACTGGAACAGATTTCTGTAAATTGATTTTGTAATCAAAATCAAACTACAACTTTACTGAATGCATTTATCAAGTCTAGTAGTTTTTTTGTGGAGTTCTTTAGGTTTTCTATATATAGTATCATGTCATTTCCAAATAGTTATAGTTTTACCTCTTCCTTACCAATTTGGATACCTGTTACTTTTTTTGTTGTTGTCTGATTGCTATGGCTAGAACTTCCAGTACTATCCTGAATAACAGTAGTGAGAATGGACATCCTCGTTCTGCTCCTGGCCTTAGGAGAAAGGCCCTCAGTTTTTCCCCATTGAGGATAATATTACCTGTGGACTTTTCATATATGGCCTTTATTATGTTGAGGTATGTTCCCGCTAACCCTACCTTGTTGAGAGTTTTTATCATGAATGAATGCTGTACTCTAACACTTTTTCATTATATCTTATTTTTAAAATGACATTTACCAAAAAGTTAATGGCCGACTAGCTACAGGCATATATAACTTTCATTTTTCTAGTATCTATTTATTAGTTCTTTTATATACTCAATAATCCCTATGAATTTCTTTTAATCCTAAGAAACTGGATAAATCTATACATTGCAATAACAAAACAAAACAAAACAAAAACAAAAACTAATGAACTTTTGCAGGCTAATGATTGTTCACCATTTGTGACAGTTCAATTTTAAAGCCAGAAGATAGAAAACTCAATTCTAGTGCTACTTTCTGGAATTTTCACAAACAACTTGCCCCAATATTTACTTGAATCCTAAATTTGTTTTCCCTTTGATAGACAGGAGAATAAGGAGATATTTCTGCCAACAATTTATTGAAGCATAATGTCTACATCTAAATTAGTATAAAATGGAAAAAAAAGCAGCTGCTGTGTCTCTATTCAGAATCACACAGCAGCTGTGAAAAGGGTTTTATTCTTCCACTTCCAAGTCAGTACATCAAAAACTTCACCCAGGAGCTTGCCAGTAATTTCCAAACTAATTGTAGAATTGCCATAGCAATGAAACGACAATAGTCACACACGATCATTTGGACTTCTAAGCCTGGGCTATTTATAATTGGAACAATGACTCTGACAAGAAAGTCATAGAGGATAGACTAATTAAGGTGTTTAACTCCAAAAATGTAAAAAGCTCAACTTCAGTTTGTTTCATTCAGCTTACTTCAGAAAAATAATGACTATATAATTTCATGATCTCTTTTTTTTCTATTTTGTTAAAACCGAGCATCAGTGTTTACACAACACATATCAAACATTGGGTTATTTTTCTCCAGTGGAATATCTGTGGAATAATCTCCAGTATCAATTATAAATGTATTTTAAAATGTCAGGTCCATTTCTTACAACTGAATGGCCTTAAATTGAACATATAAATTTAAACAACAATAAATGTTATTCTGGTGTATTCCAACCTAAATAAAAATACCCAGTGTGGAGTAATTATTTATTGATGAAAGAAGGAAGGAAAGAATAAAAATGACAATGTTACTAAAAGACTAATGGACTCCCACAGTGCAAAAAATTTCTTTTCATGATCAAGAGACTCCCACTATAAATGTCCTAATCTTTCTGCCTTATTAAAATTACCAAAATTGGAACCCACTACAAGCCAGTAATAACTGATAGTAATGTCTCCATATATTGAGTTTCATCACAATCAATACAGCAAAATATTTAATCAAGGCTATCAATTCCAAGGATGGTATTTGAGGCTATTGTAAAATACAGAAGTGTTAGTACTAAGAAACAACAGGAAAAATCATGTTGCAGCATTTGTAGTATTACTAGAAGTCCTTTAAAAAACCTGCACTTTGGGGCACCTGGGTGACTCAGTTAAGTGTCTGCCTTCAGCTCAGGACGTGATTTCAAGGCCCTACGATCAAGCCCTACATCGGGCTCTCTGCTCAGCAGGGAATCTGCTTCTCTCCTCTCACTCTCTGTGTTCCCTCTCTCTCTAATAAATAAATCTTAGGAAAAAAAAAAACTAAAATAAAATAAAAACCTGCACTTTGATGGTTAGTTAAACCCAAACTTACTAAATTTCAAAAATTATTTCAAAAACCAAATACTAATTAAAAACTAAACAGTGTTATCATTATGGTTGAACAACATAACAAAACCCCTATTTTTTATTTATAACTAATTCAACAAATATCATGTATGATACATACTGATAATATCAGGGAGTTTTTAATAGTCAATGTTGAAAACAAAACTCTACTAAAAAATGACTAAGTGGAGCACTAATATTTAAATGAGAGAGAGGAAAAAAATAAACGCAACTCTAGTCCACGGTAGGCTACATAAATAGAATTACCAACATGAAAATAAATTGCTGAGATTATACAACAATTAGAGATTCTTCTGGCTGTTTTATTCACATACTCAGATCTCTCTGCTACCCCTCAAAACTATCACCTATCTACTGGGATTCTGGGATTCTGTAAGAGTTCTACATGGTACAGACACCTTATAATTTCTCCATGGCAACCTGAAGTGACCCAAAGAGTCAAATTATTTTCAGAGGGTAGGAATATTTGATTCTGACACTCTATTACAAAAATTAACCACAATGGAGACAAAGTAAATCAAGAGATGGATAATAGGGCGCCTGGGTAGCTCAGTTGGTTAGGAGACTGCCTTCAGCTCAGGTCATGATCCCAGAGTCCTGAGATTGAGTCCCACATCAGGCTCCCTGCTCCCTGGGGAGTCTGCTTCTTCCTATGACCTTCTCCTCTCTCGTGCTCTCTTACTGCCTCTCTGTCAAATAAATAAATAAAATCTAAAAAAAAAAAAAGAGAGAGATGGATAATAATCTCTTTACACCTATGGAGAACAACATTTTACACACATGCTTTCTTTTTAATTCTCACAACCACACTTTGCAATAAGTATTGTGAGCTCCATTTACAACAGGCTAAAGAATCAGAAGCTTAAATGAGTTAAAATACCCACAGTCACACAGCTAGTAATTGGAAAGACCACCTGACCTGAATATTCATGATTTTTTAGCCAAACTGTCTCTCTGAAAGTCTTGGTATTTGGCCCACTTTTCAAAAAGGGTTTAGGAAACTTACATGTTAAAAACAATATAAGGGATGCCTGGGTGGCTCAGTCAATTAAGCGGCTGCTTTCCGCCCAGGTCATGATCCCAGCATCCTGGGATCGAGTCCCACATTGGGCTCCTTATTCCGCAAGCAGCCTGATTCTCCCTCTGCCTCTGTCTGCCACTCTGCCTGCCTGTACTCTACCTCTCTGACAAATAAATAAAATCTTAAAAAAAAAAAAACAATTTAAGAAAGCCTCAGATATACACGCATACAAAATTAAATGCAGCTGTCTACCAGAGGTAACTAAAAGTAGACATCTGAGGTTAAATATTTATTAAACTAATGTAAATCCCTAGAACAAGAGTCTCCAAGTAAAAAGGTGCAGCCAGGAAGTTTTAGGCCTAGACCTAATGATATATAAAGCAGTGAGTGTTATATACAACTGTCCTGGGCATAATAGTTAGTAGCTTCAAAGCCTGCCATAAAACAAACACACAGACACTTCTTCTAATCCTGCTTACCCCATATAACTTCCGTAAAGGAAAACTGGGTATTACATGAGTGTCTGCTCAAAGAAATAACATGGGAGTTTTTTTACGAAATGAGAGTAGCAAAGTTTTCCAAATCCTTCAAACTCCACATAATGAAAATTCACTATGAGACGCCTCATGTTCTGGAGGTAGAACTAAGATACAAGTGAGCAATAATAATTGATCATTCATAAAATATTTAACATAAACCATAATAAGATACTATACCTACACATAAAGATATATAAACACAGACAACCCGTAAGACAGCTGGAGGCACAAAAAATACAGTCGATTAATAATACATAGAAACATTAATGTGAAATAACTCGTTAAATGGTAATCCATGTAAGAAGGGCTCCTGAATTCATAGGAGGGGAGGATCACTTCAGGTTTATCAGGCAGCTTCATGGAAGAACTAGGCTTGCAAGTAAAAAGGAGGTACGTTAATGAAACAGAAATTATCACACCTTCATTAATAGTTTTCACAGCCATGTAACTGTCGAAAGTTAAATTCAAAAGCTAAAAAAACAAAAAGCTTTTTTTCTAGTTAGGAGATTTAAAAATCCTAAAGACTTAAGTTTTAATATTCCTGGGAAATTAATTTAAACTACAAAAGCACATCACATATTCTATATGGCATGAAGAGAACAAAGTATGTGGATTTCAGTAACAGACAAGAGTTAATTTGCAGGTTGGCCCCTTATACTTTGTATGTGACCATGGGCAAATTATTTAACCTATTCTGTTTACTCATCTAGAAAATGTGGGTGATAACACTGACTCAAGAAGCTTTATGATTCAATTAGATGATATATGGGGGGGAACAACAGGTGCTAGTTTTATTATCTAAATTCTTCAAAATCGAATTCTTAGTCTAAATTAAATAAGCTTTTTGTATCTTTCTTTGAAAGACTTTAACCTTTAATAATGAATTGGGTCTGTTATTTAAATATAGTAAAGAATTTTCAAAATTCTTTAACCAGCTGTTTTTTTTCTATACTTACACAGAAGTACTAATTCTATGGAACTGGTGGTGATTCCTAGTATCATCCTACCACCTTTCTTAAACATAATTTTCTGTTCTCTTTTCTTTCTTATTCTAACACTAATTAAGTATTTACTAATCTCTTACATGTCTATTCAGGTCACCAGTACATTGCTGGTGATATGTACAACTGAAGAAACACTAATATTAAAGCAAATATGTTCTCTTCATTCCTCAACTTTTATATTACCTGCCCAAGAAAACTGTCATAAATACCAATTTTTTTCATTTACTTTCACTCTTCTTTCCCCTTCTTCAGCGTTTAGGCTCATACATTGGCTGCTTCTAGTGAAAACTGTCCTTGAATGAACAAGTACTTTATTTCACAGGAAGTTTAACCTTCTGAAATGCAGGTACTGTACATAAATTTTAAAATAATTATGAAGTACTCCAAAATGTAGAGCAATAATGAGAAAATGTCAGATTAAATCTGCATTTTCTTTGTTTTGGCGGGTTTTTATTCTTGTCCAAGTGAAATGGCACAAAGACAAGAGTAGGAAGAAAGGGCTAAGGAAAGGCTAAGAAGTGCCTGAATCTGCAAGAGTTGACCACGATGCCCACTGACAAGGAATGGGGGGCCCGGTGAACGAACAACTCATTACCAACCATACTGAGGGATGTCAAGACATAAAATGGGTAGAAGAACATAGTCTTTTTATTCATGGATGTTTCTGATGTATGCTTAATGGATAAGCTAACTACATACTTCACAGTCATACAATAGTCATAAAAAATATAAGGAGGACTTAACGTAAGTTTGCAAATATTAGTTACTTAATGTCTCCTAAAGGGAAGAGGGAGGGAAAAAAGGAAGAAAAAACAGAACTCAACTAAGATCTCAAAGCCTTTATGGTATCTGCTAGCAGAAATACTGTATTCAAAAAAGCATGTGTATCTTAATGAGAAAAGCTGCATAATGTACTTACTCATTAAATGTTTCTAAACTCTCCTTTTGATGGTATTAAAAAATAAAGTTAATTTCCTATTGTATCCATTCAATAAGACAAAATATTAATTCTGCAAATGATGTGGATTATGTATGTGTCAAGCATTATGAAGAAATGAAGTCAGAGGGGGAAAAAAAGTCTCCTGGACTGTGGTGTCCAATTGCTGACATTCCTGTATTAGTACATTTCACTTCAAACCATTAGCAACTACTAAATTAGAAGCATCCAGATATGCTTTCTTGCTACCATGGAAATGCAGAATACACGAATTCATTAGGGCTGGGATGAAAAGAAAAGAGAACAATGTCTACCTTCTCCAGGAAGTAGTTTCTTTCAATAGTTTGCTTATCCATTGAACAAACACCTTATGGTTTTAAATCTCCAGTTATTTGCCAACTTTTTGTTTTCCAGACAAAACATTAGCACCTGCCCGACTTTTTGAATTTTGGATCTCATCGATAGGTTTCACACTGAATCATCTCTGTGAACCCCTAATTTTATACTACTCATTATTTCTTAAATATAATCAGTTTAAGAGTTATTTGTAATCATCATAGAAAGCTACTATTATGATAGTTCTCTTCTCTAAGAGGGGATTTACTATGACCCAGCAATTGCACTACTGGGTATTTACCCCAAAGATACAGATGTAGTGAAAAGAAGGGCCATATGTACCCCAATGTTCACAGAAGCGATGTCCACAATAGTCAAACCGTGGAAAGAGCCGAGATGCCCTTCAACAGACAAGTGAATGAAGAAGATGTGGTCCATATACACAATGGAAGTTACTCAGCCATCAGAAAGGATGAATACCCAACTTTTGCAGCAGCATAGACGGGACTGGAGATTAGGCTGAGTGAATTAAGTCAAGCAAAGAAAGTGAATTATCATATTGTTTCACTTACTTGTGGAACATAAGGAATAATATGGAGGACATTAGGAGAAGGAAAAGTAAATTGGGGGAAATTGGAGGGGAGACCATGAGAGACTATGGACTCTGAGAAACAAGGGTGAGTGGGTTAAAGGAGACATAGAATTAAAAAACCCCAGAACACTGACCAACTAAATTGAACAATTCCATTCATTTGGCGCTTAACCCTACTCCTTTACAAAAGGCATTCTGGTTCTTCCTTCATCTGCTCTTGGCTGAGTTAGTGGAAATCAGCACCCCTAAAAGTAATCAACTCAGTAAAAACTGGAGATAAAGACTTGAAAATTGAAGGCCAGCATCTAGACTTTCAAGACCCCACTATAATCATAACATCCAAAGAGGACCTGTTTGAACAGCCATTCTACACCTTCAATGTCAATCTTCTCAATCTCTATTCAAAAATGTTTTTTTCTTTGGGCACCTGGGTGCCTCAGTTGGTTAAGCAGCTGCCTTCAGCTCCAGTCATGATCTCAAGGTCCTGGGAAGGAGCCCCACAGTGGGCTCCCTGCTCAATGGGGAGTCTGCTTTTCCCTCTCCCTCTGTCACTACCCCTACTTGTGCACTCTGTCAAATAAATAAAATCTTAAAAAAAAAATTTTAGTTATAATCATAGCAGTTAACTCCTCTTGACGTCTTTTTTTAATATCCCTCCATTTTTTGTATTCCTAACAACCTAAAATAATAGAATTTATGTGGAGTTTTGCATTTGGCAAAACACTTCCACATTATCATCTCACTCGATGCCTAGGACCATCTTCTGAAACAGGAAGGACCAGTGATCAGCCTGTTTTGATATAAGGGAAATGACCCAACAGGTTACATGCCAAGATTCGACATATGGGTTAGACTAGTTCTCAACTAGGGACAGTTCCTCCCATCCTTAACAACAGTGGAGAAATCTGAAACCAACTGAAGAAATTCTGTTTGGCACACTGGGGGAAAGATGTACCACTGGCCACAGGTCAATGATGCTAATTATCCCATAATGCACAAGACAGTTCACTACAACAAAGAATTATCCAGCCTAATAGAGCAATACGGCCAGGGTTGAGAAACTCTGAGTTAGGAGGAGTGAAATGAAGCTTGTCCCTGCCATGGACTAGCTCAGAAAATTTATTTACTATCTCTACATTTCAGTTCCCTCGTTTATATAAAAGGGAATAAACTTAGTTCTTACATTTAGGCACTCTAGGATTTGCTCCTTTTGGTGCACAGTTCTGTGGATTTTGACAAATGCAGTCATGGAACCACAACCACAATCAAGATTTAAAACACTTCCATTACCATGGAGTCTTCCCTCATGCTATCCATTTGAATCAAACCTCAACCCTACAAGCAGGGACTTGGGAGTTCACCATCCCTGCACTTTTACCTTCTCTGTGGCATATAATATAATCATATAGTATATAATCTTTCAGGCTGGTTTATTCACTTTCCACATTTGGGATTCATATCTGTTGGTGCATGTATCAGTAATGCATATTTTCTTATGGAAGAACAGTATTCTATTCCAGATGTACCACACTTCACTTTTCCATTTGCCATTTGAAGACACCTCAATTTTTACCAGCTTTTGGTGATCATGAATAAAGGTGCCATAGACATCTACATAACGATTTTTATGTGAACATATTTTCATTCCTTTTGTGTCAATATCTAGTATCTAATCTAATTACTAAATATCTAATATCTAGCAATACAGTAGCTTGTAAAGTAAGTGTATGTTTAAATCAGAATGAACTATCAAGCTGCTTTCCAATGTGGCTATACCGTGTTACATACACAACAGCAATATGTGAGTCTCTGCTGCACCCCACACTCACTTGAACTACGTATTGTCATAGTTCTGATGTTAACTGTTCTAATAGGTATATAGTGGTATCCAGTGTGGGTTTAATTTTAGCTTTCTAATAATGATATTATCTTTTTAAGTTAATAACTATTTCTAGGGCAGTTTTAGGTTTACTGAAAAAGTGGGCAGAATGTACAGAGTTCCCATACAGCCCCCACTTTCATCTCCTACTCCCCTACCTCCTCCCACCTATTACTGGCAGATTAGTGTGGTACATTTGTCACAATCGATGTGCCAATATTCATTTGCTATTACTGACTAATGTCCGCAGTTTATATTAGAGTTCACTTTTTGTGTTGGGACACTGAGTTTTAACAACTGTACCATGACATGTGTTCACTATTACTAAAACCACACAGCCCACGGGGCGCCTGGGTGGCCCAGTGGGTTAAAGCCTTTCCCTTCGGCTCAAGTAACGATCCCAGGGTCCTGGGATCGAGCCCCGCATCGGGCTGTCTGAGCCTGCTTCCACCTCTCTGTCTGCCTGCCTCTCTGCCTACTTGTGATCTCAGTCTGTCAAATAAATAAATAAATAATCTTTTAAAAAATAAAAATAAAAAATAAAACTACACAGCCCTAAAAATCCTTTGCACCCCCTCTATTCATTCTTCCCTTTATCCCCCCAAAATCCTGGCAACCACTAATCCTTTTACCATACCCAAAGCTTTGCCTTTTCTACAATGTTATATAGTTGGAATCACACAGTACGTAGCCTTCTCAGATTGGTTTCTTTCACTCAGTAATACACATTTAAGGTCTCCCCATGGTTTTCTAAAGGTTTTTAGTTTTTGTTTGTTTGTTTTTGTTTTGTTTTGTTTTGTAGCTTGACAGCTCATTTCTTTTTAACACTGAATAATATGTTTGGATTGTATGGATGTATCAGTTCATCCTTTCCCTTACTGAAGGACATCTCTGGAAATTTCCCTCCCTTTTTTCTTCTTAATATAGACACTCAATTTTTTTTTTAGTGTTAGCATGATATATTTTCTCATCCTTTTAGCTTCTAATCTGTCTTTACCATTAATATTTAAAGTCATCTTCTGGTAAAAAGTACAGTTAGATTGATTTTAAAACCTACCCATATGTGTCTTTTAATTGCTACGTTTAGACCATTTACAGTTAATTTAATTATTTAATTGGTGCATTGTATCCTGTTTGTACTCTTTGCTTTTGTTCTTCTGTTCCTTTTTAGTATCCTGTTCGGGGTTTAAATTTTTTTTTTCAATACTCCATTTAATTTGATGATTAGGTCATTTGACAGTCATTGCATATTAACTTTCTAGTGCTCGCTCTAGAGATTACAACAGACATCCCCAACTTTCAGTCTACTTAGAATATTTTACCACTTTCAGTAAAATATATTCTGTTCACAATACTAAAGATCCTTTTACCTCCCTGCTTGTTACAGATGTCATATGTATAACAACTACATATTTTGAAAAACCATCAGGCACTCTCATAAATTTTGCTTTCAACATTATACATAAAGAACTTTAGAGGAGGAAAAACTACCACATTTACATACTTCCTTCTTTTTTTTTTTTTTTAAGATTTTATTTATTTATTTGACAGACAGAGATCAGAAGTAGGCAGAAAGAGAGAGGAGAAAGCAGGCTCTCCGCGGAGTGGACAGCCCGATACGGGGCTCGATCCCAGGACCCTGGGATCATGACCTGAGCTGAAAGCAGAGGCTTTAACCACTGAGCCACCCAGGCGCCCCTACATACTTATTTCAATGCAACTATTTCTGTTGCTCTTCCTACATTCATGATGTTCTAGGCTTCCTTTTGCTACCATTTCCCTTCAGTCTGAAAAAAAAAGTTCCTTAAAGGGAAGCTGCTAGCAATGAATACTCGTAGTTTTCCTTTACTGAGAAAGCCTTTCCTTGCCTTCATTACTAAAAGAGGTATTTTCATTAGATATCAAATTCTGGATCTTTTTTTTTTTTCTTTTCTTTCAGCACTTTAAAGGTTTTCTCCCACTGTCTTCTGGTCTCCATGACTTCTGATGAAAAATTCGCAACCACTTGAGTCACTGGTCCCTTCTGTATACTAGGTTTTCTTTTCTTCTCACTGCTTTCAAGTTTTTTTTTCCCCCCAATCTTGGATTTTCAACAGTTTGATCATGATGCATCTAAGCATGGTTTCCTTTAAATTGATACTTCTTGAAGTTCATGGAGTTCCTCAAATCTCTGAATTTATGGCTTTCATTAAATTTAAGTTTTCAACCATTATCTCTTCAATTATCTTCTTTCATAGCCAACTCTTTCTCCTCTCCTGGGATTCTGAGGTCACAAATTTTAGACCCTTTAACACTGTACCATAAGTTCCTATTTAATTTTACCCTTTTCTTTTGGATAATTTCTATTGATCTCCAACCCACTCACTCTTCTGTTATTTCTCTTCTTAAGCTCATCCCACAATTTTTAATTTCAGATATTGTATTATCAGTTCTAAAAATGCCCATTTGATTCTTTTTTAGAGTTTCTATTATTCTGCTGAAAACTTCTTTTTTGTTCACGTCAAAAGTTGTTCACCTTTACCTCTTGGATCATGGTTACAAAACTTACTTCAAATACTTTGTGGGATAAAGCCATCATCTGGGTCATTTCACATTGAGCACCTATTAACATTCCTTTGAGAACTGGTCAGATTTTTCTGGTTCTTTGCATGTCAAGTAATTTGGGGTGATATGCTGGAAATGTTGAATACCATGCTCTAAGTCTCTAGGTCCTGTTAAGATCCTTTATCAAACACCTGTGACTGTTTAAGCAATCTCAGACTCAGAACACAAATTCTGCCCTGCCTTCTGTAGGAGATAATTTAATTGCCAATTAAGTTTTCATGGCCTATGTTATTTGGGTTCTTTATGGGACAGCCTGGAACTTGAATGGTAGCTCATACTATGGTTCAATTTTTAAAACCTTGCTACGCCACTTTATGTTTTATTTGTGATGGGCAGTTTTAGGGGTGAGCTTGACACTTGTATCAATTTAGACACATATTAGGGGACCACCCTTGGTCCTAAGACTTCCCTGACACTCTCTGGCTCTGAGAGTCCCCTTTTCCCAATCTGTTGTCCAGAAATTCAGGATTTCTTTCAGAACTTTAATATTCTACACTGTCATGCAGTTCCACATATTTGGAACTGCCCCTGGGGCAAAGTGGCAAGAAAACAAGAGAAAAAAAAGAAAAATCCTACACTCTTTAGACCCCAGGGACCCCTTTCCTGGTTCCTCTAGAGAGAGAGAGTGGGTTCTAGCTCAGTGTTCTCGGAGCACCACTGCCACTACCACTGCAGCTGTGCAGCTTTGCAACTGGGGCTGGACTGAAGGTAGGGCCAAGAGAGGGAAAGGGTGTCCTTCCATACCTAGAGCTCACAGCAAGTCCTTTTTCTCAGTCTTCTGGCTAGAAAGAAAAAATTTCTCCTGGAGTTTCTTTGCTCTTGGTGTTCCCGGAGCCTCAGTCCTCCACAAGTTCAAAACCGGAAGACTGAGGTAAAAAAACAAACAGTTAACCACTGCCATATCAGTTAGTCTTCAAATTTTGACTTTCCTCCCAAACCTGCCTGCCATTATTTACTTTTCAAAATATTCAGCTATATTTTGCACTATTTCCAGAATTTTTACCTACAATCAATAAAGAAACAGAATCCAGGAGTTACTACTCCATTTTAACCAGCACGAGACAACACTCACCCCATTTTTTGATTGAATTGTTTTCTTTTACAGCATATAGTAAAGATATAAAAATTGACTAAGAAGCAGTAAAAGGCATTCCAATAATATCAACAACAATTAAATGTTCAAAACTTTGGCTATTGTACCAGATGCTCTTTAATGGATGTACTTAAATGTTTCTAATTAAAGTTGAAGTGAACATCTGTCAAGGTAACAGCACAGCACTGATCTATTCTAAGATACTGTAAAAATAACCAACAGGAAACTCCAGACCTGGTTCGTGTTTTCTTCTCCACAATGTATACTTAGAAATACTTCAAACTACTAGCACCAGGCTCTCAAGTACTGACCAGTGTGTTCTACCCAGCAATAACTACTTTGAAACTGTGTCAGTTGGCTCAGAATGGTGTGGTCTATGAAAACCCAAAGCCACTTTTCAATGCAACAGTTTTCCATTTAAAAAAAAAAAAAAAGCATTCAAAGAGTGTACTCTTCAGCTTCAACAAGATGCCTTAAATAACAAGAAAAACACAAAAAGCCAGCAAGGCAAGCCTGCGCACAGGGCTGCCTCAAATAACACAATTCAAGCCAAGGAAGGTCATTTGATTGAAGAGCTATCCAGAACTGCGCACCAGTTCTCAACGGAGGGAAAGAGCAGTCTACGAAAAGTTAAAATGTGTTAGGGTGAATATAAAAAGACACACTACAGGATAGCGATGAACTTCCAACCACATTTAGAATCAACTTCTATTTAGCAGCTTATAATTTTACGACACTAAGACTGAGGTCTCTCTCATCTTCAGGCCTGACACTCGGCATTTATGTCAACTTCACACTGAGGCAGAGGCCTGAGTAGGTGGGAGATCATCTCACTACTCCTTTTGGTTCCCTCTTACCTGGTCAATTAGGCATCTGTGTTAAAGAAAAACTGCCCAGAATCGATTAAAACTCTCTTGCTTTACAGAAGGGAAAACAAGTCCAAAGGGGTCAGGGGACTTGTCTAAAAATCACGTATTGAAGTAAAACACAAAAGAAAGACCCTAACACAGAGTCTCTACTTTTCAATCCCAAATTCCTTAGATGAGTCCAGGCTGCCTCCCAGGCCAAGGCCAAAAGCTGGGGACCCCTGTAGAGACAGCGCCGGTCTGTGCTGGTCCAAACACCACCACAGAGGCACTGGTGGTCAAAAAGCAAGTGGCCTCCCATCACCTTTCTGAAAAACAGCTTCATTTGAATCCATTTATAAAAATAAATAAATCTAAACTCATGCTGCCACGATAAAATAACATGAGCTCCTTTGCTCCAGGGCCACTTATTTTCCTAGCTGGCAGTCACCAGTAACCATGCAAAATTAAAGGTGAACAGAGCAACAGGACAGGACCTCGAACAAGAAGTTACATGTCAGTCTCAGGTTTCCTCCCTACAGGTAAGAAAGACTTTCTTTTTCCCCACTGGTTAAAAACACCACAGGCTTTTTCCTTATTGCATCAACTACAGAAGGTAGACAGACAATTCAGTCTTAAAAGCTAAATTGTTAGAAGCTAAGAGGAAGGAACGAAAGACACTGTGTTGGCTCTTGTCCACAAACAGAAAGACCTGTGACAAGAACGGGTCATTCTTAAGGGCCAGAACCCAACTGCTGGGCAGCAGTGTGAGGGACAGTGCATTCCCAGCCAAGGACGAATCCAGGTTGATGCCCTAGACCTAATGCTGCAGTAAGTTTAAGGAGACATCTCCAAATTGAGGGAATGACCTGACAGGCTAGACTTCTCTCATGCAGTAACCAAAGGCCAGTCCTGGGACTTAAGTTTCACCATCTTATCCCAAGAGGTGTAATGAGGCCTTGAGATGGAACATTACAACCAATTCTAGAAATGCAGCACCTCCCACTGCAGCCTGACCTTGGACAGTGGAGGTGGAGAATACAGATCCAAGCCTCGGACTGGTTTCACCAGACACCAGCTGTTTGCACTAGTTACTGGTGGTGCAACCACACACCCTCCTGCACCTTCCACACACCCGCACTACCCCTCTGGCTGTGGTTCCATTCAGAATGGCTTCCCTTGCTAAGGCTCTGAAACCACTGCTCAAGAATATAACTTGAGTTTTACTCAAGTGTAACAGGTCTATAGTATTTACTAAATCTCTTACCCTTTCCTTCCTTCTCTTCCATTCTTCAGAACTCAAATGGTCACATTACTTGCATAATACTTTAGAGTATCAGAACAGACAACGAAACTACAAGCTGATTCTTTGAAAGAATCAATAAGATCGATAAACTTCTGGCCAAACTAATCCAAAAGAAGAGAGAGGACCCAAATAAATAAAATTATGAGTGAAAGGGGAGAGATCACGACTAACATCAAGGAAATAGAAACTATCATCAGAAGTTATATGCCAGTAGGTTATATGCCAATAAGTTAAGCAACTTAGAAGAAATGGATGCATTCCTGGAAATTTATAAACTTCCAAGACTGAATCAGGAAGAAACTGACAACCTGAATAGACCAATATCTAGTAATGACATTGAAGCAGTGATCAAAAACCTCCCAAAAAACAAGAGCACAGGACCTGATGGATTCCCTGGGGAATTCTACCAAACATTCAAAGAAGAAATATTCTCCTAAAGCTGTTTCAAAAAATAGAAACAGGAGGGAAACTTCCAGACTCTTTCTATGAAGCCAGCATTATCTTGATCCCCAAACCAGGCAAAGACCCCATCAAAATGGAGAATTTCAGACCAATATCCCTGATGAATATGGATGCCAAGATTTGCAACAAGATCCTAGCTAATAAAATACAACGGTACATTAAAAAGATTATCTACCATGACCAGGTAGGATTTATTCCTGGGATGCAAGGGTGGTTCAACATTCACAAATCAATCAATGTGATAGAACAAATCAATAAGAGAAGAGAGAAGAAACACGTGGTCCTCTAAATTGATGCAGAAAAAGCATTTGACAAGATACAGCATCCGTTCCTGATTAAAATGCTTCAAAGTATAGAGATAGAGGGAACATTCCTCAACTTCACAAAATCTACCTATGAAAAACCCACAGCAAATATCATCCTCAATGGGAAAAAGCTGACAGCCTTCCCTTTGAGAACAGGAACACAACAAGGATGCCCACTCTCACCACTGTTGTTCAACACAGTACTAGAAGTACTAAAACAGCAATCAGACAACAAAAAGAAATAAAAGGTATTCAAATTGGCAAAGAAGAAGTCAAGAAGTCACTCTCTCTCTTTGCAGATGATATGATATTTCATATGGAAAACCCAAAAGATTGCACCCCCAAACTACTAAAACTCATACAGCAATTCAGTAATGTGGCAGGATACAAAATCAATTGCTTGCTTATGCACTAACAATGAAAATACAGAAAGGGAAATTCGAGAACCGATTCCATTTACTATAGCACCAAGAACCATAAGATACCTAGGAATAAACCTAACCAAAGAGGTAAAGGATCTGCACTTGAGGGACTACAGAACACTCATGAAAGAAATTGAAGAAGACACAAAAAGATGAAAAAGCATTCTATGCTCATGGATCAGAAGAATAAACATTGTTAAAATGTCTATACTGCCTAGAGCAATCTATATTTTCAATGCCATCCCGATCAAAATTCCATGAACATTTTTCAAAGTGCTGGAACAAACAATCCTAAAATTTGTATGGAACCAGAAAAGACCCTGAATTGCTAAGGAAATGTCGAAAAAGGAAACAAAACTGGGGGCATCACGTTGCCTGATATCAAGCTTTACTAAAAAGCTGTGAATACCAAGACAGCATGGTACTGGCACAAAAACAGACACAAAGACCAGTGGAACAGAGTAGAAGTCCAGATATGGACCCTCAACTTTATGGTCAAATAATCTTCAATAAAGCAGGAAAAAATATCCAGTGGAAAAAAAGACAGACTCTTCAATGAATGGTGCTGGGAAAATTGGACAGCTATGTATAGAATGAAATTTGACCATTCTCTTACACCGTACACAAAGATAAACTCGAAATGGATAAAAGACCTCAATGTGAGGCAGGAATCCATCAGAATCATAGAGGAGAACAAAGGCAATAACCTCTTTGACATCGGCCACAGCAATTTCTTTTCATGACAGGTCTCCAAAGGCAAACAAAAGTGAAAATGAACTTTTGGGACTTCATCAAGATCAAAAGCTTCTGCACAGCAAAGAAACAGCCAACAAAACAAAGATGCAACCCACGGAATGGGAGAAGATATTCACAAATGACACTACAAAGGGCTGATATCCAAGATCTATGAAGAACTCCTCAAATTCAACACTCAAAAAACAGATAATCACGTCAAAAACATGTGCTAAAGACATGAACAGACACATCTCCAAAGAATACATACAAATGGCTAACAGATACATGAAAAAAAATGTTCATCATCATTAGCCAGAAGTAAGATTCAAATAAAAACCACATTGAGATACGACCTTACACCAGTGTAACCAAAATTAACAAGACAGTAAACAACATGTGTTGGAGAGGATGTGGAGAAAGGGGAACCCTCTTACACAAGTTGGTGCAGCCACTTTGGAAAACAGTGTGGAGATTCCTTAAGAAATTAAAAATAGAGCTACCCTATGACCCTGCAACTGCACTACTGAGCATTTACCCCAAAGATACAGATGTAATGAAAAGAAGGGCATTATGTACTCCAATGTTCACAGCAGCAACAGCGACAATCACCAAACTGTGGAAAGACCCAAGATGCCCTTCAAGAGACAAATGGATAAAGAAGATATGGTCCATACATACAGTGGAATATTATGCCTTCGTCAGAAAGGATGAATACCCAGCTTTTGTATCAACATGGACGGGGCTGGAGGAGATTATGCTGAGTGAAATAAGTCAAGCAGAAAGAGTCAATTATCATATGGTTTCGCTTATTTGTAGAGCATAAGGAATAACATGGAGGACAATGGGAGAAGGAGAGAAGTGAGTTGGGGGAAATCAGAGGGGGAGACCAACCATGAGAGACTGTGGACTCTGAGAAACAAACTGAAGGTTTGGAGGAGAGGGGGATGAGGGGTTGGTTGAGCCTGGTGGTGGGTATTATGGAGGGCACATATTTCATGGAGCAATGGATGTGGTGCATAAACAAGGAATCTTGCAAAACTGAAAAATTAAATTTTTTAAAAAAGAATATCAGAACAGTTTAACACTTAAATATATATCTTTTTAGACCTGCATGGCCTTAAAATAACCTTTTTCACCCCAAAGAAAGTTAGCTCAAGGAAAAATTTTCCATATATTTGTCTTTCCTTCTGTTCCTCATCCTTCTCATGCTCTCAACCATTTATTCTACAACCATTTACTAAATGTCTACTATGTGCCAGGACCTGGATGGCATATGAGATGGAGACAAAAATAATAAAACATTGACCTTGTGCTTAAGGAACTCCTATCTCGTGAGTGAGCAGAGTAAACTAACACTACTAGATATTTATATATACCTCAAGTATATATATGTATATACTATATATATAACTATTTATATAGTTACCTCTACATTGTACTTAATTTAATATTCATAAACCCAGTAGAAAGGGGGCAATATTTTCCCCATAATTAAAGCTGAGAGACCTAGGACTCAGAGGAGTCAGTAATCTGTATTAGTTCACAAAAACAATTCACATTACTATCAGTATTAATATCCTGAGGCTGAGGCATGGTAGATACATTAATATTAAAATGCAATAAAGGTAATAACATTTACTATCTGCAAGGCACCATGACAAAAGCTTTGTACAATTTGCCTCTTATTTTTCAAGCCAACTCCATGAGACTGTTATTCTTGTCAACATCTTGTACCAGCATGGTGCAATGATTAAAGGGCCAGACTGAGGTTTAAACCACCGGGTTCAAATCCTACCTCCACAACTTACTAGACATATGAATAACTGGGCGTTATTCAATCTCCCAGTGTCTAAAATCCCATTTGCAAAATGAAAAATAACATTACTCGATGATATGAAAATTAAATGAGTTAATACATTAAAATGCAATGTCCAGGGGAAGACATACTTCAGGAAGAGGAAAGAGCTCAAGTTGGATGAATCAGACTACATGATTTCACTTACATGAGGTATCTAAAACAGTCAAATACACAGAAGTAGAGAGAAGAATGGTGGTTGCTCGGGGTATGACGGGAGAGGGTGGGGGAAGGGAATGGGAAATGGGTTGTTGCTACTCACTGGGCATAAAGTTTTAGTTACTCACATTGAGTAAGCTCTAGGGATCTGCTGTACAATATTGTACATTTAGTTACTAATACTGTCCCGTGCACTTAAAAATTCAAGAGAACAGATCTCATGTTAGAGGCTTTGACCACAACAATAAAGTCTAAAAAATATGTAAAGAAATAAGGCAGAAAGAATATTATAATCTCTTCTGTTTCCTTGCACTATACTTTGCTAAATTTTTCTATGAATGAAGGAAGAAAGGGAAGGAGGGGAAAAGTTCCTTGTTTTTTTTTAATGGCCTGAAATTATGTTAAAAATATTAAGTAAAAAAAAAAATCAGGGGGCATGAAGTACAAAAGCGTGACAGTGAAAGATACTAAGTCCCAACATGTAGGCAGTTCTTATTCAAAACACACACACACAAACACACACACACACACCCTGCTTCATGGGACTTAAAATAACAAAACTGAAAAAGGTGGCATTTAAACAGTCTTTACTAAACCATTTTATTTTAAAACCGTTCTCTTTCTGGCTGACCTTGACATCACACAATGAAAGCAGTTACAAAGTAGAAGTCACTGCACCTGACTAGTCATTCACCTGTTCAAGGAGAAAAATCAGATTCTTCAAAATACCTTACTGAAACCAATAATCAATAACGGTTGCCTTTTATTAAAGAAAGTCTTTTTTTTTTTAAGATTTTTATTTATTTGACAGACAGAGATCACAAGTAGGCAGAGAGGCAGGCAGAGAGAGAGAAAGAAGCAGGCTCCCTCCTATGCAGAGAGCCCAATGTGGTGCTCGATCCCGGGACCCTGAGATCATGGCCTGAGCTGAAGGTAGAGGCTTTAACCCACTGAGCCACCCAGGCGCCCCAAAGAAAGTATTAATTAAACAGCTATCACAGCTCCGGAAGTTCTATATGGGTGGGCCTTGAGGGTATTAATTTGTCTGGGAAAGAGCTAGGGCTCTTGTCCTGAAGTAGTGTTGACAGACCCAAGTATATTATACTGAAGAAATCCTAACAATGCTCTTACTCCCACTTTACATTAAGATTGAGAAACACCAAGCTTTATTAAAAAGTAAAAACACCAAACTGTGCTGAGGACTGGGAAGGAAGACGAAGATGAGGAGATAGGGAGGGGGGTGGGAACCTAAACTCCAGGAAAGGCACGTGACCCAAGTGACTTTTGTTTTCACAAGAATTCCTTTGGAAATACTTTTTTTTAAACAATGACAAGAGTGAAGATGAATGTTTATCCTAGCTTCATAAAATGTGTAGTACAGTGCCTGTACCTACTGGTTTTGAGAGTCTCTTAATCTCTGAATATCTGATCTAAATAACTCAACTACAATTGGGGTAACTATGAAATAATTTCTAGTTTGTAGAAATTGGTGACTTTACCAAAAAGGTGCCTACGAGCATAAGACTATTTGCAAGTCAATCACCTCAAAAACACTAAATAATTGTTTTTCGTGAGAGGATTCATGCAAGTAGCAGAATGAATCACTGAACGAGTCAAGAGAGAACTGAGGCACTAGAGAAGGTCCCAGAGCCATGGGGCTGGCTTCCAGAGCTGCCGTGCTCATATTTTACAAATTACCAGAACATAAAATAATGTCCTTGATTTCATAAAGAGAGATTCAAACTATATTCAAGAAAAGTAAATTTAATAATTTAAAAGGAACCCCAAAATAATAAAATAAAATGACTCAGGTGTTGTGAGTCAAACCAACGTTTACTAAACACTAATGGAAGGACACTGCCCCACTGAAGATTTCTCCTTCTAACCCCTGGACAGGTGTCTCTGTCTGTATGCAGACTGCCTGCTCAGAGAGACTGGACATTCACTGGAGGAGTCTGTCTCACTGTTGGCTAGGTCTAAGTGTGGGTTAAAAGAAATAATGCAAACATATTTAAAATATAAAAGATGAACACAGAGGGACGCCTGGGTGGCTCAGTGAGTTAAAGCCTCTGCCTTCTGCTCAGGTCATGATTCCAGGGTCCTGGGATCAAGCCCCGCATCTGGCTCTCTGCTTAGCAGGGAGCCTGCTTCCTCCTCTCTCTCTTTCTGCCTGCCTCTCTGCCTACTTGTGATCTCTGTCAAATAAATAAATAAAATCTTTAAAAAAAAAAAAAGATGTACACAGACACATACTATCTGGTATTTTTAATTTTTCTTGATTTTCAAGAGCATTCTAGTACCTTGAAAATACTTTTGAATACTAACTCTGTCTGTTATCAAGCCTAACAGCCACTTAGCTTGGTCTGGGTTCCCCAGATTTGATAAGCATGAAGCATTCAGGACTGAGCTCTAGTTGTACCCTTCTGGAGACCTCCTTCTGGGCCTCTTCTTTAATCCTGCCAGAGCATCCAACTAAATTATGTCATTTTTTTCTCTGCCAGATTTCAGAGATTACTTGTCATTATCCCCCATGGGATTAACACAGTTTATTTACCACCTAGTACAAAGTAAATACTCTATTAAATATGTTAAATGAAAGAAGAGTATGTCAAATTCCTTACCTGCAGAATTTCCCTACAGCATTTCAGCAATGCTTTCAAAAAAAAAAAAAAAGAGGTTTGGTAAGACATTCTTAGTGAACCTCCCCCCCAAAAAAAGCTCCTAGTAAACATCAGACTCTTTTCTAAATCTTTCTAAATCTTCACTTTAGCATTTTATAATTTTGCTAGAAATTAATGTATGTTAATCTATAACTCCAAGAGTTCATTCCCTTTGGAACAATTAAAGCATTGTTTGCCTATATGCCTGATCTCTGGATACCTCATCTTTATGACCTCTTAGGAATAAAAGAGAAAAAAATTACTGACTGTGGCTTTGAGTTCACATCTACAAATTCCTTTAATCCAAGCTGGATTAAGTCTTCTAGTTATTCAATTAAGCAAATAAATTTAACTATTAACCAAAGCAGTAGTTTATCTATATGCAGAGCTTAATGCTTATTAATAACGATTATTCTCAATGCTTAATACATCTAAATATTTGAAAATGGGTGTTATATTTAGAAAAATATAATTTTGAAAATGCTCCAGAACATAATGATCTCTTACACAGATGAAGATTAAGTAAATGACTGTGTAATTATCAAGTGAATATCACAAAATTATGTGTTTCTTTACCAACATTCATGTTTTTCTTAATTAAGGTTAAGGAGTTCATTTTTTAAAAATGAGCTCTTCCTCAATCTCAGCACCTGTTCTTTCATGATAAATAATGACCTTTACATTTGTAACTAGTTTATAATACCTTAGAAAAAGCAAATGAAATCACTGCCACACAACCTTTACTAAGACATTCTTGTTAGAGATGTATACATGTAGAAACTTTGTATTATATCAGATAAGGCCCCTTAATTCCACTTAATGTATTGGACTTTGTGCAGTAAGTTAAATATTGACAAGACATATTCATTCATAAGAATATCATTAGATCCTTTGGAGTTCACTCATGTTGACATTATTAAAGTTTCACTCATTTGTTCCTATTTATTTCACAGGAGGAGGTGGAAACAGATCCAAAAATAAAAGCGAGTTTTGTATACCATAATGAAAGACTGAACTGCAATTAAAGTTCAAATTGGCCAACTACTGACAACCAAGAGTAGGAGGACATCAAAAATTTGATGGAGTAACTTCCACTGCTTTCTGTCCAGACCTACATTTCAAGATTCAAATCACACTATGAAAATTTCTTATTTTCTCTCTCAGTTTAGCCGGGATCCAGGGATGGGAATCTAGGTAACTCATCCATCTGCTCTCATACTATCAGGCAAATTATAGCTCTACAGAAGGTTTTCCTGCTAACGTGCCAGGAAAACCTATTCAGTAGAGTCTGAGTAGCTCACCAACTCAAGATGTTGATGTCTGTCTACAATAGAGAGAAAATGGGCATAAAAATCAACTTAATCAAACGCAGGTACCAGCAATCGATCTGGTAGACTACAGGAATTTTAAAATGGGGGGGGGCACCTGGGTGGCTCAGTGGGTTAAGCCTCTGCCTTCGGCTCAGGTCATGATCCCAGGGTCCTGAGATCGAGGCCTGCATCAAGCCCCACATCGGGCTCTCTGCTCGGCAGGGAGCCTGCTTCCTCCCTCTCTCTCTGCCTGCCTCTCTGCCTATTTGTGATCTCTATCAAATAAATAAATAAAATCTTTTTTCAAAAAAGGGGGGTAGGCAAAAGACACCATCTCTGTACCTTTAAAACTTAACAGTATGGTAGAGAACACAACCATATGAAAACACAATTACAACAAGAACATTAATAGCTAATATATATTGAGCCCTTACCAAGTATTAGGAACTACACTAAGCTTTTTTTTTTTTTTTTTTTTAACATATAATGTATTATTTACTTCAGGGGTACAGGTGTGTGAGTCATTAGTCTTACACAATTCACAGCACATACCCTCCCCAATGTCCAGCACACAGCCACCCCATCTCTCCTCTCCCTTCCACTCCAGCACCTCTCAGTTTGTTTCCTGAGATAAAAAGTCTCTTACGGTTTTTCTCCCTCCCTGGTCCCATCTTGTTTCATTTTTTCCCTCCCTACCCATTACAACCCCCCACCCTGCCTCTCAAATTCCTCCTATCAGAGAGTACGCTAAGCTTTTAAGAGAAAAGTACTTACCAACTGACCCATCTAACAACACTATGAAGTTCTTCGTGAAGCCTGACTTGCTAGCTCCAGGCAGACTTCATCTGTACCCGTGGCACCTGTACTACTGGTGCACCTCGCTCAATGATAGATTCAGACCATACATGTGCACAGAAGCAGTAGAGAGAAACATGTAAGAAAGTGTGTCTGGGATAAGGAGAATGGTTTCACAGGTAGTAAGAGTTAGAGGGATGTACAAGATTAAAAATCTCATGGAACGGTAAACAGGAAAATCTGGCTGAAGCCAGACACAATTTGATTATTTTGTTTGCTTATTTTGTTTGTTACCACAATTTGGACTAGTGATCCTGCCACTTCATTGTTATGAAGAGTCACAAGCTGGCTTTGCTTGAATCATAGCCCCACTTTTCATATCCAGAATTATGTCAAAATAACATTTAAGAATCAGAGCAACCTTAAGATCTTAACTATTTTTAAAATTCCATATATTTAAGACCATCTTTTAAAACTTATCGTATAATACATTTGTATAAAGTTTTCTCTCTTAAATTTACAACCAGATCCATAATGGATTTTTTAAAAAATCCTAAACTACCAGGATTTAACTGTTACAGAACATGAAAGGTGGATTGAATACTAAGAAGAGAGCAAGATGAATTTCAAATTCCAAACACAAGTTTTATCCAGGAAAAAGATTTACTGAATTTTGAAAACTGGAATCAGGGAGGACTTCAAGTTCAGGAAAAATTCATCAGGCCTCTTTCCAGTAGGGGTGAAGTAGGGCTCTCCAGGCCCCTGCCATCTTGCTTCAATTCCAAATTCAACGACAAAGATGCAACTACTAAATCACAAGAATCCCTTTTCCCAAGCCTCCATGCCAGGAAAGAGCAGATACTAGAGCATCAGTGGCATCAGAGAAGAGCACAGACCACAACAGAAGTTTGCACTCCAGCCACTTCAGTATCATGGGTCAACGTGGTACTCTAAGTGCATCCACGGAAGTCCCTGATTATTTTTCAAACGAGTCAACTTCCATTTTTTTTGGATTTGCACGCCTGATGAAGGATTTGCCTTTGTCCCAGGTACTGAGAACACGGTCAGGCTTAGATGTCTTAAGTGGACTTAAAAATACCTATTTTCCCCCAACTACTTTACAACATTTGAAATCACAAACGTGAATCAGAAGTAACCCTAGAGACCATTTCATTAACCCAATCCATGGCACAAATTTTCTACAATATGACATCTCTGACGTGTATGTCAATCCACTCTCGGCTCAGAACTACTCACCAGAGTTACACTGTTTTTACCTACATAGGAAACATTTGCTGAATGACCGCAGTGTGCTAGGCACTATTCTAGGCACTGGTTAGAACGAGGTAAACAAAGCCTGCTTCCATGGAGGTTACATTTTATGGCAGGCAAACAAAGAACGCAAGTATCAGAGAAAAACATGACAGAATAACAAAGCAAGGAGAAAAAATAAAAAGTAAAAAAAAATAATAAAAAACGGGAATAAAAGTAGGGTTAGGAAGTAGCAGCAGTGGGAGGCTGTAACTTAAGACAACCATGGAAGTACACAGATGAGGGAATGATGATATGCAGGCAGTGTTTTCCCAGAAGAGGAATTAGACTAAGCAAAGGTCTGGAATGATAATTTTTATGTCCCTAGCGGCCAGGGTAGCTTAGAGCAGGAGTAAAGAAAAGTAGTAGAGAAGAAGGTCCAGAACAGTGCAGTGCTACAGGCCACTGGCGTGTCCTGAGACAGCTGGGGAGTGACAGAGGGCAGCACTCTGACTAGCACCAAGGTGGCATGATCTTATTTATATCTTGTAAGAATCACTCCAGCTGTCAAGTGCAGAAAAGACGACAGAGGTGTCAAGGAAGAGGCAGGGTGAACAGTTAGGAGACTTGCAATGCTCCAAGTGAGAGATGTCATTTTAGATCAGGATGTTAAAAGAAGAAGTGATGAAAAATAGATCCTACCCATAATTAGAAGACAGACTCAAAGATTTTCAGGCAGGGGCACCTGGGGGCTCAGGGGGTTAAGCCTCTGCCTTTGGCTCAGGTCAGGGTCTCAGGCCTGGGATCGAGCTCCACATCGGGCTCTCTGCTCAGCACAGAGCCTGCTTTCCCCCGCTCTGTCTGTCTCTCTGCCTACTTGTGATCTCTGTCTAATAAATAAATAAAATCTTAAAAAAAAAAAACCAGATTTTTAGGCAGATTGGATGTGGGACATAGGTAAAAGTCAAGGAGGACTCCAAGGCTTTGGACTCAAACACGAAGAATGCCCTCCCCTGGTATGTGGAAGATGGGAGGCAAAGTAGGAAGCTGGATGAGAAGATGGGCTCAAGAGTCTGTAGATCAAGAAAGAGGTCTGGGTGAGATTCTAGATAGTTGTCAGCAAACACAAGGCATTCCAAAAGCCATGAGCCAGGTGAAGAGCAACAAAGGAGTGACTGTGAACAGAGGAGAGGAGAGCTCCAAGAATAAGCCCCCCACTCCAAGAGAAGGGCTTGCCAATAAGTGTTATGAAAGATGAAAGAGAATTTCAAAGGAGACTGAGAAGGAACAGGCCTAAGGAAAAAGAGGTAGAGCGTGGCATCCTTGAAACCAAAGAAAGTATCTGGGGAAGGCATGACGTAATGTGTCAGTGCCTGTGACAGGTCAAGTAAGAGCAGGTCCAAAAATGGTCTCTGGGACGAGCAACACAGGGCATGGCCATCTTAACGAGAGCGACACTGGTGAAGTGGGAAGGGCAAAACCTGTGGGGAAAGGGGTCCCAAAAGAAAGAGAAGGGAGGAACTCAAGAGAAGGAATATATGCAGCTGTGTCAAGTCAAGAAAAGGAGATAAACAAGACAGTAACTGAAAGATGAAGTAAGGTAGAAAGGATTTCCTTAAAGGTGGCGCCAACCTTTGTTGCAACCTTGTGCATGCTTATGGGAATGATCCAGTAGAAAGGGAAAATGTACACAATAAAAGAGGGAAATAGCTGGAATGACAGTTGAACCGGAAAGAGAGAGGAGCTCTCAGACCTGAGTGCGAGGGTGCACTGACAGAAACTCGGACAGGGCATGCGGAGGAACTGAAAGAAAGTAGAGCGTTTGGCTGGGAGCAGGCAGAAACATCAGAGGATGCAGGGGAGACGGGGAGTTCGTAGACGTTCTCGTTCTGTTTTTCTCAGTGATAAAATAAGCAACATCCTTTCCTGGGTACATAAAAGAATAAGATCCTAGAAATGTACATCCCCTATCATGGAATCTCATTAATTCATAAAAGGAGATAAAAGTTAGGGGGAAAATACATTTAAGCAACTTTCAGATGATTAGATTCTTTATAACGTTTTGATTTGATCGTTTCTTAAAAACTTCATTCCATAGAATATAGAGGTAAAATCTCATTTGGAAAAAAAATAATTGTCATCAGAGTCTTTTGTTATATATGTGTCTGTGTATTTTGAAACAAAAATCCGAATTCCAGGTAAAGCTATATTAATAAATATATAAAGGCAATTGTAACAAAATTTAAAAAACATTTTGTCACATGTTAACTACATATACAATGTTATGCCTTCTTTCAAACTCCAAGTCCATTCATGATTTTTTATTTAGTTGTATGTAGTTGTTAATCAGATTCTATTCTTTAGGTTGTTTGTGGATTTGTATGTATCCCAGATGCACATGGTTTCATGGTTTCATATTAATGGCAATGTAATGTTCTACCACATAATTATTTCCTAATCACTAGGCACTCAGAGATTTTCCCCATTTTTTATTATTATTATCTTATAATGTATTATTTGTTTCGGGGTACAGGTCTGTGATTCATCAGTCTTACACAGTTCACAGCACTCACCATAGCACAGGCCCTCCCTAGTGTCCGTAACCCATCACTCCCATCCCAACCCTAAGCAACCCTCAGTTTGTTTCCTGAGATTAAGTGTCTCTTATGCTCTTATGGTTTGTCTCTCTCTCTCTCTTTTTTTAAGAGGGTATGGGCAAGTGGGGCGGTAGGGGGAGGGAGTCTGAGGGAGAGAGAGAATCCTCAAGCAGACTCCACTGAGTCCCAAGCAGGGTTTGATCCCAGGACTCCACCATCATGACCTGAGCTGAAATAAGAACGGCCGCTCAACCAAATGAGTCACCCAGGTGGCCCTCCCCCAGCTGTTGGTTGTTTTGGGTTTTTTTAAATATTTTATTTATTTTTTCGAGAGAGATCATAAGTAGGCAGAGAGAGAGGAGGAAGCAGGCTCCCCACCAAGGAGAGAGCCTGATGTGAGGATGAATCCCAGGACCCTGGGGTTATGACCTGAGCCGAAGGCAAAGGCTTTAACCCTCTGAGCCACCCAGCGCCGCACCCCCCACTGCAGTTGTTTTAAATTACAGATTGTACATCTATAAATATCCTCATGCAAACAGAGTTTATTTCCTTATACTATAATCCCTCAAGTGAAATTTCCAGATCAAAAAGTATCAGCAGTTTACAAATGAACTTCAAAAACACCGACCTTGCATTATTGACTTCTGTACTGCAGTGTTTAATTTGGTACTAATATATGTCAATAATTCGAAATAGGTTTGTTGAATTAGTGAACAAAAGAGCAAATGAATGAAACATGTTAAACATGTCAGGATACTATGTAGACTATTCTCTACAAAAAATTATTGCAGGAGCACCTGGGTGGCTCAGTTGGCTAAGTGTCTGCCTTCAGCTCAGTCATGATCCCAGGCTCCTGGGATCAGGAAGCCCGTTTCTCCCTCTCTCTCTGCCCCTTCCACTCTGCTTGTGCTCTCCCACACGCAAGCGGTCTCTAACTGACACATAAAATCTTTAATAAAAATTTTAAAGATTTTAAAAAATTATTCCATTTTCCAACCAGAAAAGCTCTTCCTAGGGTACAACTAGCCAAGTTGTTTCTAATTTGCTCATTTAGTATGATGTAACCTTAATTATAACTTCAAATTATTAACAAGGTTTAACATTTGGCTAAGAGTTTATTCACTAATTGCATTTACTTTGCTGTTAAACAGTCTATTTAATATGGTATGAGCATATTTTTTTCTGTTAAACAAATGTACCACAATATTTTTTCAATCTGTCATCTTGCTTTTAAAACCCCTAAAGGTTTTAAGGATGCCTAAGCGGCTCAGTCGGTTAAGTATCTGCCTTGGCCTGGGGTCATGATCCCAGGATCTGAGGATCGAGTCCCGGATCAGGCTCCTTGCTCAGCAAGAAGCCTGCTTCTCTCTCTGCCTGCCATCTCCCCTGCTTATGCTACCTTTCTCTCTGACAAATAAACAAACAGAATCTTAAAAAAAAAAAAAACAAAAAACTCTAGAGGTCTTAAAAATTATAATGAACCATATCACTGATAAAATCACTCCATTCCTATTTTTTAAACTTTAATATCATAATACCTTACAATATTGAGACTAAATTTCATTTACATTTTTATTCATACTATTTCCTTTTATCAATTATTTAATAATTCTTTTACCTGTTGTCTTATCTGATTTGTTGAATACTAAATCCAAATAGCTGGACCTATTGCTGAAATTGTCATTCTATGCTACTCATCTCTTTTCTGACTTTAATAACATATTATTGCCATATAATAAAGTATTATATATTTAGAGTAATTTTTATCTAGTCTTTCATTACCGCTCCCTTAACCTCATCACCATTCCTTTGACAATCAGTTTTAGAATCCTACAAAGTATCTTACAAGGATTTTAATTACATACATGTAATTAAATTACATGAAATACATTAAATCCATCTACTTACCTAGGAAATATCACTATGACTATTCAAACTTCCACAATCAAGAACTGGATTTTTCATCTAATGGAGAGGTAGGGCACACACAGGTCCTTGATCAGAAACCCAGATTTGAATTTCAGCACTGTCATGAACACTGATAATGTATCAAACTTCTCTACACTTCCTTAAATTCACTTGAAGTATGGAAAATATGAACCTTCTTGGTTAATGAGTGAATACACATAAAACACAAGCACACACAGGCATAAAGGAAGAGCTTTGCTTCAGGATCTCTCTACTGTCCTTTGACTTTTTAAAATACTTCTAATAAGCTGCCTTTAAGTAAGCATTACGCCCTAGGAAATGAAGATTAGGGATTTTCAGAAAGAGATTATTCAAGAAAAAATGACACACTGTTAGAATTCTAGGTTTTTGGATGAATTTTAACACTGGAATCATTTAAAAGAGACAAGTACATGAAATAATAGTAAACTTCTAAAATTCTACATATTTTCCTCACATAGGAGTGAATAAAATGAAAGATTCTGTAAGAATTCCCAAAAAGCTTTCATTCAACAGGCCCAAGAAAGGACAGGAACAGTTTTGGGTTTTGTGTTTTCTGCATCAGAAACTTCACCTGCGGCACCAACTTCACTACCGGGTGGGCGAGACGGCCTGTGAGCCCTGCATGACCTCTGAGATGCACGTGCCACTTACCTGCAAAATCACAGGCGGTGGGGTTACAGTGAGTTCACTAGTCCGAAAACAGTGGAATGAGGAAAATCAGAAGCCATTTCCTTTATGATTTTATAGTAAATATTAGAATTAGGTGCTTGGCAGTAACTTCTTCAGATCTTACCCTAATGTTAATTTATAATGATGCCTGCATTTCCAGAATCTGTGAAGTCCGCTGTCAGGTGTGCCTGCAACTCGTTTTCAGTCATCATACTTTTCTTTCAGAACTACAAGCAGTTGCTAAATGAAAACTAAATGGTCAGTGTTTAGTCCTTGAATATGATGCATGCAATTTTGGTTTCCAATTTTCTCTGTTGTAAGGAATAAGCGTATGACATAGAGTCATAAACTAAGCCCCAAAATACAATAATGGAGTTTTATATGAAAGCTTCCATTACTAAAATTCTTTTTACTACAAGGCTATTACTTTCAAGTTTTTATTAAAACTATTCATTCTTTGTCTCTTAAGAAGCATATATATCTTTTCCACTGGGAACTGAACTATTTTGTCTACAAACAGGAACAGAAAATATTACATAAAATATTACATTATAGACATATCTAATAGCACAGCTCCAGCTGGTCTCTTACCACTAGCCAATATTATACCCTAACAAATAGGTTCCCAGTTGGACTACCTTCTTATCCAAGTCCTATACCTCTGGAGGGAAAACTGCTTGCTCTCCTCAATGCTTTGTATTTATCCCCTTCTCCCTTTCCTCACCAGAAAACTATCCTCTCAGAGGACCTATGTTTATAAGCTTCTCCAAGACCCAGTTCAAAACTTCTCCAGTCTTGCTAAACTGTACATAATTTCAAATAAACACTTGAAAGACAGTACTGTTCTGCTTTCAAATTACTCATTCTTCCAAATTTGTTCAATGCATACTATGGAATTTTTACTCATCTGTTAATAGTTATGATAAACATTAAGATCTAATAATAATTTTATTTCCCCTAACTGCAAAATGTTGGTAGGGTGACGACAGAGATGGCTACACCTGATAACACAGCTACTGTTTTCCTGATACCCAGGTACCTGTACATGCATGAGCTCATGTACTTTCTACAGCAACCCTGTTTTCTAAGTGCTATCATAACACTCACTCTAGAGATGTGGAAACTGAGGCACACAGTGGTAATGTGCCAAGGGTTACACAGGTCATGTGTGACTATTTAACAAAACAGTGATGCTTTCCCTTGCCAGGTACTGTGAAAGCAACTTAGAAATAAACTCATTTAATCCTCAAAACTACCCTAAGAGGCAAGTATCATCCCCATTCTTCCAATGAGGATACTGAAGCACAAGACTTACCATGACCTCCCGAGTCGTTAAGTGGCCAGCCAGGGTCTGAGCCCAGGCAGTGCAGACCAGATGCCTTAAGCTTCACCAGGCTACTCCACTTTCTGAATTAACAGTGCAGCAATCAAATGTGGATCTGAGGTTTCTAAGTGTTAAACTATAGCAACATCCTGTTGAGAATTATATTTATGTGTTCTTTAGTTTTACATATTCGGTCCACATATTTCTTTTAACATTATTTATTTGAGAGAGCAGGAGGGAGTAAGTGGGGGAGTGGCGGAGGGAGAGAATCCGCAGGTAGACTCCCTTCTATTAGCAGAGCCCCACGGGGTGCTTGAGCCACAACCCATGAGATGATGACCTGAGGTGAAAGAGAGTTGGAAGCTTAACTGACTGAGCCACCCAGGTGCTCCTACATATATTCTTTATCTACATTCTTTAGTATACACATTTAAGAGCTTAATATATAAAAATTATGGTACTAAGTGCGGTGAGAGGACTTAAATACTATTAATACCTTATTAGTTAATACCAGGAGTTTCTGGTCTATCAGTAGAAAAGAGCCATGGCCAAAAACCATAGGACAAAGAATGATGCAGTTAAACGCCATAAATACGGCTCAAAGAAAGTATTAATGTTTAGCAAAGGCCAACGAAGAACGTTTTCATGATAAAGCTGGACCTGGAAGGAAGGGTAAACATCCTACAGATACTTTTTTTTTTAGATTTTATTTATTTATTTGACGGGGAGAGAGAGAGCACACATGCACAAGGAGAGGGAGCAGCAGAGAGAGAGAGGGAGAAGCAAGCTCTCCATGGAGCAGGGAGCCTAATTCAGGGCTTGATCCCATGTCCCTCGGATCATGACCTGAGCTGAAGACAGACACAAACCCACTGAGACACCCAGGCACCCCAACATCCTACAGATACTTCTATCATAGGATTAACAACACATCACTGTGATCTCATGTTTTTCTTTCCCAGTAGACTTAGGTCTTTTAAAAACAAGGAACTATTTTTATCTTCATCTCTCTAGCACTCAACAAAGTCATCACTCAGAAAATGGCTATGTGAAGAGGGTAGAGAGAATGTTATGGAAAAGCCCATTCCAAAAAGAGAGCGTAAGCTTAAAGAGAAAAGCAGAAAAGGAATTTTTAAAATCTTAGTTGCTGTACCACAGGCAGTATCTCTGTGCAGACCAAGTCCCGGGACCCCATTTTCACCGCATTCCATGAGAATGCAGCCCCTCTATGGGGATTATGGAGCTGCTAGATTGTACAACACAACAGGCCTGATTACAGGCATCCCTGGTCACACGTTCTTGGCATGGGAAAGAAATGTCCTAAGCAACTCTGCTTTTCTCCTTGCCACTCCTTGATATGCTGTGGCTGTACTCTTTTTTTTTTTAAAGATTTTATTTATTTATTTGACAGACAGAGATCACAAGTAGGCAGAGAGGCAGGCAGAGAGAGAGGAGGAAGCAGGCTCCCCGCTGAGCAGAGAGCCCCATGTGGGACTCGATCCCAGGACCCTGAGATCATGACCTGAGCCGAAGGCAGCGGCTTAACCCACTGAGCCACCCAGGCGCCCCATGTGGCTGTACTCTTGAAGAACTCATTTTAAGAGTTTATATTTTTTTTTTTTTTAAAGATTTTATTTATTTATTTGAGAGAGAGACAGTGAGAGAGAGCATGAGCGAGGAGAAGGTCAGAGAGTGAAGCAGACTCCCCATGGAGCTGGGAGCCTGATGTGGGACTCGATCCCGGGACTCCGGGATCATGACCTAAGCCTAAGGCAGTCGTCCAACCAACTGAGCCACCCAGGCGTCCCAAGAGTTTATATTTTAAAATTTAACATCCACCTAATATCATGGAAAATAATTTTGCTAGTTATATAATAATATTATATTATTATAATATAAAATAATTATGCTAGTTTCAGAGAGAAGGGACAGTACCACAGAGCAGTTGAGCATGGACAGACTCCAAAGCCAGACCTCTTGGGAGCCAACTGAGGCCCCACCACTCAGAAGCTTTATGACCACGAGAAAACTACTTCCTCTCTTTCTGCCTAAAACATCTTCATCGTGAAAAGAAAAAAAAAATGATATGGTCCCACCGGGCTATTATGAGGATTACGTGAACCTATGCAAAGCATTGAGCAGAGTGCCTGCCACAGAATAAACATGGAACAAGAGTTAGGTATTAATCGATTGCCCATTCACATCGGGCCCTGCAGAGTAACTGTTCATACTCCCCTCCCCACCCAGTGCAGGCCAGATACGATGAAATCAGGGACAGAATGCTGATGCTGGCACACAATGGTGCGCGCCCTCCTGCCCCCCCCCACCACCACCACACTGCTGTAGTGCTGTGAAATAAAATTCCTGCCATGTGGCTTCTGACACATGCTGCAAACCCCACCGCTCCAAACAGTGGTGCTAAGGCCCAAGTATAAAACATGCAGTACTCCCAGTGAAAGTTTAGAAGTATCTATAAAACTTAACTCTTTTTTCTTGACATCCAGGGAAATTAAATTTTAATTTGTGGAAAAAAAACATTTTGGGGTTTCCAGAGAGTACAGATTTTCCACGACAACAGAAGTTTTCTCCACAGAAGTGTTGCTACAACCTACTCTGAAGGTCAAAAGGAAAAGAAAGTTAAGAGGAATGAAAAGAGTTTTAGAGGGGGCACCTGGGTGGCTCAGTGGGTTAAGCCGCTGCCTTCGGCTCAGGTCATGATACCAGGGTCCTGGGATCGAGTCCCGCATCAGGCTCTCTGCTCAGCAGGGAGCCTGCTTCCCTCTTTCTCTCTCTCTTCCTGCCTCTCTGTCTACTGTGAAATCTCTCTGTCAAATAAATAAATAAAATCTTTAAAAAAAAAAAAAAAAAGAAAAGAGTTTTAGACAGGAAGGATGGATAAAGGAACCAAGTATGATCAGAAAAAGAAAAGGAAAATAGCCTCCTGGGCTTTTCAGTAAGAAAGCAAAGACTGCTTGCTCTTTGAGATCTGCGAGCAGGTTCTATATCATCAGATGTGTTAAAGTCAAAGGCATCAACGTCAAGGTAGTCAACTTAAACTGTGTTCTGACTTTGAACTTAAATACAGACAGAAATATGGACGGATGAAAAAGTAGTGTCTTAGACTGAAGTCACATGAACAACTTCATAGAACACATGTTAACAGGCTTCTCTGTCATCCTACTGACAACTCACTGGAAGAGGGTGTTGCCACACTACTAGGCAAACATAATTAGGTCATAATCCTCCTTGTAACTCTGCCACCAGGCAGAAAAGTAGAGTGGGTGGAGCACATACAATGTGTCTGAAACAAACAGAGGAAGTAAAACAAAGCTTTCCTTTGCATGTCCGTTTCATGCTGGTAAATCCAAATTGATGGCAAACAACAAAAATAAAATTACATCAGCTGATATTTTAAAAGCCTGGTTGATTCTAACTAATTCTGTTTACCTAAATTCTTTATTGACTTTAATCTCAGTACTGAGTGAGTTTTGTTGTTGTTGTTGTTTTTAAGATTTTATTTATGTATTTGACAGACAGAGATCACAAGTAGGCAGAGAGGCAGGGAGAGAGAGAGAGGGAAGCAGGCTCCCTGCTGAGCAGAGAGCCCGATGTGGGGCTCAATCCCAGGACCCTGAGATCATGATGTGAGTTGAAGGCAGAGGCTTAATCCACTTAACCACCCAGGTACCCCCCCCCAGTGAGTTTTTGATCAAACAAGACTTTACATTCGCTTTGCATCAAAGAAAAAGATTTCAAAGTGCTATCTGAATAAAAAAAAAAAGTTTTATTTTTAGAAATATTACTCTTATAACAGACTGATTATAAGGAACAATACGCAGCCACAAACTGTGTACCAGTAGAGGGAGTATTGGGACGGGAAAAACTGATAAAGATCTAAGATTAATTCAACAAACCCAATGCTGTATAATTAATGTCACTTCTCAGTAAAGGTTTTAAACACTGGTGAATATCTGAATTTAGACACTTCTTGGTACTTGCTACACAGGCACTAAGTCACTGCTTATAAGGAGCAGTGCAGTAAATGCCAACACCATGGAGAAAGGACTAAATGAGACAGTCTGGTCCCAGAACTCAACTCACGACAAGAACAAAATAAACCAGAGGAACCAAAGGGTACCTCTGGTGAAAACAAAAGTCTAAAGAAACGCCCTATTCAACCAGGCACTTGGTCAGCTGATTTTGTTGTAAAAAGAAAACAAAATCAAACACTGATACCCAATTTCTGAGGTTTCTTTCACCATACGACTCATTTAATACAGACGAACAACTATACTCTACTGTTTAGTTATCTTTAACCTTTTTCAAAGGTTTCTGTTGAAGCCTCCCCACCCCCGCACTCTTCCTACTCCAGTAACTAATAGCCACTTACTATACTTGACCCACCCTGCAGTAACCATCTCAGCAAAGAATTTCTAATACTACAAATTCATAGAGGTAAAAAGGTTTGCGGAAGAAATTAGAGTTTAAAAACAAAAGGGTGGGGAGAAAAAAGACCAGACACAAAGGATGTTTAATCTGATCGCATCATTTATAGCTTAAAACTTCCCATGACTGTCCCTATATAGATACTGTCAAAGAATCCCTATTCAGCATAAACCGCCCCCACCCCCGAAACATCATTCTAGTTTCATGAGGGCCCATCACCACCCTTCATTCACTTTGAGCTTCTACAACTGTTTTTTTATGCCTTTACACTTGCTGTTAATGCTACCGTAAATGCCCAGTAGAGTAATACAAGCAAAAGACTCTGAGTGGTTTTTTAATCCTTTGTACCAGTGACCTTGTCATTTAACTGATATAAACTGTTTCTACATCCAGCAAAAGTGGACCTGTTTCTCATCTACTTCAGAGTTAGAATAAATGAAATAACATACGTAAAGTAATGCAGGATGCCAAGTAGAAACTAAAGCACTAAATATTCGTTCCTTTTCCCAGCTACCTCTACATCTCAACTCCTACCTACCCTTTAAACCCCATTTTAAATACATGTTTGTAAAACCTTCCATGTGTTCAATTTACTCCCCCCACCTCAAAAAGAATCAACAGCCTATTCTTCTGGCTCATAGAGAAACTTCTATTGTATTTTAATTGTTTGTTGATGGTCTTTCCATTCTATTAGAGAATGAACACCTCCAGGGTGGGATTTTTATCTAGTTACTGCCTACTCCAAATCTGACAGAATCAATAATGTAAGCTTAATTAGCATTTGTTGAATAAATGAATGATCGCATTAAAGTATTAGAAACTAAAACCCTTAGATGGCCTTTCAAATATTTTGATAGTAACACTTTTTTAAAGAGCAGTCCTATGTTAAAATGGTACCCTAACAGAAATGGAATTATTTTTTTAATGTTTCTGCTCACTATTCCAAACAGTAAGTGCCTCCTATAGGCTAGGAATACCCATCAGTGAACAAAATGAACAAAAGCCCTGTCCCTATGGGCTTATATTTACTACGGGTAAATCTGTGGAAGAGTTTATAACAGCAAATTTGTCTGAAAAAAATAGCAAAAGCCACATTTTGTTATTCATCAACATCACTAAGTATCAAAAAGACCAAACAAAAACAAAAATAAAAACAAAACAAAAAACACCAAACTTCCCATAAAATTTAATTACTCAAAAAAAAAAAAAAAAGGCATGAAATTCACCCAGATTTAGTGTACTTAAGCAAGCAAAACTGATTTAGTGTCTCCCTAGCGCACCCCCCCCCCCAAAAAAAAAGCTCATGTTAAGGACACATTTCCTTGTAACTAAAAATAACTGACTTCTCCTTTCGGAGGTGAGTAATCCTTGTGAGTTTTAAGGATTTTACATGTACAATTACATGCTTTGTATAATCCTAATTCAAAATGTGGTCTATTTCAAAGCTTATTCATGACTTTAGCATTCCTCATTTTATAAGTAAAGAAGGCCTATGTACTTCGTATCAGGGTTTCTATTCTAAGAGTGTCTTGCTGACAGATGGGTCTCACCAGGACCATGTCTCAACTGGGATGAGGAGTCAGGCAAGCCACCCAGGTGTCAAAGAACAAGGATGTGAGATACACACGTGTCTACAGTTCCCGCACATCAACCTTTCCAATCTTACCTCCTCTTCATTCTCTTTGTTGCAACCACCTTGGACCCCAAGCTTAGAAGGTCCTTTCTGCATCTCTGTTAAAACACTATTCATGTGTCAACATACCATTTCTCCAAGGAAGAGCTTCCGGCTTCCTTCTCTTAGGATAACTGCAGCCTTTTTGAATGCATCAGCCGTCTCTCCCTGACAGATCTTCTCAGGGAGCCTCGCAAATTCTATCTGGATTATTCCTACCCTGCTACTCTTACTGGATTTAAATCCTCCTCACCATTCTGCTACCCACAACAGGGGCTCAATTTTCCCTGCAGATAAAGAGTAAACAGAGTATCCAAATACCCAATACTTGTCACACCTAAACTCTAGGAAGCTTCATTCAAAGATCTCTGCAAAACATTATCCAATTTCAAAATCACAAGATTCACTCTTACTGAACAAATCTTGCCACCTAAAATTGTTATTTCTAGGTCAGAAGGAACAATAAACATGGTTCATGCGTCCCAAGCAGAAAATAGGGAGAAAAGAAAGTTATTTATCGAAGGGTCCTGAAGGCACAGGTAGTTCCTCTACAAAGAGGTTTCATTTCAACTGTACTTTTTGGTCATTTTGGACTTTAATGTGCCAACTTAATATTTTACTGAGAGACTGGCCCTGCTTCCCTAATTAACAGTACAATAAACAAAAGTCAGTAATGACAGATTTGGGATATAAAGTGCAGTGAGCTAGAGTTTGGTCTCATGGTTCCTAAACAGGGAATAGTATAAATGGGGCTCACTTGCCCTTAAAGACTATAAGGAAGGGGGTGAAAAACATAGTATGTCAAGCAGTGAATGGACAAATCATTAGGAGTCCCAGGTTTAAAGAGTTTTTATCAAGCGCCAGCCATAGGGGGAAAAAAAAAATAACTTCAACAGCACTCTAAAGGAAACAAACTGACTTATAAAGTGAAACACTTAAAAAGCATCAGCAGCATGTCTTAGAAAAATTACTAGATTTACAACCCCCTACTTTCCCTCAAAAGTGCTTTCTAATAATACCGAGCACATTCCAAATAGCTTCTGTCTGCCAAGAACTTGCCAATTGTACCTCCCCTGCTCAGCAACCAGGGTGAAAAATCAATGCCAAGGGAACCTTAATCCTTTCATTTTTGAAGTAATTGCAAACATCTATCTTGCTGGGCATTTATCCACAGGGGGAGTGGCTCCTAAATGAATTTAATAAGTGAACATGACCTTTAATAGATAATTTGGTTCCCAATGGAAAGAGAGGCAAAGCAAAAAAGAATGGGTGGATATGGATTTAAAGAAAAAAGTTAGAAAAACACAGAGAGAAAAAAAAAAAAAAGAAAAGAAAAGAAAAACACAGAGAAGGAATTCATTTGGGAAAATATATGAAAGCAAGAGGCAACAAAACAGTGATGGCAAAAGAAAAAAAAAAAAAACAACTAATACTCCAAAGAAATGACTAGAGAAGGAACGAGTATATGGGTAGCAAAGAATAGAGTCCAGAATCACTTGATTAACTTTAAAAATTATCTTACTGGGAATTTAAGACTGATGGGACTCGGAGTTTGGAATCCTAGAAAAGAAAAGGGGCTAGCAGTAGAAAAAGTGAGACAATACAGTAAAGAGACCCTCCCCTCAGAAGCTCTAGAGGGACATCAGGTAGGGCTGGATCAAGGTGATGACTGGGGTTCACAGAAGTGCTAGGAGATGTAACAATCGCGCGGACTCACTTTCCATGGGAGATCGAAGATTCCACGTGGGCTTCTGGGAGGCCACAACGAACACCACCACCCCCACACACCCTCCGCCGGACACTTAGAGCCCAGAGTAACAAACAGATGGGCTCTCGAAACCAGACATGTGGAATGTTCTTGGGGCCACTAAGCCCGGACGGGGACCCCAGCGGGGCAAAAGGAATGCAGGGACCAGGGTCAAGGGCGCCCTTCGCAGAGAACCAACTCACCGATGCCGAGCCCCACGACCAGGCGGCCGGCGAGCAGCGTCTCCTTGTTGTTGGCCGCGGCCAGCACCGCGGACCCGGCCGTGAAGAGGGCACTGGCCAGCAGGATGGCGGCGCGGCGGCCGAAGACGCCGTTGAGGGCCCCGCCGGCCAGCGCCGAGACGGCGGCCGCCCCCACGGTGCTGGACACCAGCAGCTCCTGCCACAGCGCGTCCAGGCTGAGCTGCCGCTTGAGCAGCAGCATGGCCCCCGACACCACGCCGGTGTCATAGCCGAACAGGAAGCCGCCCAGCGCGGAGAAGACGGCCACCACGTACACGAAGGCGGGGGTCTCGTCCTGCTGGAACTGCCGCCGCGCCGCGCGCTCCAGGTCCCCGACGCCGCCGCCGCCCGCGCCCGCGCTCTGCAGGCTGGCGCTCGACTCGGCGGCCGCCAGGAGGCTGCGCTCCCCGGCCGCGCTCGCCGCGTCCGGCTCCTGCTGCTTCCTGCGCCGCTCGCCCATGAGGCTGCTCAGGCTCCGCAGCGTGTACTCCACATTCTCGCTCGCCTTGCGGGACATAGGGCAGGGGCCCGGGACTTCCCGGGGGGGCGAGGCTCCGCGGGCCGGCGGTCTCCGAGGGCTGGACAGCCCAAAAGGGCAGGACCTACGCCGCCGCCTTCCTCCTCCCGCCTCCCGCTCCGGCTGCCACGGCAGCAGCCGCCGCCGCGGCTGCTCCGGGTAGAAAGTTGCTGCCCGCGGAGCTCCGGCGCTGCGGAGTTGGAGCCTGGCGGGTCTCACTGGAGACTCACGCCCCGCGCCTGCCGAGCTGGCGCTGCGGAGCGGGCGGGAGGCGGGGCCGCGGGTCACGTGCACTCCGGGCCAGCGGGGCAGGGCCGCGGAGACGCTCCGCCCCCTCCCTGGGTGGAGCCAGGCTCGGGCCGCCCGAGACCTCTAAACCCCACTCTCCCGGTCTGGGGCGACCTCTGACCCAGGCTCCTTGATTTAGGGTACTGGCATCCTTAGAAAATAACCAGGCCTGGGGGCTGCAACTGGGGAGCTGGCCAGTGTGGGAATGCCAAGTTAATAGGCTTCAGACGAGAGAAAAGAGCTGCAATGCTTGCACAGTGTGGGAAGCCAGGGAGAGAAACCCTTAAAACAGCCTGATCTGCCTTCTAGCAACCGAGGGATGGCCAAAGCTGGAAAAGGCCTAGGAAGATAGATCCTGCTATGGTACATAGCAAGCCTTCTTTCTTCTATAATAGTGTGACGTAAATGAGCTAGCTCTGGAGCATTCACAGCTGTGTTCTCCCATCTCTACAAGCAGTCTCCCCTCATTGCCAGTCTCTCCTCAATTTATGCTTATTGTAAAGATATGGTACATCTTAATTCTTTAAGGACAGAGGTAACGCACCCCTCCTGCCGATGAATCCCAAAATTCTCCATGAATTCCTGATGTGTAAAAAAAAATTTACATGTATGCATTCCACTGGTGTATAACCAGATACTTCCCACTGGCAGAAATTAAACCTGTAGAATCCGATCTCTGATTTAATAGGCAGCCTCCACCTCCCTCCCCTAACAGGCGCACCAAATAAAGGAGGTGCCTTATTTGCTTGATACAAAACAAAGATGGCATTATTTGTAACTGATTTTTTTAAACTGTTAAATTAATTGCCTGTTGTTGAGTCCCCTCCACTTTAAGTCATTTGTAAATCATTTTATACAGTTCCACTTCAAAAGAGAAAGGTTTCTCTCTAATTTGCTTTCTTTAGGCTGAGGGCATGAGTTAAAGCAACATATGATTCTATTTCTTACAATTTCAGGGCCCTTATTTCCTTTATTTGAGCAAAAGTTTCTTAGCCTGAGGCCTATTTTTCATGCAGTTTTTTCCTCTTAGAGAAAAAGATTTTGTCATCCCTATTTCAACAAAAAGTTTTATTAGAATTTGCCAAAATTGCTTTCATTTGGATTGTCATGATTATCTCCGTAATATAGCTTTCTTTTCCAGCAACCAGGAAAAATGAATGAATGAGCTGAGAGGGTTTAACTGTTTAAACTGATTGTGTGGCTTTAAAGGAAGGCTCTATCCTGATTCCCAAGGATCAATTAAACAAAGAGCTCTTAGCTCCGGAGCAAGGAACTCTTTAATATTCAGACTTCAGGAAAGATTCAGGTGAGAGCGCATCTTTTTCCGCGTTTACTGTAGAAAACCTGCGCCCCCTGGTGGTGAATCGGCTCACCATTTTTAAAGAGACCGACTCCCTATGTGAGAATCGGCTGATATTGTTAAGTTACTCTTGTTGAGCTACAACAAACTGCCTTTTATTCCAAGCAGGTGTAGTAAGTGCTCCTGAGTATTCTTCGGTACAAATTCAGATTTGGTGTCACAGAACACTAAACCACTTAAAATTGTTCTGTATCATCAGGACATTTATAAATCTAAGGTCAGATTATATCTCAAAAGAAATACGACATGAAAAAAAAAAGTTATCAGAGAGTTAAGCAGAGTTCTCCTCCGCGTTGGAAGGAGCCAAGTTTATTTTACACCAGAGCAGATTCCTAAATGGAGTTCCCTGAATCCTGCTCCAGCTGCAGACCATGGTGAAATGGAAAGCTCGTCAGCGGAGAGTCAAGACGTTAGTCCCATCACTATTGCTGTTTTACTGTTCAACTTGGAACAAAGCTCTAGGTTACTTTGTACCTTGTTTTCTTTCTTTTTTTTTTTTTTTTAAAGATTTTATTTATTTATTTGACAGAGAGAGATCACAAGTAGGCAGAGAGGCAGGCAGAGAGAGAGGAGGAAGCAGGCTCCCTGCCGAGCAGAGAGCCCGATGCGGGACTCGATCTCAGGATCCTGAGATCATGACCCCAGCTGAAGGCAGCAGCCCAACCCACTGAGCCACCCAGGCGCCCTGTACCTTGTTTTCTTATTTGCATGGCAGATAAATGTTCCACTTTGGAACTCATTGGCTAGAGCGAGAATGGAAAAAACATATTTTGAAATACAAGTGGTTGCCATTACAGAGTAAATAGTAATTATAAACATCATGATTAGTTTGCAAGTAAAGTTCAAAAGCCCCTGTTTTAAGTATATTTGCTTTACAAACCTCCAGGAACACTAAGGATTTGCCATAGAAGAGGGGGAAAAGGGGCAACTGGGTAGCTCAGTGGGTTAAACGTCTGCCTTCCGCTTAGGTCATGAACCCAGGCTCCTGGGCTCAGGCTCCTCTTGGGCTCCCTGCTCAGTAGGGAGTGTGCTCCTCCCTCTTTCTCTGCCCCTCCCCCGGCTTGTGCTTGCTTTCTCTTTCTCTCTCTCTGTCAAATAAAGTAATAAATCCTTAATAAAAAGAAAAAAAAAAAAAAGGAAGAGGGGTAGAAGAGGTTTTAGTTACACTGCTCTAGATCCTGAGTAACAGACCAATGAATTGGGTTATTAACTCTGTAGAAGTTGTTGTTGTCTGTAGTGGGGGTAGTAGCAGTGTTGTCCTTGTGTTTATTGGATCTTTATTTTTAATTTTATGAGTAATTGATCCTTGCTGTAAAACAGTCTAAAAAGAAACACATAAATCTCTTCCTAATCATCTGTCCTGCCATAAGAGCCCCCCTTCCTCAGAGATAACCACTCCTACCACTTTGATATGTATCTTTCTAGAAACTTCCCTATGAATTTGTATGTATTATGCATTTATGGGTACACAATAAAATGCAAAGGTTGTTTTGTTTTTGCATTATTTAGATTGCAAAGGAGAAAACAACCCCAATCAAACTGGTTTAAACCAAAATCATAAGGAAGAGAGAGACTTTGTTGGTTCCTGTCTCTTAAATGTCTGTAATAGGCTGTTTTCAAAGAAGCTGGATGTAGGACTCAAACTCCAGCATGTCCCCAAGAAGAGACTTGGCTCCATCTCTCCACTTTCCAATTCCATTTTCAAACTCCACTTTCAAATTCCACATTGTGGTCACACGGCTACAGCAAGCTCCAAACTCCATATCCCATCATGTCTAAGGGTCAAAAAAGGGTTTCTTTCTCTGAAATCCTCAAAAACTTATTGTACATATCCAGTTAGATCTGTCAATTATATGCCTATCCTTGACCCACTTACTGTAGCTGAGAGATTGCTTGCTAACCAGTTAGGGCCTACCATTGTCCACATCTTGAGCTATGAATGGAGGTAAATCATATGGCTGAGGTTGTGAAACCTGGGTAGAATTTTGCCAGAAGACAAGTAAAGAAATACTGGACCATAAAACCAACAGATTTGAGTTACTATAAGTAGCTAGTACAATGACACGGCATAAAAACTAAGTAAAGCATTTCAAGGATGAGAGACAAGCTAAGCAAGTCAAATATATTGCATAGACATCAAAGAAAATAAAAATTCACATGAAATCATAACTATTCCTATGAAAAAGTCAATGGTGAAGATTAATGTATACCACCATGACTATAGTTAATTGTTAATAATAATATGTGGTATACTTTAAATTTGCTAATAGAGTATATCTTAAGTGTTTTCACACACACAAAAAACCCTGTTAGGTGGTGAATATACTATATGCTAATTAGCTTCACTGTGGTCATTATTTCACAATGTATATGCATATCAACACCTTAATATATACAATTTTTATTTATCAATCATGCCACAGTAAAGCTGGGAGGGGCGAAAGGTGATTGCTGAGAATCAGAATATTGTTTTGATGGTCTTATGTTCAGAAACTCCGTAATGCCAGAATCCTGCCCTATTGACAATTCCTTCTTTCTGTACAAGTAATAGACAATAGCAGCACCAGAATACACATACTATATTGCTCATAAGCACAAAAATAAAGTGTGGGTCTCTTGGCATGTTTATGAAATGTAACAATGGGTGCTTAGGCAGTCCTCCCAAAATCTTGCCTTTCTTCAACTTGCTTTAAGGAGTAGGAAGGATGGGATGAGGGAGGGAAAGAATGCAGGGTAAGAAAAAAAGAAATCAGCATGCCCCACTAGACCAATGCCCTGTCTAGATCTGCTTACTACAGGGAGAGAGGGAATAGGAAACACAAAAGAAAGCATGAGTCATGGATGATATTTTAACACACATTGATCTTGTCCACTAATAACCACGACCCAACCAGGAAAAGAACCTGTAACACAATGTAATATCTTCTCCTCTTTGGGGTGGAAAAGCTTGCAATAACTCTTCCCAGTTGGAGACTTAAAAAAAAAAAAATGATTTATTCATTTGAGAGAGTGTGTGCGAGTGAGAGAGAGAAGGATTGGGGGAAAGGGCAGAGGGAGAGGGAGAAGCAGACTCTCCACTGAACAGGGCTCCATCCCAGGACCCTGAGATCATGACCTGAGCCAAAGGCAGATGTTTAACTGGCTGAGCCACCCAGGTGCCACTGCCATGCACCTCCACCCCCAACACATACACATTCAGAGACTTTAAAGAGAGTAACTTCAATTAAGAGAAAAATAGCAAATGTAGTGGTGTTTTCTAGAAGTCTCTTAGTAGATGTAATAAAGGAGGGAAGAGCTTAAAGGCTTATCAGGATCAAGGGTAAGGATGGTGGTTCAGACATAACTTGAGTTTACTCATATGCTAAAGTGAAAAGAAGAAATTCACAACTCAAGAGCCTAAATGATTGATAGAGCAAAGTCCCAAAGAAGACACAGGGTAAGAGCAAGTTCATCAGGGGAGAAGCTAATTTAGCCATGGGGTGAGGGAACTTTTCTTCCTCTGAGAAAAAGGCAAGCAAAAAAGGATAGTAGGAAAGAAGAGCATGGCATTAATAATAAGAATGAGGAAATAGTTCTATTAAATGAATGATAGGGCAGGGAAAGGGGGATGGAGTAAACCTAGATACGGTAGCAGAAAGACCCAAGTTCCTATCTTTACTCTGTTAATTATGTGACTGTGTGACTTGAGCAACTTACTTATTCCTTGAAGTTTTTAATTTTCTCTTCTGTAAAAGGGAGATAATAACATTGTATCAGTATTTACATAGTTTCAATTCTGAATAGCAGAAAATCCATACTCAAAATATGTTATTATACATTACAGAAATGTATTATTGCATGAATTTGAATGTTAAGGGGGGCAGCATGAAGAATGTTATAAACATCCTTTGAAAAATGGCATCGAAGTTCCAAATTCTATCCTTTTCTCCCCTCTACTATTCTTAGGGTACATATTAGGTTGGCACTCCACTGGCTTCCCCTCAAAGTGGTAAGAGGACACCAGCATTTCCAGGTATCATATTTTTTCAAAGTATACAGAAAAATGTAGTGCCTGGTTCCTATCCTCAAATGTAATATATTCCAGGTAAAAGGACCTGCAAGACCATATATAAAAATAGCTAACAATACAAATCATAGTGTACCACATTTTTGCTAGAGACAAAAATTCCAATAGCACTCAACTTTATTTGCAGGGTGTCAAAGTATTTCTTATGGACCCAGATGTGTAGCTACAAGTGGTAATAATTAAAAGAAAACAACTTGGCTTGCCATTTCAAGAAACCCTTTAATTAAACAGGATCCAGTAATCTCAAATGAGAGAAGTGGGAAATATTTGTTTCAAGGTAGAATCACTAATGAAATTAACAACTCATCTTCTTAAATTGGGAAGTGATTAATTTGGTGTGATGCTGGTTCTTCAGCAAAGTTCAATCTTTTGGCTAGCAGTGGAAAATTCTTTTCAAATGTTATCTTGTGACATGGGGAGCTCCTCACTAATCACTTTGTCTTAAACATTCAATAGGTTTTGTTTTGCATTCGGAATCCAAACTGTAAAATCAACTGTAATACTGTCTCTGTCTGAAGATGTAAGCGTGGTAATATTATAACCTGCTATGCCACATTAAGTGTATTAACCATGTTATAACTAAGCAAAATATGCATCTGAAACAATGAACTTATATTTTATAGTTGGTCTATGCCATTACTTGGTTAAATTAATAAAGTCTAGTTTCCTATTTTATTTTCTCAACTCAGAAGAACTGAAAACTTCTAATTGGGTAATACAAGTTTTGTAACTTATTGTCCTTATCATACCTGAACATGTGAAATATGATCATTAAACTAACTTCAGGCAAAAAATATTTCAGGGGCACCTGGGTGGCTAAGTGAGTTAAACCTCTGCCTTCAGCTCAGGTCATGATCTTAGGGTCCTGGGATCAAGCCCTGCATTGCATTGGGCTCTCTGCTCATGGGGGAGCCTGCTTCCCCCCTCTCTCTGCCTGCTGCTCTGCCTACTTGTGATCTCCGTGTCAAATAAATAAATAAAATCTTTAAAAAATATATTTCAGTTAGAGTGGCCAACCTCAATGTTTTCGAAAGAACGCTCTGGTAATTTCCTTCCACACTCTCTTTCACAATTTCTACACTGTATACCATGGGATGTTTTTTATACTTCAAATATACTAAATGACATTTGAGTCATGCCAAAATTACTTTCATCTGATTTTCATGCAGAATCAATAAGTGTGGGACAGAAAACCTTCACGGTAAGAGTAGGAGCATTCACTACTCTCTTCCTTTGATTTTCTTAAACTGGGGACTCTTGTGTCTTCCTAAGTGCAGTTAGAGAAGTTTTATCTATAAATCAGCTCACAATTTAAAAAGGGCATCTTTAGCAAATGAGAGCAGGGCTTGTGCTTGCCCTGTTTACCACCATACCCCCTGAGTCTAGCACATTGCTGGCACATATAAGGGATCGATAAATATTTATTGAATGAGTCCATGAATGCGTGAGTGGTACCAGCCTGTGTGGGATCACTTTGGCTTGGGTCCATAAGTCATCACTTTTCTACATCTATACCTAATAGAATAAATAACAATTTGAGATAATACAAAGCATTTGTGTAACATATCACCTGACCCCAACTCTATATGTAACTCTACAGTGTCAGATTTTAACAAAACATGTTTTTTCTTAAAAAATCTGTAGCAGAGACTATAGCTTTTAATAGAAATAAGTATGCCATTTCTTATTTAGTTAATTATATTTATTAACATATAATGTATTATTTGCCCCAGGGGTACATATTTACTTTATGAAAAATACTTTTTTTTGCACTGTCCCCCATTGTCCTTAATCCTAGTATTTTCCTACTGCCCATATACAAAAAAGCTGATCATATGAACCATTATGTACGAAACTATTAAAAGAGACAAAATCATGATTAACTTCAGTGGAGAGGAGAAGAGAGATCAATGGACTGAAACATAATACTTTAAAAATAAAATGAAATGGTATGTATTTTCTCCAGCTCAAAGTGATAATATCAAAAACAAAATTATTACAATAGAATTATTCTTATTCCTAATCCATACCAAAATTGCTGATGAAATGTCAACTGATCAAATTAGAGTAAATAATTTTTGTTTGCTTGGGTTTTATAATCTACTTACTTTTTACATTCATCTGGCCAATTAGTGATCACCATTTCCTCATTAATCTGGGGAAACCCTAGGCTACAAATAGAAAAGAACAACTTCTGTGAGCTACCTCCACTGTATTAAACATCTTAACCAGCTACTAACCAGACACAGGATCACCATGCTTGTCATTCTGTAGTTTTGCATATTATTCTAAAAAAAAAAGTCTAATAAAGGAAAAATTGCATAAATCCCCAAACATGGAATAGGATACATAATTTGAAAATCTTTGAAAAGAAAAACTTGACAATTTTAAAGCTCAGTGCTAAGTCAATCTACTTATCAATCAATGGTCTGTCATCTTGAAAAATTGCTTTGAACTCTGTGAGAACAAGAAAGGCATTGAATACTTGGCAGCTCTTCCTAATCCAAAAGAAAGAAAGAAAGAGAGAGAAAAGAAAACTTCCAAGTGTGAAAAAGCATTCTTTAGATCACAATACAAAAACAAATGTGTTTCTGAGCTGAAGAGCTAAGATAATTTCATTATTTTCTCTGAGTCATTGAATTGTTATAAGAGATATTTGAAGGAATACTGAAAAATTCAGTAAACAGGTTATTGCCACTGGCTAATGATGACAGATATTCATCAGGGAGTGATTTGGTAAGAAAATAAGAATGTAACAGTGCACTGACTAGAAAAGCAAAGTCGATTTCCTCTGTATGATCTTTGTTTTGTAAAATTGCCATGAAATTTCCATGCAGGAGCCCTGGAGTAATCACAGCAATTTCTCACAGACCTACAGGCTAAGTGTAGACTCGGCTTTCAATTATCATACTGATGGATGAGAGACTCACAGTGTGAATGATAGGGAGAAAAGCAGTCATATACATATACTCATAATTTTAAAGCCCCTACTGACATTAAAAAATAATGCTTCAAGTTTCCACTATACTGTAGGTATGTAGCAAAATTGCTTTGTGTCTTTTATTTTTAAAACCTGTGTTGTATTAGAATTTTTTCTTTTTCTAAATTTATCTTCTAACAACACCTGCATTTTTTAGAAAACTCTCAACTTACAGCAGACATTTATCATACTTTGTGATCTCTTCACACACGGGGGCACACTCTGTTTGGAAAACTGTTTGTATTATGAGTCTCAGAAGAAGCTCACTTTCCCTGGCAATGCTTGGAGTTAGGAGCAGGTATGTGACTCAGGTTCAGCCAATCAAACACGACTGCACATGACCTGAATTGGAAGAGAGTAACACGAACAGGGATGTCTAGCCTAGCGAGGATGACAGAGACTGGTAGAGGGCATACATATAGCAATGGGTGAGGTGGAGAGAGGGCATACATATAGCAGCAGGCATGGTGGGGGTGTGCCATGTCCAAACTTGGCAGCAGGAGCTGTGGTATTTTCACTCAGCAGCAGCAGCAGCAGCAGCAGCAGGAGTGTCTCCACTGTAGAAGCCTGGATATGGTTGGAAGCATAGCCTCTATGTATGCGTCTATGGTTCTTGCAAAATTCTGTGATCACATACATATCTAATATATGATGGCCATAGAACAAATGCTAGGAGAGGAGAAATGAAAGTATACACTTTAGATGTGGAGCATTGGGCAAAATGAGTGAAAGGAATGGGAGATGCAGATTTCCAGTTTTGAAATGAATAATCATGGGGTAAAAGATACAGCATGGGGAATATAGTTAATGATGTTGTTATAGCATAGTATGTGTACGGATGGTGTCTATACTTGTGGTGAGCATAGCATATGGTATAGAGGTATTGAATCACTATGTTGTACATTTAAAACCAATGTAACATTGTGTGTCAACTATATTTGAATAAAAAATTTAAGTATGTACTTGTAATGTTCTCATTCTATATGTGAAATGACATAATATTATATATTAAAGATATACAACATAAAACTTCAATCACTAAAATAATACAAAAGAGATTATAGGAATTAAGCCAAAAAATGGATAAAGTGAAATAAAAACTCAATCCAAAAACCCAGTCATGTCAATAATCATACTGGAGGTAAATAGTCCAAGGGCACCCATTAAAAGACAAAAATGATCAGTTTGGGAATAGAACACAGAACTATTTTCTGCCTATAAGAAGCCAATGTTAAATGTAAATGATATGTGAAAGGTTATATTTATTTTTTGTATATTAAATATAAAAGGATGGACAAAGATAGAGCATGCTAACACAGTCAAAAGAAAGCTGGAGGGGTGCGTGGGTGGCTCAGTGGGTTAAAGCCTCTGCCTTAGGCTCAGGCTGTGATTCCAGGGTCCTGGGATAGAACCCCCACATCGAGCTCTCTGCTCAGCGGGGAGCCTGCTTCCTCCTCTCTCTCTGCCTGCCTCTCTGCCTATTTGTGATCTGTATCTGTCAAATAAATAAATAAATAAAATCTTAAAAAAAAAAAAAGAAAGCTATAGTGGCTATATTAATACAGACAAAATTTTAGAGCAAAGAATATAACAGTTCATTTCATAATGATAAGAGTCTATGAAGATTACATAATCCTAAAATTTTCGGCATCTAAAAGCAGAGTTTGAAAATGCATGATAGACATGCAAGAGAAACAGACAAAACCACAACTACAGTCAAAGATTTAATATCCCTCTGTCGATAACAGATAGCTTTCATATACAGAAAATAGTATATCATAAGCATATTAAAGATGTGAATAACACTATCAACAACATTAACCTAATTGATACTTGAAGAACATTTTCAACAAATAGCAGAATATACATTCCTTTCAAGTATATAACAATCCAATCAACCAAGTTAAATCAAATCTGGGGCTTCAAAACTAGTGTTAATCCATTCACAATGACTCACGACATCCAAAATATATTCTCTGACCACACGGAATTACATTGGAATCAATACTAGAGAGTCCCTAAATATTTTTGAATAAATAGCACACTTCTAAATAAACCAGAGTTCAAAAATGGAATAACGAGGGAGATTAGAAAGTATTTTGAACTGAATGAAAATGTTAACACAACCAATTAAATTCTTTTGAGATCCCACTGAAACAACTCAGGAGAAATTCAGACCACTAAACACTCATAACTGAAACAGAAATAGATCTCCAGTCAATGATCTCAGCTTCAAACTTCAGAAACGAAAAGAAAAAGCAAAGCAAACTAAGTAGGAGAAAGGAAATAATAAGGGTCAGAGTGGAAATCAATGAAGTAGAAGGAAGGATATAATAAAAATCAGAGTGAAAATCTGTTAAATGAAAAACAGTAATAATCAATGAAACTAAAGCTGGTTCTTTAAGAAGATTCACAGAAGTGATAATTTTCTTACTGGACTGATCAATGAAAAAAAAAAAAAGAAGACACATATTACCAGTGTAAAGAATGAGAGAGGTGACATCATTGTACATTCCACAAATCCTAATAGAATAATAAGGGAATATTATAAATATCTCATGCCAAAAATTTTGTGAAATGGACATATTCCTCAAAAGAGATGAACTACACAAAAAGAAAAAGATAATCTGAATAGGCTTAGGTCACTAAGAAACCACTCGCGTGTAATTTAAAACTTTTCCGTGAGGAAAATTCCCAGTCCAATTGGCTTCACTGGTGAAGGTTACAAAACATTTAAAGGGAAGATAATACGATTTCACACTAACTCTTTTAGAAAATTGAAGAAGAGGGAATACATTAGCATTATCCTAATTCTAAAACCACAGTCATTACAAGAAAACTACAAAACCTTCATGTACACAGATGCAAAATTTCTACATAAAGCTTAGTTAATTAAATCCAACAATATATTGAAAGAATAATACATCAGGACAAGTGGGTAGTCCTAGCAATGCAAAGTTCCACTCAAAAATCAATCAATATAAGTCACTATATTAAAAACTTACTTTAAAAAGCCATATGGTCATCTCAACAGATGCAGAAAAAAAATTGAAAAATACAAAATCCATTTCTGAATAAAGAAAAAAATTCTGAGCAAGGTAGGAATAAAAAAACAATTAGGGACTGGTGGAAAATATTTGCAAATTTTATATCTGATAGAAGGCTTATATCCAAAATAAATAAAATACTCTTGAAATTCAATTATAAAGCAAAAGACTCAATTAAAAGATGGGTGTAATAACCAGAAAAACACTACACCAAAGACAACATATGGATAGTAAATATGAACTTGAAATTATGCTAGACATTCATTAGTCAACCAAGACATATAAATGAAAACACATGATAAGTTAATTTTATGTACCTATTAGAGTGACTATTCTACACACCTAATAGAATGACTATGCTAAAAATAAATGTACTGACCATATCAATTGAACTTTCATCTGTCAGTGTGAATATTAAATGATACAACCACTTTTGAAAAAGCTTGGCACTTTCTTTAAAAAGTAAAAAAATACATACCTATTCAATCATCCCACTCCAAAGTATTGCTCTATGAAGATAAAAATATATGTCCATACAATACTTTGTTAATGTTTATAGAAGTTTTAGTTGTAGTGGACAGAGAATGAAAAAAAAATGTCCATCAACAAATGAATGGACACACATGGCATACGTGTAAAAGGACAACTGATCAACAATACAAAGTAATGAGCTATTGGTGCATTATAATATCCAGGAATCTCAAAATAATCGCACTGAGTGAAACAAACATGACAAAAACAGTACACACTATAGAATTTACATAAATAAATTTATATAAATTTATTTGTGTAATTATATAAAGTTTATATAAAGTTATTTTTAAAGTGAACTAATCTCTCATAAAAGAAAGCAGGTATTGGTTGTCTTGGGAAGGCGTTGGGGGAAGGAGGACAGGGGGAGAAAATTTCAAAGGGTCTCAAAGAAGTATCTGAGGCAGATGGTTTTGTTCATTACCTTGATTGTGGTGATGGGTTCTCAGTTGTCTACATATGTCAAAACTTACCAAACTGTATACTTTATATATATGAAGTTAACTGAATGCCAACTATACCTCAATAATGCTGTCTTTTTTTTTTTTAAGATTTTATTTATTTATTTGACAGAGAGATCACAAGTAGGCAGGCAGAGAGAGAGGAAGGGAAGCAGGCTTCCTGCTGAGCAGAGAGCCCGATGCAGAGCTCAATCCCAGGACCCTGGGATCATGACCTGAGCTGAAGGCAGAGGCTTTAACCCACTGAGCCACCCAGTTGCCCCAATAATGCTGTCTTTAAAAGCTTAAATACATCTTGTTTCAGGAAGACATAAAATAAGTTTTTTCTATTTTATATGCTGACTTTATTATTATTTAAGCATGTAAAATCTCTTGTCCACTAGGATGGGCAGGCTGCGGGCCAGAGAGAAAGAGCAGGTTTCCGCAGAGCATCATGAAGCTGCCGTATCAGCTATTTTCTGCCCAGTCCTGCATTCCTCAGACATTAGAAAAATGGAAAGCACCAATTTTGTAAAAACCACTGATCTTTGGATTTTTAAAATTTTTTTTTTTTTTTTTTTTTTTGGTTTCAAGCAGTTCAACCAAAATCTTGACTGATTCAGAAGTGATATCTGAATAGTAATACTAAGACATTAAAACATTAAAAATGGAATTGTTTATTATTATAATTCCCATAAAAGTTAGGTGCCCTAAGAAATAAGAAGTACATATTTTATTTTATTTTTTTTTATTTTTTTTTTTTAAAGATTTTATTTATTTATTTGACAGACAGAGATCACAAGCAGGCAGAGAGGCAGGCAGAGAGAGAGGCGGAAGCAGGCTCCCTGCTGAGCAGAGAGCCCGATGCGGGACTCGATCCCAGGACCCTGAGATCATGACCTGAGCCGAAGGCAGCGGCTTAACCCACTGAGCCACCCAGGCGCCCCAAGAAGTACATATTTTAAATGTAGAATTTCTTCTAGATCAAAAGTAGCCATAAAAGACATATATATATGTCACACACACACACAGACATACGTGTGTGTGTGACATATATATAAAAATTCACACATATATATGTGACATACACACATATATATATAGTTTCACAAACTATGAATCATGTGATATAAGCATATCCTGCTTACGAGTGGGCTTATGAGACTTCCATGAGAAGGCAGAAGAATCAGATATTCATAAATTGAACCCGGTGATTTGATTTACATAAGCTGTAAATAGCACTCATGTGTGAATACAAGCAGTGCTAAACCTATTCCATCAGTCGCTAACAAGAAGCCAGTCACCGTCAAAACCACAAGTTCTGGTTGTGAAACAAATCAATGACAGTTATGCTGAAATTTGATTGGGATGACAATGATTTCCTCACCAAGTAAGCATCTTTCAACTATTAAACTATTAGAACTAAGTACAGTTGACCCTTGGACAATACAGGTTTGAATCTCATGGGTCTACTTTTATGCATTTTTTTCTTTTTTTTTTTTAAGATTTTTTAAAGATTTTATTTGTTTATTTGACAGAGAGAGACACAATGAAAGAGGGAACACAAGCAGGGGGAGAGGGAGAAGCAGACTTCTGGCAGAGCAGGGAGCCAGATGAGGGGCTTGATCCCAGGACCCTGGGTTCATGACCTGAGCTGAAGGCAACAGCTCAATGACTGAGCCACCAGGTGCCCCTTTTCATTCTTTTTCAATAAATATATTGGAAAATTTTTTGGAATTTTGAAAAAAACTCTCAGATGAACTACATAGCCTAGAAATACCAAAAAATGTTGAGGGGCTTCTGGGTGACTCAGTCGATCATTTACCCAGAGTCCCAGAATCAAGCCCTGCACTGCGCTCCCTGCTCACCAGAGAGCCTGCTTCTCCCTCTGCCTCTCCCCCTGGCTTGTACTTTCTTGTTTCTTATTTGCTCTCGCAAAATAAATAAATAAATAAAATAAATCTTAAAAAAAAAAAACCTGAAAATATTTGAGAAAAATTAGGATTTTTTTTTTCCTTAGGTATGTCAAGAATATATAAGCTAGGGAGGCCTGGGTGGCTCAATTGGTTAAGCCGCTGCTTTTGGCTCAGGTTGTGATCCCAGGGTCCTGGGATCAAGTACCACTTCGGACTCCTTGCTCAACAGGGAACCTGCTTCTCTCTCTGCCTCTGCCTGCTTGTGTGCATGCTCTCTCTCTGACAAATAAATAAATAAAAATAATTATATATATATATATAAGCTATATGTAGATATCAGTCTATTTTATTCTTTACTTACCATACAATATACATGGATCTATTATAAAAAGTTAAAATTGATCAAAACTTATGCACACACAGATGTTGCATGATGCCATTGGCAGTCCAGAAGAATGGAAACAAAGATAAAGATGATGCAGTACTAAATTATAACCGCATAAAATCAATTGCAGGACATGCTGGACTGCCGTAGTAATTTTTTTTCTTTTTTTTTTTTAATTTTTAAAATTTATTTTCAGCGTAACAGTATTCATTGTTTTTGCACCACACCCAGTGCTCCATGCAAACCGTGCTCTCCAATACCCACCACCTGGTTCCCCCAACCTCCCACCCCCCACCCCTTCAAACCCCTCAGATTGTTTTTCAGAGTCCATAGTCTCTCATGGTTCACCTCCCCTTCCAGTTTCCCTCAACTCCCTTCTCCTATCCATCTCCCCTTGTCCTCCATGCTATTTGTTATGCTCCACAAATAAGTGAAACCATATGATAATTGACTCTCTCTGCTTGACTTATTTCACTCAGCATCATCTCTTCCAGTCCCGTCCATGTTGCTACAAAAGTTGGGTATTCATCCTTTCTGATGGAGGCATAATACTCCATAGTGTATATGGATCACATCTTCCTTACCCATTCGTCCGTTGAAGGGCATCTTGGTTCTTCCCATAGTTTGGCGACCATGGCCATTGCTGCTATAAACATTGGGGTACAGATGGCACTTCTTTTCACAACATCTGTATCTTTGGGGTAAATACCCAGGAGTGCAATTGCAGGATCACAGGGAAGTTCTATTTTTAATTTCTTGAGGAATCTCCACGCTGTTCTCCAAAGTGGCTGTACCAACTTGCATTCGCACCAACAGTGGAAGAGGGTTCCCCTTTCTCCACATCCTCTCCAACACATGTTGTTTCCTGTTTTGTTAATTTTGGCCATTCTAACTGGTGTAAGGTGATATCTCAATGTGGTTTTAATTTGAATCTCCCTGAGGGCTAATGATGATGAACATTTTTTCATGTGTCTGATAGCCATATGTATGTCTTGATTGGAGAAGTGTCTGTTCATATCTTCCCATTTTTTGATATGTTTGCTTGTTTCATGTGTGTTGAGTTTGAGGAGTTCTTTATAGATCCTGGATATCAACCTTTTGTCTATAGGTCATTTGCAAATATCTTCTCCCATTCCGTGGGTTGCCTCTTTGTTTTCTTGACTGTTTCCTTTGCTGTGAAGAAGCTTTTGATTTTGATGAAGTCCCAAAAGTTCATTTTTGCTTTTGTTTCCTTTGCCTTTGGAGACAAAGAAGTTGCTGTGGCTGATATCGAAGATGTTACTGCCTATATTCTCCTCTAGGATTCTGATGGATTCCTGTCTCACGTTGAGGTCTTTTATCCATTTTGAGTTTATTTTTGTGTTGCGGTAGTAATTTTGTAAACACCTTCTGTTGCTCATGCAGGGAACTCAAGCTTTGTGAGCAATTGTTTAAAATGCCCTGTGATGCTAATTGTCTCCAAGTGAGCAGTAAGTGGCCCTATCACAATAAAAGGTCTCCTTTCCCTGTTCTTGCTATTAGAGTGGTTTTGGGGAGCCAATGTCATACTTGGGTTTTCACCTGCATATCCGGTTGGTGCTCCTGAGCCCTGCAACGTTCAAGAGTCAAGTGTACAGCGATGCTGAAGAGAATCAGAATTCATCATATTAACATTCGCATGTTACGAAATCTGAGCATATTTGAAATGTCCTTGTATTTTCTTTTTTAGTTCTAATTAAATAATTCAGTGATTGATTTTAAATTTGGTTTTAAATTAAGCCCTTTTTAAGTATATATATTGAAATAGTTGAGAGAACTTAAAGATCACATTATTTAGAAGATTACTATCCTTATAAGAACTCATTTTATGCTTGAAAAAATTTTAAGTCCTATAATCAGAGGTCTTAAGAAGGAAATTGAATATTTTATATTTACAAATATATTTTCAAAATATTTAAACATATTAAGTGGGACCTATCAAACATATTTCAGAAACTACTGAAATTTATTTTTTTTTTAAAGATTTATTTATTTATTTATTTGACAGACAGAGGTCACAAGTAGGCTGAGAGGCAGGCAGAGAGAGAGAGAGGAGGAAGCAGGTTCCCTGCTGAGCAGAGAGCATGAAGCGGGGCTCCATCCCAGGACCCTGGGATCATGACCCGAGCTGACGTCAGAGGTTTTAACCCACTAAGCCACGCAGGTACCTGAAATTTATTTTTTTTTAAAGATTTATTTATTTATTTTAGAAAGAATGGTGGGGAAGGAGGGGCAGAGGGAGAAGGGGAGAGAGTCTCAAGCAGACTGCACTGAGCTTGGAGCCCTACACCAAACTTGATCTCATGACCCTGCAATCACAACCTGAGCTAAAAATAAGAGCCTGAGGCTCAACCAACTGAGCCACCCCTGTGCCCCCAAGATTTACTGAACTTCAAATAGAATAGTTACGTATGTTCAACTTGAGACTTTAAAGAAGAGTCTTGATAAATTACTTCAGATTTTAAAGTCAAAGGAAATCCTAGGATAATCTCTTTTACACTGAGTGTTCTTTTTTTAAAAAAGATTATTTATTTATTTGAGAGAGAGAGTGAGAGCATAGCGGTGGTAGGGGCAGAGGGAAAGGGAGAAGCAGACTTCCCAGTGAGCAGGGAGCCTGAATCAGGGCTCAATTTCTGCCCTGGGATCATGGTCAGAAGTGAACGCTTACCCAACTGAGTCATCCAGGCACCCCAGACACACTGTTCTTAAGGGCATAAAATTCTCACATTTAATGAGATTTTCCTGTTTTCATTATAAACTTTGTCCAACATTCCTATTGTCTCTTAAATTCTTACATTTTTTAGCCTACAAGTTATCCTGTCAGAGTATTTTCAAAGTATGTAATTCTCAAGGTTGCAGAGAACTATATATGTATATGTATGTGTTTCTTCTATTAGACTTTGAGTTTCATGAAAGTGGAGATTGCTTTTTATTTGTCTTTTATGCACTTGGCAGCAAGGTTGGCACAAAGTAGTTTCTTTCTTTTTATTTTTATTTATTTATTTATTTAAAAAAATTTTTTTTAAAGATTTTATTTATTTATTTGTCATAAAGAGAGAAGCGAGAGTGAGCACAGGCAGATAGAGTGGCAGGCAGAGGCAGAGGGAGAAGCAGGCTCCCTGCCAAGCAAGGAGCCTAATGTGGGACTCGATCCCAGGACGGTGGGATCATGACCTGAGCTGAAGGCAGCCGCTTAACCAACTGAGTCACCTATCGTCCCACAAAGTAGTTTCTTGATAGGTGCTCAGCAGGAGCTCAGAAATCACTGATGAACAAATTTGCTTATTTTTCTTAACTAGAGCTCCTCTCTAGACCTTGTATGCAATTAATCCCGGTATGAAGACCCTTGGCTCTTGTAAGCATACCTCTGGAGGCTTTTGGCAGCTTAGTATCTGACTCCCCCTCTGATGTTTAGAATATTTGCTAGTCTGCCAGTCTTGGTAAAGGTCTCTACAGTAAACAAAAAAGCCGGATATTTGTTCTCCATAATCTCTGGCAGCCACCCAGTGGGTTTATGGTGTAAATTAAGCCAGAATTTCACGTAGAGTTGGGGAAACATGCTCTGTTTGTAAAAGGTAACCTTAGGACAGAATCATTAATCAACCATTGTTTATCTTATGCCTACCATATGCCAATTCCCCTAGGAGGTCATAGGTTCACAACAGTGAGAACACTGGAGAGATACCGTCCCTTCCCTTATGGAGCTTAACTTCTAGCTTTGAAAATAAATAAGTGCAAATTTTGGTATGTGTTCTGCAGAAAACCAATATAAGGATAGCTGACTTAAAAAAGAATGTCAGTCAGTAGCCATGGGGTAGCATTGGGATGCTTCATGTTTCCTTTAATGGGAAATGGCCAGGATAATATTTTAAACTAAAACTAAAAATGGAAAAAAGCTAGGTAAGCAGAGGAGATGGAAGACTGTTGGTGGCATAGGAAACATTGTTATCAAGGGACATGAGGTTGGGCGGAGTTTGTCATGTTCAAAGTAAAAGCAGATCATGTGACCAGAACACGGGGCAGTGCGGTGGCGGTGGCGGGGGAGGGGGGGTGATTAACAGAGAATGAGATGATTTTAGAGAAATAGAAGGGAGGGATCTATGGAATCTTCTAGAAGGAATGTATTCCACTGATCAACTTCTGGTAAATTTTTTTGATCTTCCTCGATGTTTTCTTCTCTTCCCTTGATCTTTGGAACTCTAGAATAAGATGCCAAATCAGTCATTTACTCTTTAATATTCTTGCAAGGTGTTCTGCTCGTTAGCACTTTGTGATTGTATAGCAATTAAAATTTATTAATTTTGTTGTAGTTCAAAATAATTAAAAATTTTTTTTTTTTTTTTAAGATTTAAAATCTTAACATCTTATTCATGAAAGAGAGAGAGTGAGAGAGAGAGCCGGAACAGGGGGAGGGGAAAAGGAGAGGGAGAAGTAGACTCCGCACTGAGCAGGGAGCCCAACACAGGGTTTGATTCCAGGACTCTGGGATCATGACCTGAGCTGAAGGCAGACACTTAACGAACCCACTGAGCCACCCGGAACCCCTGATTTTTATTTTTACTGTTAATTCTCCTATCATCAGTGTCTCTGGTGCTTTTATTTTTTTATTTTTTATTTTTTTAAGGATTTTATTTATTTATTTGGCAGACAGAGATCACAAGCAGGCAGAGAGAGAGGAAAAAGCAGGCTCCCTGTTAAGCAGAGAGCCCAATGTGGAGCTCGATCCCAGGACCCTGGGATCATGACCTGAGCTGAAGGCAGAGGCTTTAATGAACTGAGCCACCCAGGTGCCCCTCTGGGGCTTTTAAATGCCTGCTTCTAACATAATCCCTGTAACAATGTTCCACCCATATGTATTTTTGCCTAGGTATTCTTATATTTTCTCTTCGGTTTCACAACTTCCTTAAGGCATGTATTTTTTGTTTCCTTACGAACAGATAACCATCTTCCCCATTTACCTCTCAAGCAAAACTATAGCCTTCTATGTCATTATAGTGAAATATTTTTAAGAGTACTTTAGAATTTTTTTAAAGTTCAACTGTGTTTATTTTGTTTTTGTGGATGAATTTCCTCATTAATCTTTTCTTGTTTTGTTGCTCAAAGAAACATAGACTTGAGTGGACCGTGGAGCTTCTTCAGTCTTCCAACTTCATTTTACCAATAAGCTCCCTTTATTATTCATTATGCAGTGTTTAACAATCTCATATTTGAATTTCTTTTCATTCAACATGGCCTAATTTTTCACGATTCTTTACAATTGATATTATAAATGTCAATGTAGGCTCTCTTAGCAAAATTAGAAAATAGAATGTTTAAAACACATATGCACACACACACTGAGGATTACTCAACCCTAAACTCCCAGGTAAACAGATTTATCTGTTGCCCATTTTTTATACCAAATTTACATTCATATCCATAAAGTAATAAAAATGTTATTGCTGATATTAACCGTTTGATTGGAAGTAAGCAATGGGACAAATAAGTCAAAAGACAGGTAATTAAATTAGGTCCTATTGTGATACTCAGCCCTCCTTTGTAGAGCTGTCCAGGAGAGGAGTAAGGAGAGCAGTCAGGCTTCCCCAGTTCCCAGCTGGAGTCCTCCAGCCAATCTGCTGTCCTCTCAAGGCTGGGAGGAGGTCTGCACATGTCTTTCTCTCTCATTCTCCTTCATTTGCCAAGGCTGTCCTTTCTTGCTTAAGTAGTTGGCTGACCCAATAACGCTTTGCAGTTTAAACATGTTTAAATGTTTCCTTGGTCTCTGGTTGTCTAATCTGTTACTGAGAAGAAATGCCTTAGCAGAATTTCAGAGAAATGATGTTTTCAGGTATTGACAGAAAAATGCTGATCTGCACGTTGCTATGGCGTTTGTGTCTGTTTACAGTTACATTCCTTCAATGGCAGGTAAAGAACAGTCTAATTATCTGCAAAACTCAGCACTTCATCTTGGCAAGGTAGTTCATTAGACTTTGAAATATCTCCATAAATCAGTTGTTTTCTTAGTCTACTGCAGGCTTTAAATATATCTGCCTTAACCAATATTACTATTTACAAGAGCAGAATCCTGTTATTAAAAAGCTGCAGAGATTTTATGATGAAAACCATGAATTTTTTTTAAGTGTCTTGGCAAAGAATAAGATTCCATTCGTGAGAAACTCTTCATAAGAAGAAAACGTTCCTATATTTTTAAGTGTTCTATCAGTAACAATACTGTCTATCCGATAAGAAAAGGTCGTTACTGATCCTCTCTGCATCTGCCCTTCCTAAGGACAAGAATATAATGCCAGATGTTTTCATTTCCTCTTATCTCACACACTGCTGCTTTCACATGTGGAATTTCTATTAACTTGAAAGGTGGCACTGAACCCAGAATAAATAGGTATGTAAAGAGAAAATAAGGAACGTTACCACAGATGTGGGAAAATGTATTAAATATACACATGTACATTGCAACCCTATCTTTCGCCTTCCATCTTGAGCATTAGGATACAGCAAGAGGAAAGTGCATATTGACTAATAAATTGTAAATTGATTGCTGCTATTTAAAAACAATACATCGAGGGGTGTCTGGGTGGGACAGTGGGTTAAGCCTCTGCCTTCAGCTCAGGTCATGATCTCAGGGTCCTGGGATCGAGCTCTCTCTCTGCCTGCCTCTCTGCCTACTTGTGATCTCTGTCTGTCAAATAAATAAATTAAATCTTAAAAAAAAAAAACACATTACATCTATAAGTTAAAAAATAGATAAAACCACACTAGTGGCTCTAAAATGAAAAATAGAAACAGCCCTCTTCTCTTCGTCCCCACCCATCCCAGTTCTACCGGCACCAACCACAAGGAGTAAGAAGGACCCATGATTGTTTTTGCTTTTAGTTATTTGGGTGGTTATCCTCCAGCTTGTTACCTTGTGGCTAGAGGAACTTCATTAGGGTCCTTCAGGGGCATAGGTCTCTGCCAAACCCCTGGGAGTGGTGCCATCGTGGATCTAAGTTATAAAGGGCCTCAAATTTATACATTAGGTAGGATACACCTTTAAGAAAAAGAAACACACAGAAAATTGCTAGTGCTCCTCCCTGGAAGGAGTCTTTGCAAATCAAGATTCCCAAAGCTTAAACTTTACTTGTTTTAGGGTCAGTTCACTCTGGGTTGCCGTTTATACATTTACCAACAACATTAGACAGTGTCTATTGATTGCCTACTCAGAAGCATGCCTACTCTACCTATAAAAAAACGTCTCTTTTTCCCACTTACCTTCTAGTGTTAGTCGTGCTGTCGTGTTATTACATCGATAATCAAGGTTTATGACAGTCTCCCAAATTATGTTTTTCATTCTTTGTAGATTCTTTCCAAAGCCTAATAAATGGCAAATGCAATATTACTATATAAATTATATTTTCTATTGAATCAAATAATGTGGTTGAATGGCTAAAGAAGTATATGTAATCTTGTATCATTAAATTTTCCTACTTTAAGGGAAATCTTCCAAGCATCTTATACTTATGATATTCTTAATTTCTCTCTAGAATTTTTTAAAAAAGATTTTATTTATTTATTTGACAGAGAGATATCACAAGTAGGCAGAGAGGCAAGCAGGGAGAGAGGGGGAAGCAGACTCCCTGCTGAGCAGAGAGCCTGATTTGGGGCTCGATTCCAGGACCCTGAGATCATGACCTGGGCCAAAGGCAGAGACTTAACCCACTGAGCCACCCAGGCACCCCTCTCTAGAATTCCTTTTTAAAACTTTTCCTGGGTAAGAATTTACTGGCCCTATTTCTTGAATCTTTGCTTTCCCTTTCTTGTATTTCTTTTATACTTCCCTGGATTAACCCTTCAAGTAATTTTTTATGCCGTTTTGTAAGAGGTAAAGTTTATGAATGCCCTTCAAAATTGAATGACTTCACAGACAATTGCTAGTTTCAGAAAGTGTTCTTTATGCAAAATTTTCAAAGGCATGTTTAATTTAGTTGTCCTTTATGGATTTTAACATAATAGCATGTCTTTAAGATAAGTTTCAAAGCAAATTATAGGAATGAAGGGAAGCGTGGTAGGCATAGTGAGGTAATGTTTAATTCATCTTAAAGTAAATAAGATCATTCTGAAATGGAGTCACCCTTTGTAATTGCTAAAAGGCATGCATTTATATGGGTAAAAGCAAAGAGGAAAGAGTAGACATTACACTATTCAACCAAAAGAGTTACAATTTTCTAAAAATCTAAACATTTTCCCTAAAGGGTTTTTCTTCCTTTTTTGTATTCTTAGTATTCAGGTTAAGAACAGCCATGCCTTATGAACAACCAAAAACTACTCCAAATTCATATCTCAGAATGAATTCAGCCACAGAATAAACACTCCTTCAAAACAATTCAATACACTAAAAGTAAATCACCCTTTCTTATTGAGGTTTTTCTGAAATAAATTGTTTATATTCTGCAAGCTGAGGAAAATAAGCCATTCTACTACATTTTAATACTCTTCAAAATACTACATTTACAGTATCTAATAAGATTATATTTTCATTCTGGCAATTTCCTTAATATTTTCAACAATCATTACTGCTGGTGAAAGATGAGGATTCCATTCTATGTAACTTTTTATATATGTGTTAATGACTCCTTGTTCTATGGGCACCCAATCATTCTAACTCTTCCCCTCGTGGGAGAGAATAGGTTTGAGTAAACACAAGCTGACCTGCACAACATGATTGTTTTTTTGTGTACTTATTTTAAGTCCGAATTGTTGTCCTGTGGAGAATGACGCTTTTGCAATCGTCACGAGTAGGTTGAAGCAGGATTTAAGAACTGCTTTGGCACTCCCTGAGCTTTATGTCCATTTCCTATCCCTGACTTTCCCAGTACCTCACACTTTACCACTGTGGCCATTGTATCCGTTGCTATTGTTTTTTAAGTCTATCCATCCATTTAGCTTTATATGACGTAGCCCTGTGCTACGTCATATAAAGCAACACTAAAATACTGGTAGAAATGCCCAAGTAGTTCATACTGAATTGGAATTAGAGAATACTGATGCTGAATTGTGTGATGTGGACTGACAATACAACAGGTATTTGGAGAAATAAATGGTCACTCTTGCTTGTAATTGTATATAATTTGGAGCTCTTTGGTTGCTAGTGAACAGGAACTGACTATAAAGGAAGAAAAAGAAAAGTTTTTTGGAAGGAGATCATGGTATCCTTACAAAATCTAGAGGAAGACTGAAGAGCTGCCCTGGGAAATGACATAATTCAAAGGTGGAGATGCCTGAGTTCCTTGTTTGTGTTGTTGCCCAGGAATAAGTATACTCCTTCTGTTTTTTTCCATGTTGTGTCACTTCACTCACATATCAAAATGTCAGGAGAGAAAATGTGACTGGATTTAAGTGAAGTAACAACTCCTTGACTGTGGGAGACAAGGGCACCTTGATTTACAACTCAAGAACTATATATGGACTCGTGCTTTTGCCTCTGATGGAGTGACACAACAACCAGCTGTTAGAAAGCAGCAGGCTGCAAATGACCTCTCTGTTCCTCATTGCACCTTTGTTCTTCATTTGGAATCAGAAAACGACAATCCAAAGACTCCAAATCTAAACGTTTTTTCCACTACATTCACACCTGGAAACTGAATGATTCTTTTTACTATTTCAGATTAGTAAATGATCTCAAGCAACAGGTTTAGGATTGGAATTGTGGCCTAGATGTTTGATTTTGGATAAATTACTTCCTATAACCCCTCACTTTCCTGCATAGTCTGGAGATTGCAGCCCATTCATACAAGAACCTATCACAACAGATGCACAAGATACATGAAGGCATTTGTATTATTACTGAAGAAGCGAATGCATCTAGAATAGGCATAGCCAATGAAGCAGATAAAACTACTTTTCTGTTGGAGCACCTGGGTGGCTCAGTGGGTTAAGCCTCTGCCTTTGGCCTAGGTCATGATCTCAGGGTCCTGGGATCGAGCCCCGAATCAGGCTCTCTGCTCAGCGGGGAGCCTGCTTCCCCTTCTCTCTTTGCCTGCCCCTCTGCCTATTTGTGCTCTCTGTCAAATAAATAAATAAAATCTTAAAAAAACACACACACACAAAAAACTACTTTTCTATTAAATAAAATCTCTCAGACTTCGGTCCACACTTGCTAAAAATGATAATCCAATGCATCCCCTTCAAATTATTATTGAATGAGAGAAAGTATAATATTTTAAAGAGAAAGGAGAGAAAGGAAGACAGGAATTAGAGTTTTCTGAATTGGTTCCTGGGAAGAAAATTTCATATAACCTAGTCTTGTATTTTCAGATATGTTCACCCCCCTGTTTCTGTTTTGTTTTTTGTGTTTTAAGTTGGTTGATGGTTTGGGGTCAAGTTTGTAACAGTAAAACATGTCACCTGGTAATGGTAATTAGACTATTTGTGACTTCGATCAGTACTCTGTTACTATATTTAATGTTATATTCTAAAGTATCTCATTGGCAATCTGTACATTGTTATGTTCCAGCACTTAGAGTCCTGAAATCTAACAAGAGGCAAAGAAAGTCACTTTGTGCTGCTAGTGGTAATTACTACCTATTTTTATGATGAGAAACTAGGTTTCCTAGTTTCTCCAAAATGAAGACAGGGAGACATACAGTGTCTAGGGAAGGCTCACTAGGTGTCTCTTGGTGCCATCATGCCAGGTGACAATTGTGGATGAAAAATTGCAGCGACCACAGCCTGACAGCACAAGGAAATCAAGGGCCAGGGTAAGAGAATTCACAAATTGGCAGTGGAGAAAGGGGATAAATCATATCTACTATGGCCTTGGAATCAGATGCAGCATTGGGGGGATTTCTGTTTATTTCACTAACTTTCTTACGTTTGATCTTTACAATTCCAGCTCGCCACCATATTAAAGGGAATTCTGTAACTGATTGGACTTAATGGAAGGGAAAAAGAGACATGAACAGCAGACACAGAGAATGGGCTCCTGGGTGCCTCTTCTAATTCTCTTATTCTCATTTTAGTTGTGGAGACTAGCTCCCATGAAGCCCTCAAACAGATGCAATCAGGTGCAGTTTGTGAGTACATTGCCTCGGGCTGACACTGAGCACCTCCTTCCTGCTGGAGGGCTTCTATTATGCCTAGTCATTAGACATGACAGAATTCTCCCAGCATTCATGCTCCTGTAACTAAGAAGTTCAAGGGTGTTAATGCCCTGTGGCCTAGCCCTTGACCAATGGAGAAGGGAGATGACTGATAAATGCTTTCTCTTTTCTTTCCCTAGTGGATGATTGTGAGATGCATTTCATGAGGCTTTCAGATGTTCTTTGCAGGACTGAGGTTCCCATCATCCGAAAGTGGTTAGCCAAGTCAATGAGCGTTCCTCTACTAGTTTTCTCTTCTTCCCCATTTTTACTCTCTCTGACTCTTGATTGCTATTGCCTGGGATCACATTCCCAAATAAATTGCTCTCAAATACAGTTTTTTCTCAGTTGCTACTTTTGGAAAAAGCTGGAGTGAGATAAGAATATAATATGTGTTCATTGAAACTCTATTAGAAATTAACTGTGATTCAAGGTATGCTTTATTTTTCTCACTTGTTTTTAAACAGATAAACTTACTTATTTCACAAATGAATTAAATAAATCTGGAATATTTTAAAGCAGATATCTGACATCTCATTTCATCTATAAACATATTAATATATATCTCTAATATATAAGGCTTGGGAAAACTGAACTAATAATCTCATTACCACATTCTTACAGTTAATAATGTTTTCTTAATATTATCTAATGCCTAATATATGTTTAGTTTTCCCTAATTGTCTCATAAGTGTCTTTTTACACTTAGTTTACTGGAGTCAGAATTGTAACAATATTACACATTATATTCGGTCTCTCTTAATCTTTAGCAATTCCTTCTTTCCTTCCTTCCTTTCTTCTTTCTCTTTCTCTCTTTTTCTTTCTTTCCATTTACTTATCAAAGAAATCAGATCATTTGCCCTGAAGAATTTTCCACATTCTAGGTTTGAATGATTGTTTCTTCAAAGTTCACTTTAAATACAAATCCTTTTTTAAAAATGTAAGCATCATTCCTAGAAAGTTCGCTCTGCAAAATGTGGGTTACTGCTTACTCTGGGAATGGTTTCCATCTCTGCTTCCTTGGTGCTGAATTTCTGATTTCCGACTTAGGAGTGCTTTGCATTCTCTAATGAGCAGAGGCAAAGGAAAGCTGATTTCCTGCTCACTTGGAGGAAAAAGTGACTTCTTGTATCTGTGCTGAAGATGTACTTCTGCACTGAGTTGTATTTAGTTATTTATATCACACCTCATTGCATAATTATTTGAGGTGTCATACAAACATAAATACAAATCAAGAAATTTAAAATATCATATAAAGAATTAAATGCAAAAGGAACACTAAGGTAGGAAAAATAAGTATAAAACTCAAGGTGTCACTAAACAGAATGATGGGCACCAAGATGCTTCATGTAAAACACTATTGGTCATTCTCTATGATCATAATGTATCAATGGTACCCTTGTTTTTTCACTACTGTATGCCAGGACTTATAACCATGTCCTGCCCATAGAAGGAGTCAAAAACTGGCTGTTGACCAACTACTTAACTATTTATGCCCAATCACATAGTCTCTATATGTGACTGGCTGAGGATATAATATGAACATAAATTTTATTACATATGCATTCTTGGTTTAGTCTTTCTGGGAATATGAAGACATTGAGAGTAGACAGCATGTAAGAATACGTTCAGTGGGTTTCAGAGGTTTAGGTTCAAGTGAAGGACAGGGGAGAAAGCTATTTCTAAATCCTGGAAATAACAATTACTGTTTTCCTTCCATTAAAGAAAAAATTAGATTTATACATATAAATATATTGATATATATTATATTTATAATAACACTGCAAGAATAAAGAGCCACTTCAAAATGAAATGGTGACTTGACATTTTACTTTAGTAACTGGGAAAAACACATTCTGTGATAAACAAAGAACAACAGTCTTCAGATTATGGTCATAGAAGTAATTTGCAGCTGAAGGTCATAGAAGACATGGGAATACTTAAGTCTGGAACTGTATATTTGCCTGAATGAAGCCTCAACTAAATAGAAAGTAAATAATTTAAAGCTCATTTAAAGGCATTATAAAACAAGAGATAGGCCATTTTCTAAAATTAAAAAAAAAAAAAAACTGAAACACCACGGAAATTTTCTTTAAAAATATTCAGACAACAAAATTTAGACAAAATAGAATTTTAATTTTTAGAGCAAAATGAATCTACACTTTTGTTTATTAGAACCATTGAAGTTTCAGGAAGTTTAAATAAAATTAACATATCAACAAATGAGTCCTTTAAAATGTAAATTACTACATAAATATAAAATAAAATAATCAGCTCTTACTCTTAGCATTGTCAGGCACTGGAGGCAAGGAAAAAAGAAGCAAACAAATAAACCAACCATAGCATTTGGTTTTTGCCTGAGAGCTGCTGACAGGAACCCCGTGTCATGATAGTGTAATCAACTTTTCTGAAAGTCTCTTGTCCCTTTGTTCCATTACTTAGATCAAGGTATTGTGGTGGCCAGTGGTTTTTATACTCAAGTGCATACAAATATTTAACCAACTGAATGTTAAATCAAGCTCAAATATTTTTTTTCCTCAGAGCATACATACATGACAGATTGCAAAAATGGAGAAAATGAAACTGTCTAAAATATAATGAAATGACTTCTGTAGTACACCAAGCCTTCCTGCCTAAGAATTAACCAAAGTCAAACCCCAGTATTTAGTAGGTTTGATTTATGAAGGAGCATTTCAAGTAGGAGGACAGTAACTCTGAGTTTTTATGTTATAATAAAAACTATTATTATTATTAATAATTAAACCTAATATAATTGAATTGAATAATAAACCTAAGTAATAATTGAACCTAAACCTCTGAAACCCACTGAACGTATTCTTACATGCTGTCTACTCTCGATGTCTTCATATTCCCAGAAAGACTAAACCAAGAATGCATATGTAATAAAATTTATGTTCATATTATATCCTCAGCCAGTCACATATAGAGACTATGTGATTGGGCATAAATAGTTAAGTAGTTGGTCAACAGCCAGTTTTTGACTCCTTCTATGGGCAGGACATGGTTATAAGTCCTGGCATACAGTAGTGAATAATTATTAATATTATTATTAATAATTATTATTATGTTATAATAATGGACATATATTTAAGGCAAAACAAGTTTAGTTGATTCAGTTCACTTCTTTATTCATTAATTCAACAAATTTATCTTGCTCACTACTATATCCAAATACTGTGCTTAGTTCTAGGATCACAGAGGAAAGTGAAGTATATTCCTTTCCCTCAAGATTTGACAGATTAGTAGAGGAAATAGAAATAAATCTGGGATTACAATTTACTCTGATATAAACTGAGTTAGAAAGAGGTATGTAAAGTCAGGTTTATGTGAGCAAATAGGAGTATAAAAGTTGGCCTGAGGGTATGCCTGGGGAGGTGGGGGTAAGAACAAAGAACCCTTCTTGTGGATAGTGGTACCCTAATTTATTTTTAATGGATAAAGGAAAAGTGAGAAAAGTATTCTAAGAAAAGGAAAACTGCATTATATATTGAAGGAAATCTAATTAATTCCATTTGGCTGGGGTGAAAGGTGATTATTCGGGATGATTGGAGTGGAGGATATAGTGGAAAGTGGGAAACAGTATGAGAATCGTGAGGCAAGTTTAAACTCTATTTTGAGAGGCATTGATGGATTTTTTAAAATTTTTATTATGATGGAATTATTTTTTAAAGATTTTATTAATTTGAGAGAAAAAGACAGAGGGAGCACAAGCAGGCGGAGAGGCAGAGGGAGAGAGAGAAGCAGACTCCTTGCTGAGCTGGGGGTCTGACATGGGGCTCAATGCCAGGACCTAGAGATCACTGACCTGCTCTGAAGGCAGATACCCAACATGTGAACTATCGCCCTTGACACGCAAGGACAACAAGAAGCCCCAGTTCAGATGTATCTTCTCTTTCTTTATTTCCGCAAGTCTACACACTTATATATGTTTACATGACCAATCAGCGAGCAGGGTACAGGAGGGAGCGAATCAGGCTGTACACCTAAAGGAACAACTTTGCTAACAACCAATGCTGTTTACTTCCTCTTTTGGGCATTCCTCTTAGTCTCACGTGGCAATCCTATCCTGGCAACTAGCCAGGCGCCATCTTTTAATGGCAGAGGCCGCCCTGGTCAGGGGCCTGCCTCCGACAGTGAACCACCCAGGTGCCCTGAGAAGAACTGATGGATTTTTTGAGTGAAGATGTGACATGATCAGATTTTAAAACTAAAGAGATGACTCTGGAGCAGTATGGAGATTCTAAGTGAGTGACTGGGCAACTGGTTGGATGCTATTGCAGTAAACCAGCTCTGAACATAAGGCACAGCATGATGAGGGAGGCTCGTCATAAACAGTGTAGGGAGAGAACTTGATGGGACCGGTAGCTGATGCTGTGTAGGAGGGGAAGTAAAAGAAGTCAAGGGTGGTGCTCAGACTTGAACAACTGGGTGAATGGTGGTGACTTTCACTGAGATAAGAAAACATTTAAGGAGTGGAGGATTGGAGAGAAAATACAGAACTGAATTTTGAACTGAGTTTGAGATGTGCTATCCACTTATAGAGTTTAGTAAGGAGTTGGAACAGGAAACATCAACAATTGAGAAGAGGACAGGGAAAGAAAAGTCCATGAGAGAAAGTGAAGAGGACTGAGAAACACGGAGAACTCAGAGAGCAGAGTGTCACATAGGCCGCTGCAGGAAAGATTCAAGAGTAAAAATCCATAAAATCATCACAAGCAGAGAGAGGTCAAGTAAGAAAACAAGATGTATCCATTGGCCTTCGTTGTCTCAGCATGGGCAATTTCAGTAGAAGCCACATTCTACTAGATGAAAGAGGGAATCATGGTGAGAAAGTGAAGATGGGATGTCAGTCCCCTGTAAAGAAGTCAGGCTGTGAAGTGTAGTAGAGATCTTAAATCTTAGCAGGGTGGACCTAGGAGAGGTAAGAAAAAGAATTTTGATTTTTGATTTTTATATTTTCAAAGCATGAAAATATCGGGGGGGAGAGAACCTACAAAATTTGAAGATAAAGCCGCTGAAGAGAAAATGATTGATAGCCAAGTCCCTAAGGAGGACAAAAGACCAGGCTTAAAGAAGGAATGACATGAAGGGAGAGGACAAACTGAAGAAATTTGAGCTTAACTGGGTAATTCTCTTAGTCAAGTGCATGGCTATGTTTGCCCTGTCTGCTATGGTCAGGTAGACATGATGTTGGAGTTTGATGTCTTGTCAAGAAAGAAGAAACAGGAGCAGCTGGCACCACAATAAGAAAACATAGTGGATGGGTTATTGATTATCTTAAAATATCTTGTAACAACTTCTGTCTAATACTTCCAAAGAGCTATTAATAATCTTACCCATTAAAAAAAAAAAACACTGTCATTCTTACTTAATGAAAATATATTCTCTGCTACAGCTGAGAACATCTCTGCTACAGCTTATCAACATCTGTCCACGCCTTATGGAAGAGTTTGTTTTCCAAATGAAACTAGAATAACAAGCCTGACATTTAATATACTTAATATGCAGTCTGTCTCATGATGCATCAATGAATTTATTTTCAATAGGAAATCTTTGGGTTGTAAAAGGAAATTACAAGTATAAATATATTTTAAATATAGTTCCACAAATAAGTGCCACAAATTTATTAACAGGGTTACTAGTTCATCTGAAGCCTTATGATAGCGTCTTTTATTGGAGGTATGATTTTACTTTAATAATAAAAGGTATTTTGTAGATTTGATTATATGTTTGAATTTTTACTTTAATAATAAAAGGTACTTTGTAGATTTGATTATATGTTTGAATTTTCCATTGAATTATTTATATAAAAGTCATCTGCTATCACGATTTCCTAATGATGTGAATGCATTTAATGGCATTGAACTGTACATTTAAAAATGGTTAAAATGATCAATTTATGTTATGTATATTTTACCACAATAAAAACGTCATTTGCTATATAATTTAATATTATGTAGGTTGGACAATTTCTTTATTGTAAAAATATAATATGGATAGTGAATTAGAAACTTCGATGTTGCAATGAAAGGGCAGTTGAGTGTTAAACAGTAGGCAAGCACATCAGAGAAAGGTCAGATAAGAATGAATGTCCCTACCCACCTCTATTACCCTCTGTTGGTGTGCTTTAGGAAAATATATTTTTAAAATTCTGCCCACAAGGCCCCATAGCTAATGAGAACTATGACTTAAGAAGAATGTAATTTTTCATAAATTAATCAAGGAAAATATGAAAGGAAACATAGGCATTCACCAAAAAGCTGATCCCTCTCCTTGGAAGCTTCCTCTCCTTGTTATCTTGGAAGGTAACATGGTTGGCAAGAGTACACATTTGACACATTTAGGATTTAGAAACCGAATATTTGAGCTATGGGGTTTGTTTTAGTCCATTTACGTTGCCATAACAGACCCAAAGAAATTTGGGTAAGGACAGACTCATCAGCAATTACTCTCCATTCCTCTAATCCCCCACTTACCATAGGCAATCCTTGATTTACTTTCAATTTTTATAGCTCTATCATGGGTATTTCTTACAAATGAGATCATATAACACATGGCCTGATTGGCTTCTTTCACTTAGCATAATGTTTTCAAGTTTCATCTACATTATAGCATGTATCAGTACTTCGTTTCTTTTTGTTGCCAAATAATATCCCATTTGTGGATATATCACATTTTATTTATCCATTAATCTGATAATGGACATTTGGGTTGTTTCTACTCTTTGGGTATTGCGAATAATGCTGCTGTGAGTATTAATGTCCATGTTTTTGCATGGATATATGTTTTCGTTGGGGGAGGCATTTTTCCTAGAAGTGGAATTGCTGATAATTTTATGTTTAACCTTTTGTGGAATGCCAGATTGTTTTCCAAAGTGGCTGCACCATTTTATTTATTTATCTTAAAAAATATTTTATCTATTTATTTCACAGACAGAGATCACAAGTAGGCAGAGAGGCAGGCAGAGAGAGAGGAGGAAGCAGGCTCCCTGCTGAGCAGAGAGCCCGATGCAGGGCTTGATCCCAGGACTCTTGGGATCATGACCTGAGCTGAAGGCCAAGGCTTTTACCCACTGAGCCACCCAGGCGCCCCAGTGGTGGCACCATTTTAAATTCCTACCAAATTCCTTCCTCTGCATTTTTGCTGACACTTGTTACTGTCTTTTTATTTTAGTCATTATCATCATTCATCTCCACATGATTTTGATTCATATACATTTGATGGCTAATGATTTTGAGCATCTTTTAATATGTTTACGGGGCATTTGCCTATTTTCTTTGGAGAAATGCTATCATTTGTTGAGTTTTAAATTGGATTATTTATGTTATTGAATTGTAATAGTTGTTCATAAATAGAAAGACTAGTTCTTTGTCCGTATATGATTTGCAAATATCCCCCCCCCCGCATTCTGTGGGTTGTTTTTTCATCTTTTTGTTGTTATTCTTTAAGGCAAAAAATAATTTAATTTTGATGAATTCCATTTGATGTGTCAGTTTTCTCTTTTGTCATTTGTGCTGTGGTGTCATACCTAAGAAGACTTTGACTAACCCAAAGCCATGAAGATTGACTCCTCTATTTTCTCCTAAGAGTTTTATACTTTTAACACATAAATGTAGGCTACAATCCATTTTGAATTGTCTTGTGTGTGTATGGTGAGGGAAACATCAACTTCATTCTTTTGTGTGTGGATATCCTGCTATCCTAGTATCATTTGTGAAAAGGCTATTCTTTCAAAACATTGCTCTTCTTTTACAAAATTATTTTGGCTCTTCTGAGTCTCTTAAATTTCTACATGAATTTTAGGATTAGCTTATCAATTTTTGCAGAAAAGCCAGATGATGTTTTGAAGAAGAATTGGATTGAACCTATATGCCAGTGTGAGTACCCCCTGCCATCATAACAATATTAAGTCTTCCCAACTATGAGCACAGGATGTCATTCCATTTATTTATATTTTGTAGTTTTCAGTATATACAAGTCCTACATTCCTCTTACTAAATTTATTCTTAAGGATTTTATTCTTTTTGATGCTATTGTAAAATGGAATTGCTTTCTTAATTCCATTTTCAGGTAGAACATTGCTAATGCATAGAAATACAGTTGAGTTTTGTATGCTGACATTGTACTTAAGTAAATATAGAAAATTTATTTCATTCTCTTTTATGTGGCTTTTTATACAGTTGTGTGTTTTTATGACCACCTTCATAATCATGATTCTTAGAAATCTGAATGATCTGAATGATGATTTAGCAGGTTACCTAGCTGCCTTTCATATAAATCTTGCACCTACTAATGCCTTATATCAGACACTGGCATGTTGGTTTAGGAAAGGGGCTCCCCAAAACTGACAGCTCTTCAGAAATACCTTCAGATACCGTTATCTCTCTTTTCATTCTAGACTGACTGAATCAGAATCTTTGGGAATGGAGACTGGATTCTGTGCTTTAAAAATACACTAAGTTAATTTGATGCAGTCTATCTGTGAGTTTTTATTTAGGAAACACTATGTTAAGTACAATTCTGTGAGGCAAATATATTCTTGCTTTAATAACTCACCTTGGTGCATCTATTAGAAAAGCAGTTTATTGATTCATCCAAACATTTCTCACTGTTTGCAATGAAAAAACAAAAACAAAAACAAAAAAAAACAAACAAAATAGTGAGCCAAATTAAATCCCCTGGTTTCAGGTAGCCGATATTTGAGTGTGTGGGGGGCGGGGAGTCAGACAATGAACAAGTAAATGGCAAGAAGGAATGTAAAGCAGGCTAAGGGTTTAAAGGATGACAGGGGCAGTTACAGACTGCGGTCAGGGACGGCCTTTCTGTAAGGGGATATTTAAGCAGAAACCTAAAGGAAGAAAGAAAATGAGTCATGAAAATGCTGAGAAAAAATGTCCAGTGCAGAAAGATTAGAGAGTGCAAAGATCTATGGAGGAAGAGGACGCTTAAAGCTTTCAAGAACAAGAAGGTCAGTGGATTTGAGGAGGGTGAGCCACTGAGAAAATGATAGCAAATGAGATAGAGAGGTGAGGACATTCCACATGACGCTGCGTGGGATGAGATCCATGCAAGGTGTGTACAGAAGGGTAACGTGATGTGATTTAGAGTGTTAGGTGGAGAACAGATAAAAGAACAGCGGGTAGAGGACTGTGACAGTGGTCTAGTGTAGATCTCAGTATGTGGTCTAAGGAACCCCAGAGGAATATCAAGAACCTTTCAGGGGTCCCTGAAGTCAAAATTATTTTAATGGAAAATAAGATATTGTTTGTCTTTTTCACTGTATTGACTTCTGTACTGATGGTGCAAAGGCAGTAAGAAGGAACATACTGGCCCCTTTGCATGAATCAAAACAGTGGCACCAGACTCTACAAGTAGCCACTGCATGCTCCACAACCACAAACTCACATTAAAAAAAAAAAAAAAAAAAGTAAAGGGGTACCCAGGTGGCTCAGTCATTAAGCATCTGCCTTCAGCTCAGGTCATGATACCAGGGTCCTGAGATGGAGCCCTGCATCAGGCCTCCTGCTCAATGGAGAGCCTGCTTCTCCCTCTCCCTCTCTGGCTTGCCCTCCTTGTGCTCTCTCTCTCTCACTGTCTCTCTCTCTGTCAAATAAATAAATAAATAAATAAATATTAATATAAAACAAATAAATAGGCTCCTTCACTTAAGTATATCCTTGATGAAGTAGTAGACATTACTCTTATTAAATATCAAACCTAGAGTACATTTTAAAAAAATTTTATTTATTTATTTGAGAGAGAGAGAGAAATAGTGAGAGAGAGAGAGCATGAGTGGGGAGGAAAGGGAGAAACAAGCTCTCTACTGAGCAGGGAGCCCAACATGGGCTTTGATCCTAGGACCCTGGAATCATGACCTTAGCTGAAGGCAGATGCTTAACCAACTGAGCCACCTAGGCACCCCTCTAGAGAACACTTTTGTTAATAATTCTGTATTATGAAATGGGAAGTGCACATAAAGCTCTTTTGCTGTTTATGAAAGTATGATGGTTGTCTAGAAGAAAAACATTTGTGCAAGTTGCTAGTTAAACTTGCCACCTTTTTTTTACTGAACAGAACATCATTCAAAGAACACTGATAGGCAAACTATATTCAGACTTGGCAAATATTTTCTTGAAAATGAACAAAGTAAGTTTGCTACTTCAGAGAAAACAGCTAAAATATTCGCTGGCAATGGTTAGCTTTGATTTTGAAGGAAGCACTAAATTTTGGAAAATGGCTGTCTATCAGCAAGAACTTGATGGTTCCCAATAATTCAAACATTTTAATGAGATTGTGGTGATAAGTAAAACTATGCCACTCTTTTTAACTGATTTTTTTGGAAATATAGTTATTGTTATAAATGTTATTTATTTATCATTGTTATTTTTCAAAGAGTAGTAAATTATAGCATAGGCTTTCAGTAGGACAAATACTGCATGATTCCACTTACATGAAGTATCTGAAATAATCAATGTGAAGAACAGAATGGTATTCCTGGAGTCTAGGAGCAGGGGGAAATGGGTAGTTGCTACTCAACTGCTATAAAGTTCCATGTGTGACAGGTGATTAAGTTCTATAGATCTACTCTATAACTTTGTGCCTATAGTTAACCATATTATACTGTACACTTAAAATTTTTTTAAAAGGGTAGATCTTGTGTTAAGTATACTTACCATAGTAAAAAAAGAAAAAGGAAAAGGAAAAAACAAAAGACCAGAGTCAAAGTCACTTGTGACTTTCGGAAATTAATTTAATCTCTTTGGGATTCAATTTCTTAATCTGCACATGAAGAAAATATCAACAAATCTTATAGGCTTGTTGTGAATATTAAATAAGAGGTGGTAAAATATTTAAAGAACACAGTATAATTATAAGCATATAAATGGTACATTATAATAGTGTCTTTATTTAAATATTCCTTCTTTTCAAGATTCTTTAAGTTTTTCTCCAGCATTATGTCAAACATTGGAAACAAAGTGTCTGCACTATGATGATTTAGATATGCGTTTTCTATGTTACAATATATTACAATATGGTTCCTTAAACTTTATAGAGATTATTTACCTGATATTTACTAGGGACAAATGAAAAGGACAAAGTAATATCTAATATGTGTAACTGAATTCATTTAACACAATTCTAAATCTCAAAATATAGGAGGATAAAATTTAAAACCTTTACTAATCAAATATTAAATCCCTGAGGCAGATACAGGAAATCATCCATCCATTCATTCACTCATTCATCCATTCATGCATTCATTTCTTTATAATAAATTCACCAAGACCATACTTTGAGTTAGGTACAGCTAGGTACTCGTAATTCAAAGATAAGCAATACAAATTGCCTCCAAACAATTTATGATTGCTGAGTGAGAATCACAAATTCAAATGAGCCAATGGAGTGTTTTGGAAGCATGTAGTAAAGTGTAGAGTAGAAAGACGGAGTACCAAGGATAGTAAGTTATTCTGCCTGTGGGAGATGAATGGCAGTCAGAGGAGGTTATCTAGGAGGTGATGGGCTCAATCTGAAAACGTATGTATTTTTGCCTGGTAGATTTTGGCAGTGGGGGTTGAGGAGAGCATTCTAGGGAGAGAAGATAATTTAAGCAAAGTCACAAAGGTATGAAATAGCAAGACATATTTTAGGGTATGCTGTTAAGTTGCACATGATGGGAAGAGGATTTAAAGATAGGTGGTAAGATAAAAGCTATGGTTGGGGGCTTGGGTGGGTTAGTTGGTTAAGCCTCCGACTTTGGCTCAGCTCATGATCTCGGGGTCTTGGGATCAAGCCCTGTGTTGGGCTCCCTGCTCAGTGGGGAGTGTGCTGCTCCCTCTGTCTGCCACTCCCTCTGCTTGTGTTCTCTTTCTGTCTCTCAAATAAATAAAGAAAATCTTAAAAAAATATATAAGCTATGGCAAGAACAGGAGAAGTCCTGTATGTTTCCCTATAAGTGAGCCACTAAAAGACAAAATAAAGATCCATATCTATTCTCTGGCTCCATTCAAGTCCATCTAAGATATATTTCCAGGAATAGTGGTGCAGATTTCAAAAGTGTTTTTTAAATGAAATTTTAAAAGCTCTAAAGTACTTAAAAACAATCTGATACCTACTTCAAAAGATGCTTGAGTATGATTGGGAGATTTCCAAATACTGGACTAGAATTTATCTTTGTGATTCTCAGCCTTTTGCTGGCAGTTCCATGATGAACATCTGCTTGAATCATTTTAGTTTTTATGAAATTGTGCTGATCCGCAGAGAGAAACACATATTGTCGGTTTAGTTCCAACATGTAGTTTCTTCCTAAGATTTTGAAAAAAGAACAAAAAAAGTTATTAAGTTGATGTGGTACTTAAGAGACTTAAAACATCAATGCAAAGAGAGGTCTAGGGTTGAGCATTTGAAGATATTTATAACTTCCATGCACAAGGAAAAAGAACTCAAACACCTTCCCAGAGTTAATTCAAAATCAGAGACCAAAATAAGGATGTTAATATATTTTGGAGAGATTCTTTCTTGGCTCTATTTTCCATTGAACAAGAGATTAATCTTTATAGCAAACAAGAGAAAACAACAACAAAAACATCAATAAAACAACTTTAGAAAAAGATATAACTGTATTATCCTTATGCATGAAAAGTTTTGTGAAGGCCTCAATGATGTACAGTAAGTTGAGCTGAATATACGTAGCAAGACAGTCCCTTACACAGGGCAAATGTTATAAAGAAAAAAAGGAAAAGACATGTTGATATAAGATAGTGTGTTCCACCACTTTGAAGCTCTTCCTTTAGATCTTATATTCCTCTATCACTGGCCTACTGAGGTAATAATCAGAAATATCAGTGCTTCTTATTGTGGAGGAAAAGTCCCTACGGGAACATTGAATAGCTAAGTAGAATGATATCTGAAATATATGTTATAGGCGGGCATAGTTGTTCCTTCAAAAATAAATTGTGGATGTTCATCCATTTATTTCTGGTAATTAATGAAAAATTAACTCAAGGATAAACAAATTGACCAATGAAATAGAAAAAGGAGTCAGATCCATGTATAATTGAAACTTTATTTATGACAGAGTTACTCTTGCAGATAACTATAGATAGAAAGACCTTTCAAAACAAATTGTTGGAATAACTCTTTATGCAAATGAAAAATATTGAAAACGAAACGCTACCTTACATAAATGATGTACTAATTGTCTATTACTGTGTTACAAAGAAGCCCCCAATGTAGGGCTCCAAACCATAATAAGTATTGATTTCACACAGTTTGTATAGGTCAGAAATTCAGGAGCAGCTTATTTGGTAATTCTGCCACAGAGTCTCTCATGAGGTTCCAGTCCAAATGTTAGTCTTGTGTTATAGTTTTCTGAAAACATGGCTGAGACAGGAGAATCTGCTTCTAGGTCGATTGTCTGCATGGCTATTATCAACGAGTTTCCCACTGACTCTTGGCCAGGGAGGTCAGTTTCTAACTACATGGACTACTTTATAGGGCTATTCGAGTGTTCTCACGAGATGGCACCTGGCTTCTCCCATAGTTAGTGCTACAAGAGGGAGAGAGCAAAATGGAAACAGCAATTACTTTTACTATCTAGGCACAGAAATCAAATACCATCATTTATTTTAAAAAATACTATTCATTTGATAGAGAGAGAGAGCAGGGGATAGGAGCAGAGGAGGAGGGATAAGCAGACTCCCTGCTGATCAGGGAGCAGGACATGGGGCTCAATCCCCGGGATCATGACCTGAGCCAAAGGGAGATGCTTAATGGACTGAGCCACCCAAGTGCCTGCAAATACCATCATTTCTGTGCATCCTATTTATTATCCAGGTTAGCCTTATTCAATGTTGGGAGATAACACACAAGGGTATGAAAACAGGCAGAGATTTTGGGAGGTGGTCCTGGAAACTGCTTACCACATGCACAAATTAATTATAGATGGGTTAGAGAATTCTGTAATACTTTTATAAACAATCTATGAAAATATCCTTATGATCTCAAGGCACAGGTTTCTCAAACAAGAAGCAAAATGCTCCAATTATAAAGGACAAGATTAATTAATTCAATTACATTAGAAATAAGGCTTCTTTGTATCAAAGGACAGTATACAGAAAGTGAAAACCAATCGCAATTAAAAGATATTACAGCAAATCTAATTAAAACATGTTAATATTTAGAATATATAAAGAACTGCAAACCAATACTAAAAAGATAAAGAACTCAAGAGAAAAATGAACAAAATACTTGAGCAAGTTCCTCACAGAAGAAAGAATGCCCTATAAACATGAAAAACGGTCAACTTCATTAATAATCAAGATAAAGATAATTATAGCCAAAGTATGATGCAATCAATTTGATTTCACATCCATTTGATTTGCAAAAACTAAAAAATCTGGGAATATCAACTCATGATGATGTGGAGCTATGGTAACCCTTACACATGGCTGGCAGATGCGTAAAGGGTAGAACCAATTTGGACCATAATTTAGCATTATGTAGTAGAGTTGACAATAATTCCTCTCCTGAAAAAAATCATATGTGCATATAAACACACCCATATATATACATATATATGTATACATATATATGTGTGTGTGCACACACATATTAAAAAAACATGCACACGTATATTTGTAGAATCACTAATAGCAAAGAACTGGAAACCGTTCAAATGACCAATAGTAGAATGGATAAATAAATTATAGGACATTTATACTACTATACAGCTGGGGGAGGGTGCGTGTAAAGCTGAAGGGAGTTAAAAAAAAACAAAACAGAGAGACACTAGACACTAGATCATATTTGAATGCCCATCAGTAAGGAGGGGAAGATTGGTGATATAAAGAGAGAGGTGGCCCCTTCCATTTCTTCATTTTACATGACGGGTGAGGTAAAAGTGGTGTGTATTTATTTTAAAAATATTTATTGTTTACCTACTTCTGCCAGACCCCGTTGTTGATTACAAGGGATGCAGATAAACTTGAATATTGGGTGAAGGAATTTGTAAAAGCTTCCATTTCCTTCCGAGGAAGGTGGTAAAGTCATCTCATGAGATGAGTAATATTGTTACACATGTATCTGATAAAGAATATTGAGGTTTAACACCACAAGTGCCCAGAACATAATGCCCCATCAGAAGGGAACTGATATTGAGAGACAGGCAATGGAAGGGATCTTGCGGATATATTTGCCCCTGCCATCCCCTGGCTATTTGGAGATGTAGAAAGTCTACACGTCCTGTGATACTTCAGTTGTGCGTCCTACTAAGACTACAACCAGGTCAGTAATGAACCCCTTTATGTTTTCCTTTCTTCTCTCCCTGCTTCATTTTTCTTTTTATCTCCTTCTTGCTTCCCTGGAATTTGACTTCTTGATAAAAACAACACAGCTTTATACATGCTCTATCTTTCAGGGTACTCAGGGGAAGATAAAATTAATTATTTCTTGCTGAATTTGGAGGATCCAGTAGCAATTCAGGAAGGGGAGGGCAGGGAAGAGATGAGACAGAAGTGAGAAGATGAGAAAGGAGCCAAATGGATCACATGAAGCCAGGTTTTTAAATTTTTTTTTTTTTTTTTTTTTTGCAATGAAGTAGCAGTGAAAAATCCCCAGCAGTGGATAAGATGCCTGACATATCTTTAATAACTAGGATGTTTATTATTAGATATAAGATGATCTTCCTTTAAAGTCCCTCCTACTCCTCTCACTTTCCCAAATTTAGTAAGTTATATCACATACATATATATTTTATTATTTTTTCTTATTTTGTGGCACTATAATAAATGACTGTGTTTCATATCTGGGTTAACATGACCTATAATAGAAATGGTATTATCAGGTGGAAAGGTTATTCATCAGCTAAGCTAACTCAAAGAGCAAAACGTTAGAAGCCAGAAGGACCAAGAAAATGTTAGACCTAGGTAATTTCCAGAAAATTGGAGAAAAGTTTTATACTGACCCAGGCATGGAATGGAATGATGGAGGAAATTTGATTTAGACATTAGGGGGACTGGAGATCCCACAGGTCACCTGGGCTATATATAAAACACCTATATTGTCCAGCAATGGTCGTCATCAGGGGCTACTACTGCAATGATACTGATTTTTAGAGGTCACTTTAAATAAATAAGTAAATAAATACAGAAGTCTTTTATTAAAAAAAGATACACTTATTTCTTTAATCAATAAGGGTTTCTGACACTATTTATTGATGTTAGAATTGAATTACGGATACTTCTTCCAGATATGAGGTTTTGTTGCTATGACTGTTGATATTTGGGAACTGCCATTTGAGACCATTTATTCAGTTCTGGGCAGCTGTATTAGGGATGCCATAAGCTGTTCACAAGAATCTTTAATTTCATAAAGGGAGTAGTTGGAGATGTCCATGCTTATTTTTTATAGGTAGTGTGACTGTTTTAAATAGAGCAAAAAAAGCACTATGTCTACTAAAAAGATAATACTGTAAAAGTTAGAAGTTATTTCTTCTTGTTCTGGTAGATATTTCTACTTTCTAATTTATTAAACAAACAATCATTTCTAAGATTACACTCATATGCACTTATCATGTATAGACAAAAGTCTTTCTAAAACCTTTCGTAAGTCACACTTCATGCATGTCAATGAAGCTCACAGATATCTGACATTTCCTAAATCAAAGTGACAGTGACGCTGCCTGTCATTTTTAGCATGATTCAAAATAGTTCAGATATGAGTAGTGGAGGACAACTATACATACTCCTCTTGCAAATAATTTATGTGAAACAAATATACTTTATTTTTAATGTTTTGATTGAGAAAAGATTTTTTAGTGATACTGCAATGACCTAAGGTCATAAACTCCTGCAAATCAAATCAAATAAAATTAAAAAAAGTTTCAGTTGTTATATTTATCTAGAAATTTATGTGATTTAGCAATTTGTCTTATGCCAATCAGTAGGTGGAAAAACATCTTTCCATTTTTCACTAAGAGTATAACAGTAGTACTTAACTTTTAAAAAACACCTTTTGTAAAGTGTTATTTGATAAAATAGGGACACTATAATTTCCTTTAATGTTATTTAGCAAGGAAACAGTTCAATGAGGTGGGTAGGGATATAGAACCTGGAATCAGACACACTTGTTTTTGAATACTAAGCACCAATTAGATTTGTGAGCTTGTACTTTCATATTTGAGTTTCCTCATTTTTAAAATGCAGATACTGAGTAGCTATTGCAAAGTATTATTGTGGTAAATAAATGTTATAATACTTTTATAGTGATTAGCATTTTGCCTGGAATGTGGAAAACATCTATTATTACCATCATCAGTATTAACTTTTAAAGAAAATTGAATATATTGATCAAAAGTCATCACAGTTCAGATATGATTTTTTCAAACTGCCTATTTTTCCATTTGACACTCCTGAAGTTCCCCTAATCCTTACTCTGTATCTCTTCCTCCCACCACAAAAATCTTTGGGCTCTGTCTTAATATATTAAATCACATCCTGAAAAAATCAATCTTTTATGATATGATGATCTGAAAATTGTTTTTCTAAAACTTATTCCTTTACATGCTATGTATTGATGGGACTTTGTTTAATCCTGAAACTTGATGACTGTGAACTGATGATATGAATGCCTTTAAAGTCTTTGTATACTAACCCTTGAAACTGTAATATGCATTTCAACACCCAAATATGATATAACAAACCAGCACTGGCTGGTATTTCATAGCACATATAATCACAATATCAGACCATTCCACTTATGAAGAAATTACTGTTCTATTCTTCCACATGGGTTGTATCAATTAAGACTATGTTCAACTTTACATAACAGATTGCAGTAGCTTACCTAGTATGAGCTCACTTCCCCCATGTAACAAGAATTCTGGAGGTAGTCACTGTAGAGTTGGTGCAGTTGCAAAATAACTCATCAGACCATCTCCTATCTCCCAGCTCTTCAATCTTTACTGTATGGCTTTTATCCTATTGACCACAAGGTGGCTGTTCCACCTCCAGATGTCATGTGCATGTCTCAGGAGGAAGAGAGTAGAATGAAGAACAAAAATGTATTTTATTGGGAAAACAATAGCTTTCTTGCATGTTCTACCTAGGAGCCGCTTTTGTGTATCATAATTCTAAATTACATAGGAGCAACTCTAGCTTAATGACCATCTGGGAAGGAGAATTTTTTAATTGGTGCTACCTCTACAATTTAAGGAACAAAGACAAGATGAATAAATATTAGGTAGACAATAAGCAGTGTCTGCTACATAGGTCAAAAAGCTTTTACTTGACTTATAGAGAATGATATAGCAACATGATTATGTCACCAAAGGACACTGGCAGTGGCTTAGTAGGGAACTTTATTTAGTAATATAAATTACTATAAGTTACAAAATAATCAGCTAATAAGAGGAGGTAAAGTTCAAGATTTAAAAAAATCACACAGAGGACTAGAATAAATCCTTTTGTACTGGATTGGTGTCAGAGACTTCAGTATGAATTCCTATCTATCTGTCTACCTACCTACTTATCCATCCATCCATCCATCCATGAAGCATCTATCTATAGCTAGAGAGATACAGAAATAATTATAGATATATGTGTATACATAGGTCAATATACATACATGTTTCCTGTTAAGAGGACTTAAAAACAGTGATGCCAGTAGCTATAGCACACCAAGGGTGCAGATCTTGGTCTCTAAATACCATTTGCCAATAATAGCATTAGGAGCTTTTTGGGAAAATAGTTGATTTTAGGGCTGGGTCAAGGTAAATATTAGAGGAACCTGGAGCATCTTGCAATACCAAAAAGTAAGGAAGTGCTTAAGAAAACAAAAGAATGGGGGCATGTGAAAAGGTAACAGGAATAAAAAAGAGATGTCAGTGGCCAAACCTGGAATGGCTTGGGCTGCAAAATAAAGTAGTATTGGATTATAATACAAAGCATAAAATATACACAGGTCCATACTGATATAAATAAATCACTGAATAAACAAACAGATGGGGGAGAAGAGATACATCTTCCTTATGGAAAATTCCAAATAACATGTGCAGATACTTCCTCTCCCCCTCCAGAAGGGGGGGCTTAATTTTCTAATCCTCTTCCACCTTCAGTATGGGCTGGACTTAGTGATCCCCTTCCAAGGAAGAGTGAAAACAAAAAATAGAAAAAACAGCAACTTCATGTGGAAAACATGGCAAGCACTATTTTAACCTAGTGACTGAGGTCACATTAGTAATCATATTATGCACCTCTGATATGATGTGATGAAAAGGATAGTTATCTATACAAAACCTCCACTCTAGTCATCAGAAAAACATCAGACAAAACCACATATGGGCACAACTTACAAAATTCATATTCCTCGAAACTGTTAGGGTCATGAGAAACGGGGAAGTCTGGGAAAGTGTCACAGATCAGAGGAGACTAAAGAGACATGATGACTAAATGGAATGTGATTTCCTGGAAGGGAGTCTGGGGTAGGGAAAAATTTAGAAGATGGAATACATTTTGGAGTTTAGTTAATAAATGTATCAATATTAGTTTCTAAATATTGACACATATAACATGTTAGTGTAAGATGGTAACATAAGGGGAAACTAGGTGAAAGGTATATGGAGAATCTCTATATTACCTTTGGGATTTTCTGTAAATCTAAAAATCATTGCAAAAGAAGAAGTTTTAAAAATCCCCACATAGTTAGAATTGAAAATGATACTAGACTATTAAAGAGATTTATAATGATAACATGAATTTATAACAAATGGTCTCCAAATCTTCGGATGGATAACTACAAATTGCTTAAGTTACTTAAAGTTACTTCATGAGTACTAGACTGGTTCAGGCTCTAGATTCTAAGGAAACAGAAGCCTAAGTATAGAAAGTGTTTCTAATGAGATTTCTGAAAAACTCTAACCTTTAATAGGTCAAGTGAAAGGGGCCAGTAGGTGCAATTAATCATTCTATTGTCTTCTTCAAATTAAGATATTTGTTGTTAGGAACCTCTGTTTACAATTTTTTTTAAATCAAATCCTATAAGTTATTCCCCCCCCCCCCAACAAAATCATAGAATCACCTTGAAAAACCTCAAGGAAAAAATTGCCTCTACTTCAGAATATACATTTTTAGAGCAACAGCATTGGTAATCAGCTAAGATTAGTGTAAGACATCAGTACCCAGAATTTTAATCTTGCTTTCCCACTCATTCTTTCAACGACCTTGAGAAACTTATTTAGCATGTTCTTTGGCCACCAAATGAGATTGTTAGAATTCTCTAGGTTAAAAAAATATATATATATGTCATCATAATATATTTTTTATGACGACATAAAAAACAAAACAAAACTTAAAGTGTTAAATAAAAATATCTACTGAGGAAGGACATTTTACCATTTTGTGATAATGAAAGGGATATTTATTTCCTCCAGTTTCCTACTATTATAAACAAAAGTAGATGTCAGTAACAACAACAAAGTCATTCCTGCTGAAAAACAGTCCCAAATGCTGTAATGAATGAAATAAAGTTAATCTTCAAAAGCATACCCCCCAAAAGACATTCAAAATATTTTTTTCTTTTAAAGAACTTCTTCCAGAAACCCGGTATGAATTTAAATACCTTAAGTTGCAATTAGCATAAGAGTCATTGAGCTTCAACCGTTAAAACTTTCAAGAAATTTAATTGTCAATTGCCTATCAAGAAAGACATCGAGTGAAAGAATCTCTCCAAAATATATTAACATCCTTATTTTGGTCTTTCATTTTTGAAGAAACTCTGGGGAGGTGTTTGAGTTCTTCTGTTCTCAAGGAATTTAAGTGTGGGGTTACACACAAGAACCAATTCAGGGGCACCTGGGTGGCTCAGTGGGTTAAAGCCTCTGCCTTTGGCTCAGGTCATGATCCCAGGGTCCTGGGATCGAGCCCGGAGTTGGGTTCTCTGCTCAGCAGGGAACCTGCTTCCTCCTCTCTCTCTGCCTACTTGTGATCTCTATCTGTCAAATAAATAAATAAAATCTTAAAAAAAAATAGAATGTATAATTCAAAAGTGTTTAGGAGGGACATCAGGCTTATTCATTATACATTTTGCCACCTCACAGAGGTCCACATGGGGGCACTCTTTTGCTGAGATTTTTCTACACATTTTAAGACTAAAGATTTTATGATAAGGAAATTTGGTAATACACACACACGTTTCATTTTTCACATTTATTTCAATTTTATTATCCTAATCAATCTCTTCCTCTGCCATCTTTCTGCAGGTGACTTTTTTTTTTTTTTTTTTTTTACTGTGGTAAAGTAGACATAAGTTTTGTCATTTTAAAGTATACAGTTCTCCAAAAAATGAAGTGTACAGTTCTGCAGCATTAAGTCTATTCACATTATTTTACAACCACCATAATCATCCAACTCCAAAACTTTTTCATCTTTCCCAACTGAAGCTCTGTACCCATTAAACAACTCCATATCCCCTTTGCAACAGTCTCTGGCAACCACCAGACCTTTTGCCTCTATGAATTTGATTACTCAGGTACCTCATTCAAGTAGAATTCAAGTAGAATAATACAGTATTTGTCTCTTTGTGACTCATTTATTTCACTTGGTATAATTCTTCAGAGTTCACTCATGTTGCTCTAGATGATTCCTAAGATGATTTTTCTCTAACTCCACTAAGTACCCAAAACTTTAGAAAAAAATTAAGTTAAATGAGGCTCAAATTATTGGCACGTCTATATTTGTGCTAGAACTGTGTTGATCTGTTATCCATTTTTTTCTCCATCTGTCCACATCCCTCAACTTCCTAACTCACCATTATTTGGTGAGTCAAATTCACAACCATTATGTTTACCAAGTTCACCACAGAAAATGATGCCTTACTGTGAGGTTCAATTCCCATTTAAAGGATTTATCATTCCACATTTGCAGTTGAACATAATGGCAACTTTTACACAAAGTGAGCAATAGGGGCACGTGGGTGGCTTAGTTGGTTAAGTGTCTGGTTTTGATTTCTGCTCAGGTCATGATCTCAGGGTCATGAGACTGAGTCCTGCATATCCATGCTAGGCATGGAGCCTGCTTAAGATTTTCTCTTTCCCTCACCCTCTACCCCTCCCCCGCAAAAACAAACAAAACGAAACAAAAGTGACAGCACCAAAAAGCAAACATAACTGCCTATAAAATGCTTCCTGATCCAGTACTATGAAGACAGGTGGGGGAAAAGGGTGGTGGCACTGTCTCAATTATATTTACTTTGAGACTTCTCTCACCTGATACTATATATCCTTTTAAACAGTAACAATAAAAATGTCAATTTCTTCTTCTTCTTCTTCTTCTTTTTTTTTTTTTTAAGATTTTGTTTATTTATTTGAGAGAGCGAGAACATGAGTGGGTGGGGGCAGAGGGAGAGGGAGGAGACTTCCCACTGAGTGCAGGGCCCGACCTGGGGTTCAACTTGGCTGGATCCCAGGACATCGAGATCATGACCTGAGTTGAAGGCTGTGGCTTAACCAACTGCCACCCAGGTACCCCCAAAATGTCAGTTTTGTCACACAGGCAAGAGAAGAAAGTGTCAACTGGGAAAATTTTAACAGGCTTAATGAACTCTGAGATGAGATGATCTTCATTATTGTCATTTTCCCCTTCTGCATTGATGTTTCCAAAAAAACCATACACATAAATAATCAAACAGAAAGACCCACGATGTCTTTTGGGGTCCAATGTACCATTAAGAAAATGAAAGAGCACTTTTTCATGTGTCTGTTGGCCATCTGGATGTCTTCTTTGCAGAAATGTCTGTTCATGT